>NC_092733.1:22815967-23119472 GCF_047496885.1 Scyliorhinus torazame | reverse complement strand
TCTGCCCTCTGGTCCTAGACTCTCCCACAAGGGGAAACAGCCTCTCAGCATCGATCCTGCCGACCCCCCCTGAGAATCCGATATGTCTCAATAAGGTCGCCCCTCTCATTCTAAACTCCAGCGAGCACAGGCCCCAACCTACTCAACCTCTCCTCATAAGAAAATCCATCCATTCCCGGAACCGTCATTGGACTGCCTCCAGTGCTTTCCTTCGATGAGGGGACCAAAACTGTTCACAATATTCCAGCTTGTGACCTTGGCCTGAATGGCACTACAGACATTGTGGCCACTCTCAGACAGACTGCCTGTTTCGAGAATCATCCGGTACACCAGGAAGCCACTCAGCCCATCGTGCTTCTGTCAGCACTTTGAAAGAGCTATTCAATTCCTCCCATGTCCTTCCTACTTCCCCTTTGTCTTGCAAACATTTCCCTCTTCAACCCTCCATCTAGTTCCCTTTTATCATCAAGTCCACCGCTCTTTAAAGCAGCTCATTCCTGATCATAGCAACTCGCGACAGAAAAACCTTCTGTTTCATCTCACCTCTGGTTGTTTTGCCAATTATCTTAAACGTCTGTCCTCTGGATACTGCCTCACCCATTACTGGGTCCCAAGAAATGCCCAATGTGTTTCCATGGGGGAATGAACAGCGAAGGAGCAAAGGGTAAATAGAAAGCTAATTGCAGTGGGGATGGGTTAGCCTATTTTCCCTGTTTGGCATTTCAGAACACACTGTTCGTATGAAGAGGAAATAAGCAAGGTTCTCCCCAAATGGAACAGTTTCCTGTTTGGTAGTTTTAGGACAGATCCTAAACCTAGGGCAGCACGGTAGCACACGTGGCAAGCACCGAGGCTTCACAGCGCCAGGGTCCCAGGTTCGATTCCCCGCTGGGTGACTGTCTGTTCTCCCCGTGTCTGCATGGGTTTCCTCCGGGAGCTCCGGTTTCCTCCCACACTCCAAAGACGTTAGGTGGATTGGCCATGCTACATTGCCCTTAAGTGTCCAAAAAGATGAGGAGGGGTTATTGGGTTATGGGCATAGGGTGGAAGTGAGGGCTTAAGTGGGTCGGTGCAGACTCAATGGGCCGAATGGCCTCCTTCTGCACTGCATGTTCTATGTATCTATGCATCCTGATGTTGATGCAGGGTTCTGAGAATAGATCGGAGGCCGTGGAAAGGACAGAATACTGAAGGGAGGAATGGCAAGAGAGTTGAGGGACTGGGGATTGGACCATACCCAGTGTTTCTATCTCACTGTTGCCAGAAAAAGGAGTCTCTTTGGCTTCTCTGCCACCAGGACTGTTGTGACCAAAGTGAGAGGGGACTCTTGGTTGTGTGTCTTGTCAATGGTAATCGTGTCAGGGGACTTTGGACAGGATACAGCTGCAAGGCAAGGTATTGAATTGAGCAAGGCAACTCACAGACCTGAACTATTGGATGGGGAGCGAGAGATCCCCCAAAAACAAAGGCTGAGATGGAAAGACTGTGAGATTTCATGTGATATTGCTTATGTGCCTGACATCATGCGAGTTCTTGTAATGGCGTGAGGCGTATCTAAGCTGTATTGATTACTTAAAGTGACATTTAACTTTTGATTTTAGTTGGTTTGTTACAGTAAAAGTTTTAAAGAAGTGACAGCTTTGTCCAGCGGTTCAAAACGTTATCGGTCTCAACGGGGATCTTAGGACGTGGTTAATATCTCGTACAACCTCTCGCAGCTAGGTGATCCCCTGAGAGATGCAAAAAGGAAAAAACAACCAATACCGGCGGGGGTAAAAAACACAACTCTGGAAAATTCGACCTGATGCTTGGAACCAGTCCAGGAGATCACACGGGAAGTGTTATCATAGAATTTACAGTGCAGAAGGAGGCCATTCGGCCCATCGAGTCTGCACCGGTTCTTGGAAAGAGCACCCTACCCAAGGTCCACACCTCCACACTATCCCCATAACCCAGTAACCCCACCCAACACTAAGGGCAATTTTGGACACTCAGGGCAATTTATCGTGGCCAATCCACCTAACCTGCACATCTTTGGACTGTGGGAGGAAACCGGAGCACCCGGAGGAAACCCACGCACACACGGGGAGGATGTGCAGACTCCACACAGACAGTGACCCAAGCCGGAATCGAACCTGGTACCCTGGAGCTGTGAAGCAATTGTGCTAACCACTGTGCTACCGTGCTGCCCTTATCTGGTGATCCACTTACCTTCAATATAATGTGATCACTTCCCCAGTCAGGGAGCACTCCTGCCACTGATCGGGACTGTCATCTCTCAGAACGACCAATCCTTACGATTGTTTTCTCCAATAGTTCAATGTGTTCTAGCAGCTGGGCCCTAGACCGGACAGGCGCCCACAGTGAATTGGCCAATCTCAGCTTGGGCTATAATAGAAGGTCTCCGCCCGTCTCCTAATTACAAAAGGAAAGGATGTACAGTCCCAGCTCTCACTCGGCACTGCCATCCGGCCGTGCCTGGTTTAGACATCAGGGTGAACGGGATCCAGGGCTGTCATGTTCTCTGCAGCCAACGCTCATATGACTAGGCAAGCATAATGGCGTGGCGAAAGCGGGCGGTATTCTGTATCTACTAATGCAAGGCTGTGGGAGTGGGGTGGGCGGGAAAGGACTGAAAGGAAAAAACCCCAAACAAAACGAAGGGAGATATTTCGTACTGCTGGTAACGGCATCGGGCATGTCCACTGTTGGCTACAAGACAAGACATGCCCGCTCTGGCAGGTGTGAATGTACACCAAGCAAATTCTGCAATGCATCCTTTTGACTTACCAGGAATACAATCCTTCCCCAAACTTGCCAGAGCTTGTTCCGTTCGATGAACCTCTTCCATCGGCGGCATTTGGTCTCCAGGAATGTCGACAGGAATCTCAGTCACGGCCACCTTCTTGCAGCTGCCTTCGTTCCTCAAGGGCGAAACAGCGGCAGAGCACCCGGCATTGGTTTGATGCCCAAGTGGCCCGACGACCAGCTCTGCGTCAGCCCATGACGGGAGAGCGCAGTGCACATCATTGATAGCCTTTCCGTTGTCAGTACCTGGGGCCGGAGCGTCTGCGGTTTTGCCACTGTCGAGGGCGCTTTGGCTAAAACAGACCATCTCATCGTCGTCTCTTGTGCAAGACACTTCAAACTCGTACGACATCGGATCGACCGAAGTGTTCAAATCATCATCAGCCTCGCAGGATACATCAAAGCTGTAGGAAACGGGGTCTAACGAAGTATACTGCACCTCCTCCTCTTCACAAGCCACATCGTACTCGTACGTCAACTGGTCCAAGGACGTATATTGGTCTCCATCTCGTTCACATGCTAAATCGAAGCCATACAATATTTGACCAACGGCAGTGCTCTGAACGGTATTTGCCGTATGGATGCCCTGCTCCTTTTGGGTATAAGTTGCCAACAACCCCGGGCCTCCTACTTCTGACACGTTCATGTTTATCCCATCTAAAATAGTCTCTGGCAGGCAAGAGGAAAAAGAACTCACGCTCATATGGTCGCCCGCATTCTCAGCAGGAGTCCTCAAGTCCTCAGGGAGGGCGGAGTGTGTAGGGACATGCCCAAGCTCGGTGACGACTGGTCCCTCTCCGGAGCCTGTTGCTTCTGCCTGCCCAAGGTTGGCGTGCTGCTCTGGCGGACTGACTGGTTCACCGCCAGGAGAGGAGTCCACAAACGGGCTTTCGTATTCCATCTTTGCCCCCAAGCTCAGAGGAGCCCTCATCGGATGGTCGGCACCCATCTCGCTCTCGGCACGGAGGGGTTGCTCGCGTCTCTCCTCCCGGCCGCTCACATAACGGCCAAAACCGGTGTTGGCCTCGCCTCCTGAAGCGTGGCATGGAGGCCCGACATTGTCCACCTGATCACCAGACAGATTCAGAACATCATCTGGGCTGCAAAACCCCTTGTTGACATTGGTCTGCATTTCCTCGTCCCATGCTATTAGTTCCTGGTTACTACTCTTCTCCATTGAAGTGATGAAGCAGCTGGGGCCCCTTCGCAAAGCGGTTTACACTTTACGATCGCAGTTCCTTTGCGGCTGGAAGACAAAACATTGAGATCGTCAGAATTCCCTTTCGGCCGAACAACCCTCGCGCTCGGGCCTACCAGCCCATTTCCTTTTCCTCCCAACATATCCCACAATTCCTCTCTCTCTCTCCAAAAAAAGAACACAATAAAGTGCCTCTTTATGAAGTCATGCAGGGTGCAGACATTAGAGTCATAGAGTTTTACAGCACAGAAAGAGGCACTTCAGCCCACCGTGTCTGCGCCAGCCATCAAGCGCAGCACGGTAGCATAGTGGTTAGCACAATGGTTTCACAGCTCCAGGGTCCCAGGTTCGATTCCCGGCTTGGGTCACTGCCTGTGCGGAGTCTGCACGTTCTCCCCGGTGTGCGCGTGGGTTTCCCCCGGGTGCTCCTGATTCCTCCCACCGTCCAAAGATGTGCAGGTTAGGTGGATTGGCCATACTAAATTGCCCTTAGTGTCCAAAATTGCCCTTAGAGTTGGGTGGGGTTATTAGGTTACGGGGATAGGGTGGAGGTGTGGGCTTGGGTAGGGTGCTCTTTCCAAGAGCCGGTGCAGACTCGATGGGCCGAATGGCCTCCTTCTGCACTGTAAATTCTATGAAATATTCTAATCCCGTATTCCAGCTCTCGGTCCGTACCCTTGCGTGCCATGGCGCTTCAAGTGCTCATCTAAATACTCCTTGAGCGTTGTGAGGGTTCCCGCCTCTCCCACCCTATCAGGCAGCGAATTCCGGATTCCCACCCCCCTCTGGGTGAAAAGGTTTCCCCTCAAATCCCCTCTACACCCCCTTCCCCTTACCTTAAATCTATGCCCCCTATGCTAAGATGAGAAGTTTCTTCCTCTTCACCCTATCTCTGTCCGTCATAATTTTGTACACCTCGATCAGGTCCCCCCTCAGCCTTCTCTGCTCGGAGGAGAACAGCCCCAGCCTGACCAGCCTCTCTTCAAAGCTGAAACGCTCCAGCCCAGGCAGCAACCTGGTGAATCTCCTCTGCACCCTCTCCACTGCAATCACATCCTTCCGATAGTGTGGCGACGAGAACTGCACACATACTCCAGCTGTGGTCTCATGAGCATTTTATACAGCTCCATCATAACCTCCCTGCTCTTATCTTCTATGCGTCAGCTTATCAAGGCAAGTATCCCATCTGCCTTCTTACTCACGTTATCTCCATGTCCTGCTGCCTTCAGGGATCTATGGACATGAATTCCTCTGGTCCTCTGTACTTCCTAGTGTCCGACCGCTCATTGTATATTTCCCTTGCCTTGTTAGTCCTCCCAAGATGCATCACCTCACACTTTTCAGGGTTAAATTGCATTTGCCATTGTTCTGCCCGTCTGACCAGCCCGTCTATGTCGCCCTGCAATCTAAGGCCTTCCTCCTCGCTGTTTACCACATCACCAATTCTCGTGGCATTACTCAGCACAGAATGCCAATCGCACAGGTCACAGACTGAGGAACGGATGAATCGGAGGCCAGTCTCTTTCTTAACTCAGCTTTATTTCAGAGGCTACAGAGCAACGGCATAGATTCCTCTCATTCCCCCCCCCCCAACGACTCAGGGTGAACAGTTTTTATATGCGCTCAGATCCCCCTAATAACAATCTTTATTGATGTCACAAGTAGGCTTACATTAACACTGCAATGAAGTTACTGTAAAAATCCCCTAGTCACCACACTCTGGCACCTGTTCGGGCACACGGAGGAAGAATTCAGAATGTCCAATTCACCTAACAAGCACCTTTTTCGGGACCTGTAGGAGGAAACCGGAGGAAACCCACGCAGACACGGGGAGAACATGCAGACTCCGCACGGACAGTGACCCAAGTCGGGAATCGAACCCGGTTTCCTGGAGCTGTGCAGCAACAGTGCTAACCACACCCACTTCCAACGTTAACCCAGAGATGACTATTGGGTTCAAAGGGCTGCGGCAGCCCATTGAAAGGTCTATCCAGATGGTCCCATCCCCCTCCCTTCCCTGATCTCAGCCCTGATGATTTATTTTCCCCATTTTTCAGTATTGTACATACCCGAATTCCCCTTGGAAGCCTATTATTGAAACGATTCCCAATACAGCATTTTCAGGCAGTGGGTTCCAGACATTGGCAGGAATTCCCTGTTGCGTTGCGGCCCTGCCTCCGCCGCTCGCAAGGAAGGAGAGTTTGGCGCTCAGCCAAATCTCCCATTCGCTGTGGCGAGGCCAGAGAATCCCCTTAACAACAAAGAACCATGAAAATTCCCCATCTCCTCTCCGGTTCTCTCGCTAATCATCTTAAATCTGGTCACCGACACGCAGTGGGAAGCGGTGCCCAGTGGCTCCATTGAACCCTCTCAGTATTTTCAACACCTAGAATCATAGAAAAGTTAAGAGCACTGAAGGAGGCCATTCTGCCCATCTTGTCCATGCCAGCCCGAGGACACCCAGGCGCCCGGTAGCACTGTTGCTTCACTGCTTCAGGGTCCCGGGTTCGATTCCCAGCTTGGATCACCGTCTGTGCGGAGACTGCACGTTCTCCCCGTGTCGGCGTGGGTTTCCTCTGGGTGCTCCGGTTTCCTCCCACAAGTCCCGAAAGACGTGCTTGTTCGGTGAATTGGACATTCTGAATTCTCCCTCCGTGTACCCGAACAGGCGCCGGAATGTGGCGACTCGGGGCTTTTCACAGTAACTTCATTGCAGTGTTAATGTAAGCCTACTTGTGACACTAAAGATTATTAAATTATTTAATCTCAACTTCCTGCCCCCGGTCTATAACCCTGTAGTTACAGCATTTACGGTGCAGATCCAGGTACTTTTTAAAAAGAGTTTAGGGTCTCTGCCTCCACCACCAACTCGGGCAGCGAGTTCCAGACTCCCACTGCCCTCTGTGTAAAAATGTTATTCCTCATGTCCCCTCTCCACCTTCTGCGACTTGTCTTGAATCGATGTCCCCTGGTTCTCGAATTCTCCACCCAGGGAAACAATTTCATCCTGTCCACTCGATGTCTTCCCCTCATCATTTTGTAAACCTTCACGGCTCTAAGAGACTAACGAGCATCTTCAGCCTACACCGGATTCTCTCATAGCTGCCGTCATTCTTACCTCGTCTCAAATGGCTGCCTATTTTCTCGTGCTTACGGGAGGCTAGCACTGGCTACCAATGCTTCAAGTGCAGCAGAACAATGTGACCGATTTTCAGACATATTGCAAGCAGATCTCCCTCTGCGCTGCTCTAAAGGTCAGAGAATACAATGTTTCCTCCGAATAGAAAGATGCGAAACACAAAGGTATTGTTGCCAAAGTGCAAACGTGTGTTCTTTAAGGCTACAGTGTCTAGGTGGCCTTTGAAAAAAAGTTAACAACTTGAAATGTTAACCTCCACCTCCTCCTTCCTCCTCTCCAGAGGCTGACTGACCTGCCGAGCATTTCCTATTTTTTGAGTTCTGTTACATAGAGGCAGGAAGAGGCCATTCAGGCCTGCTACACCATTCATTATGGTCATGGCTGTTCATCCAACTCAATAGCCTGATCCAGCCTTCCTCTTACATCCTTAGATCCCTTTAGCCCGAAGTCTTGTATCTAACTGCTTGTTGAAAACATACAATGTTTTGGCCTGAACTAATTTCTATGGTTCCACAGGCCCACCACTCTCTGGGTGAAGAAATTTCTCCTCACATCAGTCCTAAATGGTCTACCCCGTATCGTCAGATTGTGACCCCTGGTTCTGGACACCCCGCACCATCGGAAACATCCTTTCTGCATCTACCCTGTCTAGTCCTGTTAGAATTTTATAGGTTTCTATGAGATCCCCTCTCCCTGCTCCTGAATGTGAATCCTCTCGCTATGAAGGCCAATATACCATTTACCTTCTTTACGGCCTGCTGCATCTGCATGCTTATTTTCAGTGACTGGTGTACGAGGACACCCAGGTCTTGTTGCACGCTCCCTTATTTAAATTTATAGCCATTCAGATAGTAATCTGCCTTCCTGTTTTTGCTACCAAGTGGATAACCCCACATTTATCCACATTATGCTGCATCTGCCATGCATTTGTCCCCTCACTCAACTTGTCCAAATCACACTAAAGAATCTCTGCATCCTCCTCACAGCTCACCCTCCCACCCAACTTGGTGTCATCTGCAAATTTGGAGATGTTACATTTAGTTCCCTCATCTAAATCATTAATATATATTGTGAATAGCTGGGGTTCTGTTGTTTTATTTTATTTGGAGTACCCAATTATTATTATTTTTTTCCCAATTAAGAGGCAATTTAACGTACCAATCCACCTAACATGCACATCGTTAGGTTGTGGGGGTGAAACCCACACAGACACGGGGAGAATTTGTAAACTCCACATGGACAGTGACCCAGGGCCGGGATTTGAACCCGGCTCCTCAGCGCCGCAGTCCCAGTGCTAACCACTGTGCCGCATGCCGCCACCATCGCTGGGGTTCTAGCACTGATCCTTGCGGTACCCCACTAGTCACTACCTGCCATTTGGAAAAAGACCCCTTTATTCCTAATCTTTGTTTCCTGTCTGCCAACCAGTTTTCTATCCATCTCAATACACTAGCCCCAATTGCATGCACTTTAACTTTACATTTAATTTTAACTCTTATAAGGGACTTCTGAAAGTCCAAATAAACCACATCCACTAGCCCACCCTCATCAACTCTACTAGTTACAGGAGGCTGGTTTAGCACACTGGGCTAAATAGCTGGCTTTTCAAGCAGGCCAGCAGCACGGTTCAATTCCCGTACCAGCCTCCCCAACAGGCGGAGGAATGTGGCGACTAGGAGCTTTTCACAGTAATTTCATTTGAAGCCTACTTGTGACAATAAGCAACTCTACTGGTTACATCCTCCAAGAATTCCGGTAGATTTGTCAAACATGAATTCCCCTTCATAAATCCATGCTGATTCCGTCCGATCCTGCCTCTGTTTTCCAAATGCTCAGTTATTATCTCTTTTATCATGGACTGTAGAATTTTCCCCACCCCCGATGTCAGGTTGGCTGGTTAACAATGCCCTGTTTTCTTTCTGCCTCCCTTTTTAAATAGTAGAGTTACATTAGCTACCCTCCAATCTGCAAGAACTGTTCCAGAGCCTATAGAATCCTGGAAGGTGACCGCCAATGCATCCACTAGTTCTCGAGCCACTTCTTTATGTACGCTGGGATGAAGATTATCAGGCCCTGGGGATTTATCAGCCTTCACTCCCATCAGTTTCCCCAACACCATTTCCTGACTAATACTGATTTCTTACCTCAACTAATTCACCACACCTGGTATTGAAGCTGTTCGACCAAGGGTGCATCACAGCTAAGCCAAATCTTTTCATGGGATATGGGCATTGCTAGCAACTGCCCTTGACCGCAGATGGCCTTAGAGAGTCTATTAAAGGGTCTGGAGTCACATGTAGGCCAGACCAGGTTAAGGACTGCAGATTCCTTTCTTTCCCTAAAGGGACAATAGAACCAGATGGCTTCTTACAACAATAGTTTCGAAATTTTAATTCCAGATTTTTATTGAAGTCACCATCGGCCTTGATGGGATTCGAACCCGGATCCCCACAGCATTACTCTGGGTCCCTAGATTACTAGTCCAGTGACAGCACCACTATGCCACTGCCTTCCCCATGATTTCTGCCTGTATTTCTAGTAGAGGTCACTGGTTCGGGATCAGGTTATACCTCTTGGATGAACTGCCTCAGTATCCAGCCTACCATTGACCAAGTGTACAATGGCAAAGGTTTGTTTGCACAAGTTAGTCATTCAACTATTGAGAGGAGAAAAATCTGACCACAAGCTTTGCAACGATTGGATTCCATTTTTTTCCCCCCCAAGTGGAACTCACTTCGAAGGACAATAAGGGAAATTTCACCTGGGTTAAAAAAATACAGAGCGGGATTCTCTGGCCTCCCCGCGACATGTATCGCGGCAGTGGGAGGTGGCCCGGTATTGGCCTGATCTTCTGGTCCCGCTGTTGTCAATGGGATTTCCCATTGAATCCGCCTCGGAAAATTCGAGGCGGAGGTGCACCATCGGCGGGACTGAACGATCTCGGCCACAGAGACAATTTCTATCCAAATGAGGCCCAAAAAAGGCAACCTCCATTTTAAACATTAGGCCTCAGCGCCTCAGAGCTAGAATATCTCACCCAAGAGGCTTGAGCACATAGTTTTGGCAGACATTCTAACACAACCATCAAGGGATGCCGCACTGCCAGAGGTGCTGTCTTCCGAGGCTCAATCCGGCCTCCCAGCACTATTTTAAGGAAGAACAGGGGAGTTCTCCGTGGTTTCTTGGCGACCATATTTCGCCCTCCATCGACATTATACAAAGAGACGATCGAGTCATCGTCACACCGCTGTTTGAAGGGGAGCTTCCTGCGCACAAATTGGCACCGCGTTTCCTACACTTGCAAAGTACTTTGTCAACCGTTAAGTGCTTCGGGGCATCCCGGGGTCATGGGAGGTGCCATAGGAGTTATTAAAAAAAGAGCAAAATACTGGAGATGCTGGAAATCCTGAAATAAAAATGGAAAATCCTGGAAATACTCAGCAGGCCAGTGGAGAGAGAAACAGAGTCATCACGCGGGACTTTCTGGTCACGCCTGCTCTGGGGCCGAGAATTCCCGCCCGAGCTCAACGGACTTGTTTTTTCCTGTTGTCCGCTGACTTCTCCGTCCCGCCCGCAAGAGGGGCCGTCAACCCAAGACGCTAACTCCGTTTTCTCTCCCCACAGATGATCCACTGAGTGTTTCCAGCATTTTCTGTCGCCGGGGAAATAAAAGTCCTTCCTCTGGAGTGCATCGTCGATTGGCTCAAACCTCAGACCGTGGTCCGGAACGCGGAGCGGCTGACCGGATCGTCGACGGGAAGCGCACCCGAGTCAATTCCGAAGATACTTCAAGTGGGCTTTGCCAATGGTACCACTCCAGCTCTGGGGTCGTCTTTCTGCCCAGAGTGCCTTGCGGCTGCCTCCTTGCTCGCTTCTGCTGACGCACGGGAGGGCGACTGAATATTGAACGGAGAAACAAAAACACAGATTTAGTGTAGCACCAGCAGGTCAAGAGGCGGCAGCCAAATCTGGAGACGTCACATTGAGAACCCATCAGGAATGTGGGCTTCGGGTGAAGGCAGACGGCTGCTTTAGTGACCGGAAGCCAGTATCCCACAGGGATCCGTGCTGGGACCCCTGTTGTTGTCATTTATATAAACAACATAGATGACTAAGTTTGCGGATGACACAAAGATTGGCCGGGTGGTTAACAGTGAGGTTGAGTTTCTTGGGTTACAGGAAGATATAGACGGGATGGGCAAATGGGCAGAGAATGGCAGATGGAATTTAACCCTGAAAGTGTGAGGCGATACACTTTGGAAGGACAAATGCGACAAGGAAGTATTCAATGAATGGCCCGACACTGGGAAGTTCCAAGAAACAAAGGGACCTTGACGTGTTTGTCCATAGATCTCTGAAGGCGGAAGGGCAGGTTAACACAGTGGTGAAAAAGGCATCTGGGACACTTGCCTTCATCAATCGAGGCATAGATTACACAAGCAGGGAGGTCATGTTGGAGTTGTATAGAACTTTGGTGAGGCCACAGCTGGAGCACTGTGTGCAATTCTGGTCGCCACATTATAGGAAGGATGTGATTGCACCGGAGGGGGTGCAGAGGCGATTCACCGGAATGTTTCCTGGGATGGAACATTTAAGTTATGAAGAGTTTTGGAGAGGCTCGGGTTGTTTTCGCTGGAGCAGAAAGACCGAGGGGCGGCCTGATCGAGGTGTGCAAGATTATGAGGGGCCTGGACAGGGTGGATAGGGAGCAGCTGTTCCCCTTAGGTGAAGGGTCAGTCACGAGGGGGATGCAAGTTCAAGGTCAGCGGTAGGAGGTTTTAGGGGGGATTTAAGGGAAAACGATCTTACCCAGAGGGTGGTGACGGTCTGGAACGCATTGCCTGGGAGGGGGGTAGAGGCGGGTAGCCTCACATCCTTTAAAAAGTACCTGGATGAGCACTTGGCGCGTCACAACATTCTAGGCTATGGGCCAAGTGGTGGCAAATGGGATTAGGTGGGCAGGTCAGGTGTTTTTCATGCGTCGGTGCAGACTCGATGGGCCGAAGGGCCTCCTCTGCACTGTATTATTCTGCGATTCTGATATATCAGTGAGGGCAAGTTTCCTACTGTCCTCAGCAACCAAGAGAAATGAAAGAGGAAAGTAAAGCTCTTACCCTTCTAACCAATCCCGACAAACGACGTGTGTGTGTGTGTGTGTGTGTGTGTGTGTGTATATATTGAGGGCTGGACGGTCGGGCTCACGCTACCCATTCCACATATCCAGTCTCCTTTCGTTTTATTCATTCGTGGGATGTGGGCGTCGCCGGCTAGGCCTGCATGTGTTGCCCATCCCTAATTGCCCCTTGAGGCGGTGGTGGTGAGCCGCCTTCTTGAGCCGCTGCAGTCCCGGAGGTGTAGGCACGCCCACCGTGCTGTTAGGGAGGGAATTCCAGAATTTTGACTCGGCGACAGTGAAGCCGATATATTTGGCTTGGACAGGAACATCCAGGTGGTGGTGTTCCCAGGTATCTGATCCTTCTAGATAGTAGTATAAGGAGCCTTACACTACTATAGTACACACGGTTGCAACTGTGCATCGGGGGTGGAGGGTTTGAATGTTTATGGAAGGGGTGTCAATTAGGTGGACTGGTTAGAAGATGACCAGCAGCAACCCGGGGGGGGGTTGTTCGTTTTCCGTGAGTGGACGTGTATATTTGCTTTTGTGTTGATGCTGGCTGTTAATTTATTATTTATGTATACCGGGGGTGGGGGTTGTTCTTTTCTTTCTGTATTTTGTTGTTGATATTTTGTGAACATTTCAATAAAAGTTATTTTTTAAAAAAAATTAGGTGGATTGCTTTGTCCCGAATAGTGTTGAGCTTCTGGAGTGTTGTTGGAGCTGCGCTCATCCAGGCAAGTGGGGAGTATTCTACACTCCTGACTTGTGCCTTGTAGATGGTGGACAGGTTTTAGGGAGCGACTTATTGGCTGCAGGATTCCCAGCCTCTGGCCTGCTCTGGTAGGCACAGTACCTAAATGGCTGGTCCAGTTCGGTTTCTGGAAGATGCTGATAGTCCTCAGAAAACTCAGTGCCGAGTTCTGAAATGCCACAGCTCATTGGGTAACAATCTCTCGCCTAAGCCAGAAGGTGGTGGGTTCAAGGCCTACTTCAGAGACTGGGGCAGCCCACCTGGGCTAATGCTCCTGACGGCATGTGAACCTTATACTCCTAAAGCTAAGGTTGTCCGGGTGGAGAAAACGTATAAGGCTCACAACTGTGATGTTACAGTTTACTGTGACATTGATAAACGTTTGAACATCGGTACCCTGCCCCCCTTACGTTAAATCAGTACTTACAAACACTTTGCCATCGATAGCTTACAAACATCGGTACCATGCTCACTTAAATTAGTATTGTACTTACAAACGCTGTTCCCGTAACTTTCCAGCTGCACTCACAGTTTTTCTTTATAAATTTAGAGTACCCAATTCATTTTTTCCAATTAAGGGGCAATTTAGCGTGGTCAATCCACCTACCCTGCACATCTTTGGGTTGTGGGGGCGAAACCCACGCGGACACGGGGAGAATGTGCAAACTCCACACGGACAGTGACCCAGAATCGAACCCGGGACCTTGGCACCGTGAGGCAGCAGTGCTAACCACTGCGCCGCCCTTCACTCACAGTAAAAGGTTGCTGCTGCCCCTGTTGCTAAACGGGTATTTGTCAAACTCGCAGAAATCACAGGCGTGATAAGGGTCGAGGCAAATCCCTCTCGCTTGTGATTGTGCGTCCTCACTCACCGTCTGGATCCCCGACGTCACCCGAGGGCTAGATTCTCCTGCCCCCCAGCCGCATGTTTCTCAGCGACGCGCCGTTCGCTGGCGGAGGAATTCTCCGTTCCCACCGCTCGTCAATGGGATTTCCCCACTGCGGACACCTGCACGCCACCGGGAAGCCCACGGGCGGGGCTGCGCTGCCGACGGGAGCAGAGAATCCCAACGGCGGGAGAATCCCGACCCGAATGTCACAGCGTTGGCTCCGTGGGTAGCAGCGTTTTGCCTCTCAGCCAGAAGGCGAAAGGCTCAAGTCCGGGGCGACACAGTAGCACGGTGGTTAGCACTGCTGCCTCACGGAACCAGGGGCTCGGGTTCAAGCCCGGCCTTGGGACTGTCTGTGTGGAATCTGCACTTTCTCCCTGCGTCTGCGTGGGTTTCCTCCGGGTTCTCCGGTCTCCTCCTACAGTCCAAAGATGCCCATGATAGGTGGATTGGACATGCTAACATTGCTAACAGGTTAGGTGGGGTTGCGGGGATAGGGCGGGGGGAGTGGGCCTAGGTGGGGTCCTCTTTCAGAGGTTTGGTGCAGACTCGATGGGCTGAATGGCCTCCTTCTGCATTGTATGGATTCTATAATTCTATTTCAAGGACAAGAACACAGTCATCTAACCGGATGCTCCCAGTGTAATCCTGGCACTGTCAGAGGGCAAAGTGAGTGGTAATTGGCTACTGTGTTTCCACATTGCAACAGTGACTAAACTCTGACTCCGTGAAGAGGTGCTATATAAACGCAAATATTTCTTTCCTCGCAAGCTGAAGGGGAGAACAGTCATGGAGATACTGAAAGATTTCCAAGTGAAGGACTTGGAGCAGAGAGAAGGAGCCAGAAAAAGAAAATCCGTACTATATTTTTATAAGTTAATTAGCACTTCCCTGCCTTCAGCTCCACTAGAACCAATCCACAAAGGAGTATCGTGCATCATTAAACCTGACATTTTTACACCTTTGTCTAATTAACCTTTAACACTTACTGTAAATAGAGCACAGTGTCAAAACCTGTGGGACATGGCTTACATGCCAAACTTCGCACTGACCATAACTCACTCTTGACTTGGGTCACCTTAGATATAAATCACCGCCAATGGGTGCTCCCATCATTCCCTCCATCTCTGCCGACAGGTTTGCCCAGATCTAAGCCCGATTAACAACCATACATCATTTGGCACAGAGTCTGGGATATTTCAGATCTGCAAGCGCCAGTTCCACACCGGACATCGCAATCAGAGTCCTCCAAATTGCAAGCGAGCTACAAAGACCACAAGAGTCTTGCAGGAGGGAGCGTGTGACACGTTTGTCCTGTACCTGATCCATTGACATCCTGGGGCGGTTACCATTGACTGAACTGGACCCAGCCATACAGAGCCTTGGACTTCTGCGGTGAACAACTCACCTCCTGACTCCCCAAATAATAATAATCTTTATTATTGTCACAAGTAGGCTTACGTTAACACTTCAAAAAAGTTACTGTGAAAAGCCCCTAGTCGCCACATTCCGGCGCCTGTTCGGGTACACGGAAGGAGAATTCAGAATGTCCAAATTACCTAGCATCACGTCTTGTGGGAGGAACCCGGAGGAAACCCACGCAGACACGGGGAGAACGTGCAGACTCCGCACAGGCAGTGACCCCAAGCCGGGAATCGAACCTGGGACCCTGGCGCTGTGAAGCAACGAGGCTAGCCACTGTGCTACCGTGCCAGCCCAAAGCCATAAGTCAGGAGTGTCTGGATGAGTGCAGCTCCAACAACACTCAAGAAGCTCGGCGCCATCCAGGACAAAGCAGCCCCGCTTGATTGGCACCCCAACAACAAACATTCACTCCCTCCACCGCCGACGCATAGGGGCAGCCGTGTGTACCATCTACAAGATGCACTGCAACAACTCACCAGCCTCCTTCGACAACACCGTCCAAACCCATGACCACTACCATCGAGGAGGACAAGGGCAGCAGATACCTGGGGCGGAGTCTTACCAGTTTTTGGCAAAATGTCAGGCTCAGACTGTAAGCTGGTGTGCGACTGTACAGTTGCACAGAGCCATTTTCTCTCCAGATATTCAGCCATTTTTAAAAAAGAGTGGATGTGGTTTATGCTATCAGTCTGGCGGGGTGGGGTCTGATAGAGCAGGCAACCGGCTCCACAGAGATCGGGGCACCATCTTTAAAGAGGGGAGGGGCGGAGAAACCCGGGAAAGGCAATCGCTCCGGAGAGAGGGCAGCACGGTAGCACAGTGGTTAGCACAGTTGCTTCACAGCTCCAGGGTCCCGGGTTCGATTCCCGGCTTGGGTCACTGTCTGTGCGGAGTCTGCACGTTCTCCCCGTGTCTGCGTGGGTTTCCTCCGGGTGCTCCGGTTTCCTCCCACAGTCCAAAGATGTGCGGGTTAGGTGGATTGGCCGCGCTAAATTGCCCCTTAGTGTCCACTAGGTGGGATGGGGTTACTGGGTTACAGGAATAGGGTGGAGGTGTGGGCTTGGGTAGGGTGCTCTCTCCAAGGGCTGGTGCAGACTCGATGGGCCGAATGGCCTCCTTCTGCACTGTAAATTCTGTGAAGTAAGTTCTATGAAATCACATTTCCCAATTCTCTCCGGATATTTCGGCCGGGTCGCTGATCCCATGCACGGCGAGTGCCCCCCCCCCCCTCAACCCCTGGAACCCCACCACCTGGAGATTCCCCTCCAAGTCACTCACCATCCTGATTTGGGAATATATCGGCCGTTCCTTCACTGTCACTGGGGCAAAACCCTGGAACTCCCTCCCTAACAGCACTGTGGGTGTACCTACACCACATGGACTGCAGCGGGTTCAAGATGGCTGCTCACCGCCACTTCTCAAGGGCAATTAGGGATGGGGCAACAAATGCTGAGCCTAGCCTGCGACGCCCACACCTCCTGAGTGAATCTTTTAAAAAACGATGAGAAAACGACAGGGGTCGCACATCCCTGAGAACTAATTGTAAATAAAAATCTCAGTGGCTTGCTAAGGTCATTTCGGAGGGCATTCATAGTTAAAGAGTGAGGGCGGAGGTCAAAGTCAACAAAAAGATGAGCCAAACACACCCCACCTAGTGGCCATCTTAATAATTGCACGGGGCGCTCACCCGGCCCCATCCTCTCAGTGCCACAAAATGGTACATTTCCTGGACCAGAGGGTGCACTTTCTGTGGGGGAAAAATATCCTCCAATTGCCATGCATTCTATGGTCTGGAACTGACACCCAAAAATTTCCTTTTGAAAGTCCTGCTGCGCCTTATGGTCTGGTGATTCCGGTAATTCTTTTGACCAGATTTTTAATCCGTTGCCAGCCCCCAATGCATCCCCCCCTCCCCCAGAGTCCTAACCTTACCTGAATTGAACGGCTATTGATTTTCTTTGCCAGTGGAAGCAGAAGACACAATTCAATGGAGGTGAAACAGGGTCCCGTGTCGAGTGCAGTTAGCCGGGTGTTTCCTGGCATGGCAGCGCCAAGAACGGACTTGCTATCGAACGGGACGCTTGCTTCATTTCGGGGCCTCGGCGAGGAATGCCCCACCGAGGCCGCACTCAGTCCCATGTCCTGCACTATTGAGCTTCATCACAAGACCCCCCCCCCCACCGCAGCCTCACAACCTGCCAAGAGTTGACCCTGCCAGGCTGGAGGTGCGACCTGAGCACCCCGGCAATGCCAGGCTGGCACCCAGATGGCACTGCCGCGGGTGGCACTCCAGGGTGACAGTGCCAGGGTACAACCCTGGCCAGAGCCCGACCACCCAGGGGTCCCCGATCGCCCGGGAGACACCCCCAAGTGCCGGCACGTCCGGTCCACGGTGTTGGAGACAAGTGCTAACCGGTGCCCGCTCTGGGGTCTCCGAGGCGCAGGGCTTAGATCCCAGGCCTTGGCTAACTCCGCAAGTGCATGTTCCAGTGTGCTCACTGCGCGCTTGAATATGCAGATTTGAATCCCACCCACAAAGATCGTGACATCTCGAGAGATCTAACGGGATCGCGCAGGGCGTAGCGAGCTCTGTCGGGCCTCGTCATGTCCCGAGTCAGGCGTGTTGCGGCTGGCAGATTTCATCCAGAATCCTCTTACGGCAGAGATGGATAGATTCTTGACTGGCAAGGGGGTGAATGGTTATCGGGGGTAGGCGGGAGGTTACAATCAGAACAGCCATGATCTTATTGATCGGTGGAGCAGGCTCGAGGGTAGACTCTTGCAAAGATGAAAAGATTCAATCACACATCTCTCTTCAGCGACTTAGGAGCAATGAATCCCTACAAATGGTCTTGCTGACAGTCAACGGGGAACGGAAATCTGACCTTGCTGCTTTGTGGCTTGGGGAAGGCGAGGCTTTATCGATAAGAGCTAATCATGGCTAACAAGATATCGAGTTGGGACTCACAGAGTGGCGACACAGATTGGAGAAAGACCATTCAGCCCAAACCTGCCCTTGTTGGTGTTTGCCCTCCCCCATCCCAGTACATGATCCTGATCACATTTACTGTACCGCTCCCATCAGTACACGTATCTTCAATATTACCATCATTTCTGCCTGAACCACTAACTCGGCAATCTGCAGCCTCATAACTCCCTGTGTAAAATAAGTCTCTCCTGCCTTCTGTTCCATTTAAGTTGATTCATGACCCCCTCAACAACCGGAAAACAGAGAGCTCCCCCCAGGCCTGGCTCGCGATCCTTTCGGAATTGGCCATTTGAATCATATCACCCCATACACGGCGTCGCAACAAACGAGGATCCAATTTTTAAGGAGGGTTTCTTCATATTTAATTCGCTATACTCGGCAGTCGGGGGGAAGTGGAGGGGGAGGTGCGGTTAGCTCAGCTGGCTAGATGAAAGGTGCGTAGTTCGGAATAAGGGCAACAGCACAGGTTCAATTTCTGTTCCAGCTTAGGTGGGTTTGGGACCTGCATCCTCGCCCAAACCCCACCCCCGTGAATCACCACAATGAACCAAGGAGCTACTTTTGTGGCACAGCGCGCATGACTAGGCAATACACTTGGGAATCTCATCTCTGAACTCTATACGGCCTTTCGAAGTCTTCGAAACATTAAAAGGAACAGACCGGGTAGATCAAGATAGACTTTCCACTGGTTGGAGATTCTAGAATTGGGGCATAGTCTAAACACTAAGACCAGACCATTCAGGAGAGATGTTAGGAAGCAGATCTACACTCAAAAGGTAGTAGAGGTTAGGAACTCTCTTCCACAAATGGCAATTGATGCTCGCACAGTTATTCATTTTAAATCTGAGTTAGATACATTTTGGGAGGCACAATCGAAATTCATCCCAAGGAGGAGGAATCAGGCTAAGGGGAGAACGAGGGAAGTCAAGGCCAGCATAAAAGAAAAAGAAAAAGCATACAATGTGGCGAGGATTAGTGGGAAGCCAGGGGATTGAGATGCTTTTAAAAGCGAGCAAAGGACAACTTAAAAAGCAATAAGGGGGGAGAAGATGTAATAGGAGTGTAGCTAGCTAGTAATACAAAAGAAGGTTGCAAAAGTTTTTCTTGGAAAGGTAAGAGAGCCAAAAATAGACATAGGACCACTGGAAAATGTGACTGGAGAAGTAGTAATAGGAAACAAAGAAATGGCAGAGGAGCTGAATGGGTAATTTGCATCAGTCTTCACGGTGGAAGACACCAGTGGGATGCCAGAGCTCCGGGAGAATCAGGGGGCAGAGGTGAGTGTAGTGGCCATCACGAAGGAGAAGGCTCTGGGGAAACTGAAAGGTCTGAAGGTGGATAAATCACCTGGACCAGATCGACTACACCCCAGGGTCCTAAAAGAGATAGCTGAGGAGACTGTGGAGGCATTGACGGTGATCTTTTAGGAATCACTGGAGGCAGGGAGGGTCCCAGAGGACTGGAAAGTGGCTAATGTAACACCGCTGTTTAAGAAGGGAGGGAGGCAGAAAACAGGAAATTGTAGGCTGGTTAGCCTGACTTTGGTTGTTGGTAAGCTTTTAGAGTCTATAAGGGCGGCACGGTGGTGCAGTGGTTAGCACTGCTGCCTCATGGCACTGAGGGCCCCGGGATCGATCCCGATCCCGGGTCACTGTCCGTGTGGAGTTTGCACATTCTCCCCTTGTCTGCGTGGAACTCACTCCCGCACCCCAAAAAGATGTGCAGGGTAGGTGGATTGGCCACGCTAAGTTGCTTCTTAATTGGGAAAAAAAGAATTGGGCACTTCAAATTTATATAAAAATTAGATTTTAAAATTCATTATTAAGGATGAGGAGTACATAGAAGTGCAAGGTATAATAGGACTGAGTCAGCACGGATTCGTCAAGGGGAGGTCTAAGCAAAGGTATTAAGGGATATGGGTCAAAGGTAATTAGGCCACAGATCGATCTCATTGAATGGCGGAGCAGGTTTGAGGGGCTGTGTAGCCTACCCTTGCACCTAAGTTACTATTAACGGAGGTCACAGCTCTGGAATAAGGGGCCGATTATTTAGGAATGAGATGAGGAGAAATTTGTAAGGGTTGTGGATCTGTGGATGTTCCATCGTTGAATACATTTAAGGCTGGGGCAGACAGATTTTTGGTCTCTTGGGGAATTAAGGGACATGGGGAGTGGGCAGGAAAATGGGAGTTAAAGCCCAGGATTAGCCATGATCGTACTGAATGGCAGGGCAGGCTCGATGGGCCGAGTGGTCTTCTCCTATTTCTTGTGTTCATATAATGTGGTGACCAATAGCACACACAGTGCTTTTACTGAGGCTTTACATTATATTTTTTGTTTTCCGTTTTGCTCCCAATGATCTCCTTTGACCTCATATTGGCATGTGCTATCTTAGCTTTGTTTGTCTGTTAGTACTTCTTCAGTCCTTAATGGCACCATTAACACTCCTTTGTCTTGTACCCATGACAACTTTATCAATCTCTCCTTACCTCTGACCTACCCCTGACCTTCCATTCTGCCCCATCCCCCAACCATAATAATCCATCGCGTTTCTCTCCCTCATCAGTTCTGAAGAAGGGTCATATGTACTTGAAATGTTAAGACCACAAGATAGAGGAGCAGAATTAGGCCATTCGGCCCATCGGGTTTGCTCCACTGTTCAATCATGGCCGATATACAAAGAACAAAGAAATGTACAGCACAGGAACAGGCCCTTCGGCCCTCCAAGCCCGTGCCGACCATGCTGCCCGACTAAACTACAATCTTCTACACTTCCTGGGTCCATATCCCTCTATTCCCATCCTATTCATGTATTTGTCAAGATGCCCCTTAAATGTCACGATCGTCCCTGCTTCCACCACCTCCTCCGGTAGCGAGTTCCAGGCACCCACTACCCTCGGCGTAAAAAACTTGCCTCGTACATCTACTCTAAACCTTGCCCCTCTCACCTTAAACCTATGCCCCTTAGTAATTGACCCCTCTACCCCGGGGAAAAGCCTCTGACTATCCACTCTGTCTATGACCCTCATAATTTTGTAGACCTCTATCAGGTCGCCCCTCAACCTCCTTCGTTCCAGTGAGAACAAACCGAGTTTATTCAACCGCTCCTCATAGCTAATGCCCTCCATACCAGGCAACATTCTGGTAAATCTCTTCTGCACCCTCTCTAAAGACTCCACATCCTTCTGGTAGTGTGGCGACCACAATTGAACACTATACTCCAAGTGTGGCCTAACTAAGGTTCTATACAGCTGCAACATGACTTGCCAATTCTTATACTCAATGCCCCGGCCAATGAAGGCAAGCATGCCGTATGCCTTCTTGACTACCTTCTCCACCTGTGTTGCCCCTTTCAGTGACCTGTGGACCTGTACTCCTTGATCTCTTTGACTTTCAATACTCTTGAGGGTTCTACCATTCACTGTATATTCCCTACCTGCATTAGACCTTCCAAAATGCATTACCTCACATTTGTCCGGATTAAACTCCATCTGCCATCTCGCCAAACAATCTAAATCCTGCTGTATCCTCTGACAGTCCTCATCGCTATCCGCAATTCCACCAACCTTTGTGTCGTCTGCAAACTTACTAATCAGACCAGTTACATTTTCCTCCAACTCATTTATATATACTACAATATGTTTCCCATTCCCATTCTCCTGCCTTGTGTGTCAAATTATGTTTCCGAATGCTCTTGTGAAACGCCTTGGGACATATGTTAAAGGTGCTATATAAATACAGGTTGTTGTAAACATCACAAATACATCCAGCATCACAGAAAATACAGTGCAGAAGAGGCTCTTTGGCCCACCGAGGCTGCACAGACACATGAAAAACACCTGACCGGCCTACCAAATCCCATTTGCCAGCACTTGGCCCATAGCCTTGAATGTTGTGCCGTGCTAAGTGCTCATCCAGGTACATTTTAATGGATGTGAGGCAACTCGCCTCTACCACCCTCGCAGGCACTTTCCCTTTCCCTACACACTTTGTGCTATATAATGCATCATGAGGAACAATATATAATATGTATCTCGATGATTTGGCTGTGGGGACCAAATGAAATATTCCCAAGATCGCGGATGAGACAAAGCTAGGCAGGAATGTGCGTTGTGAGGAAGATGTAAAGCAACTACAGGAGGATTTGGACAGACTTAGTGAGTGGGCAAAGACATGGTGGATGGAATATTATGCGGAGAAATGTGAGGTTGTCCACTTCGGTAGGAGGAACCTAAATGGTAAGAAATTGAAAAGTGTAGATGTACAAAGGGACCTGTGTGTCCTTGTCCATAAGTCACTGAAGGCTAACAGGCAGATGCAGAATACTATGAGAAAGGATAATGGAATGTTAGCCTTTATCGTGAGAGGATTGGAGTACAGGAGCAGTGACGTCTTGTTTCAATTGCTTAAGAGCTTGGTTAGGCCCCACCTGGAGTGGTGGGTATAGTTTTAGTCCCCTTACCACAGAAAGGATATTATTGTCTTGAAGGGAGCGCAACAAAGGTTCACCAGACTTGTTTAATGATAATCATAATAATAATAATCTTTATTATTGTCACAAGTAGGCTGACATTAACACTGCAATGAAGTTACTGTGAAAATCCCCTAGTCGCCAAATTCCGGCGCCTGTTCGGGTACACTGAGGGAGAATGCAGAATGTCCAATTCACCTAACAAGCACGTCTTTCGGGGCCTGTGGGAGGAAATCGGAGGAAACCCACGCAGCCACGGGGGAGAACGTGCAGACTCCGCACCGACAGTGACCCAAGCCGGGAATCGAACCCGGGACCCTGGAGCTGTGAAGCAACTGTGCTAACCACTGTGCTACCGTGCTGCCCTTGTTCCGGACCGTCTTCCGAAGAGGGATTGGGGAAAACTGGGCCTGTAGTCTCTGGAATTTCAAACAATGAGAGGTGATCTCATTGAATCGTACAAAGTACTGAAAGTTATAGATAATGTTGATGCAGGTACGATGTTCCCCTTGGTTAGGGCGGGGGGGGGGGGGGGGGAAGAGAGAGTCTAGAACAAGGGGCACAATTTCAAAATAGGGCTGTGGAAGCTCGTTCATTGAGTATGTTTAAGGAAGCGATTGGTAGATTTCTGATTAACAATAACATAATGGGTTATGGGGATAGTGGGCGTAAAAGGCATTGAATTGTCCCAACAGCTATGATCGTATAGAGTGGTGGTGCCGGCTTGATGGGCTGAATGACAATTAAACTCTGAGTGACCTCAACTGGTGTGCACTGAACAGCAGCTCAGCTCCTGGGGCCTTAGAGGACATTTATGCCTCTCTACGAGAATACTTTGTGCATTACATGATACTACCATCCTGCACGTTAAAACAGCACTCACCATGAGCAGTGCCAAGCAAAATATGCTAATATGTAAGAAATTGACTCCGTAGTTTGAATTTATTGTACACTAGAGATCGTAATTGAACACAGATGAAAAACAATCTTTTTTTCGAGATCATTGATCCAGCACCCAAAATAAATTACTTCCTAATTCAGAATGTTCCCCAATTAAACAATTCAAACTCGGCTACTATTGTAAACTTGAAAACAGTTAAGGTTTGGTGGTCAGAAATCTACCTCAGCAGATGATTAATGTCTTCCGTATTATTGCCCAAAAGAGAGGCATGTTGCAGAAGCTTTTCATCTCACACCAGGACAAATGCAAGAACACCAAATTTCAAACGATCACAACAATTTATACCACAGGAGAAAAGTTTAAAAAAAGATTTAGAGTACCCAATTCTTTTTTCCCCCCAATTACGGGGCAATTTAGCGTGGTTTTTTCATAGAATTTATCATAGAATTTACAGTGCAGAAGGAGGCCATTCGGCCCATCGAGTCTGCACTGGCTCTTGGAAAGAGCACCCTACCCAAGGTCAACACCGCCACCCTATCACCATAACCCAGTAACCCCACCCAACACTAAGGGCAATTTTGGACACTAAGGGTAATTTATTTAGCATGGCCAATCCACCTAACCTGCACATCTTTGGACTGTGGGAGGAAACCGGAGCACCCGGAGGAAACCCACGCACACAAGGGGAGGATGTGCAGACTCCGCACAGACAGTGACCCAAGCCGGAATCGAACCTGGGACCCTGGAGCTGTGAAGCAATTGTGCTATCCACAAGGCTACCGTGCTGCCCTGGTTAATGCTACCGTGGTTAATTCACCTACCCTGCACATCTTTTTGGGTTGTGGGAGTGAGATCCACGCAGACACGGGGAGAATGTGCAAACTCCTCACGGACAGTGATACGGGGCCGCGATCGTACCCGGGCCCTTGGCGCTGTGAGGCCGCAGTGCTGACCACTGTGCCATTGTGCTGCCTGGGAGAGCAGGGTATTGACTGGTTGATAAGTCGACTCTGATTGATTGAGGGGTTGCCATGGGGAACTATGAGCTCCACAAGCTCCCAGGTTAATTCAAAAAAGGACACAAACTTGATCAACATCCACTATCACCATCCTGGGGTTACCAGAAACTGAACTAACCATATAAATACCAGAGCAGACGCTAGGAATCCTGTAGCAAATAACTCACTTCCTGACCCAACTCACCTCCTGACACCCCCAAATCCTGTCAGCTATCTACAAGGCACAAGTGAGGAGTGTGATGCATACTCTCCACTTGCCTGGATGAGTGCAACTCCAACAACACTCAAAAAGCTCGACACCATCCAGGACAAAGCAGCCCCGCTTGATTGCTACTCCTTCCACAAACACCCAATCTTTTTATCACCGAAGAATAGTGGCATCTGCAAGAACTCACCAATGCTCCTTAGGAAGCACCTTCCAAACCCATAACCACGACTATCTAGAAGGGCAAGAGCAGCAGAAATCTGGGAAGCCCACCACCTGGAGGTTCCCCTCCAAGCCACTCACCACCCCGACTTGAAAATATATCGGCCGGTCCTTCACTGTCGCTGGGTCAAAGTCCTGGAATTAAATCTCAAACAGCACTATGGGTGTACCTACACCACATGGACTGCAGCTCCTCAAGGCAGCAGCTCCCCACTACCTCCTGAAGGGCAACGAGGGATGGACAATAAATGCACGGCCTAGCCAGTGATGCTCACATCCCATAAATGAATAAAAGAAACACGTTCCTTTTGCTCGCGGAGGATGGGTTCCTGCGGGCGAACGTATGTCGCTTCCAGTAACTGTTACGAGCTTGACTGATTATCTTAAGTCAGTTATTAGTGCAGCGCACTCAGGATTGCTCGACAAGTGCTGCTCCATTGCAGAATCGCATCGGAATGCAAGTGTTTTAGCAAACGCGGACTGGCTGAGTGTGGTCTGTACTCTGCCTATCACGAGCAAACAAAGATCACGTTTGGTCCGGTCAGCCAATCACCGGGACATGCCTGACATCACACTGAAATGCATACATTTTGTATTACTGTACCTTGACGAATAGCCCAGTCTTTATAGAGCGGTGCATCATCCAGCTGGTCACGAGCAGCGCCGTGGAAGATCTGCCAGTATAACACACAGAAACATCAGTCATGCACAATACGCTCCAGACAATATACAAGAACATCAGCCTCCTCTGTATCGCATTTAAACCTTCCCTACTCCTGCATTGGGTGTAATGGTGCATGGTTGACAAGTGTCGTCCTGTGCATCACCGCCAAACTCAATTCTATCCTTAGCCAGCACCAACATGCTCCCACTTCCCAACACAGGGACAAACAAGCGGGAGCATTGCCCCCCTTTCATCCCCACCCCACCCCTTGCCCAGGGCTGTCGAGGCCAACCTTATCAGCACCCTCAAATATGAGCCCGTGACTGAATATAGACTTGGGAGTGGGGAAAAAAAAATAACACTGTTCCCTACATAACATATATATATAAAACAACAATGTTTCACACAGAAACAATACCTCACTGTCTCATTCATATGTTAGAAATGGTCGATTTCTCAAAAACAGCTGCTGCTCTCAATGGAAAAAAATAGCAAGGGGGCTAACAATGTCCCTTATTGTCCAGGTGACTTCACCTGGACTTTTTTTTTCCAGGGGGTGTGGGGCGGGGGGGGGGGGGGGGGTTCGTGATATTAATCAGTGGGGGAATTATTTCCACCACGGTTGTGAGTGATCACAGGCAAAAAATGTTGCAACTTGGAGGTGGGAAGGGAGGGAGAGAGAGACACACACACACACAGACAGACAATGCGATGGTAAGTCACAAAAAAAAAAAGCCTCTCCTGTAACATCACACAGCCCCATTCACTCGTTCTGCCTCGAGTCAAGAGCGAATCGCCCTCCTCCCCTCTTATCCACCCCCCTCCTCTCCCGCACAAGCACACATCACAATAGGCACAGTGCCCTTGGAAAGCACAATAACACACCACTCACGGGTTGGTTGGTTGGGTGGGGGGCTAGCCGCTATCCAGGCAAGCAGGGCTACTTGGGCAGCAAGCTTCCTGAGCCAAATAGCTCGCAACACTGTGCAGCAACTGAACACCAGGCAGTCATGTCAATTCCTCATTCAATTTCAATGGTTCTGAAAGTTAATACAACAGCCAGAGAGATGCAAATGCTGGCTCACTGTGCAATGGAGGAAAAACCAGGAGCACTTCAATGCACTTTTGCATTCGCATCCCACTTTTGTTATTTTTTTTTGTTGCAAAGGGGGTTTGAGCTGCAGACAGGTCTTTGGAGCAGCTTGGGTTTTTTTTTGTTCTTGGGTATTTTTTTTTTTTTGGCAGCTCTCTACCCGCCCCCCTCCTCCCCGGTGCTCAGTGCTGGCTGCTGAGAGCCCGCTGCAATCTCAGTCCCTGCTCCATTGCAATCCCAGCCACACTGGCATCCATTGCTGCCTGGGAAATGCCAGGCTGAGGCTCAGCCCCCTCCGCACGGCGCCGGGCCGGGCGGACATCCCGCCCCCGGCACCCAGCCCATTGGCCCCACGCTGCTGCCACTCAGCAGATCCCCCCCCCCCCCACCCCGCCACCGGCGGGAGCGGAGAGAGTGGGAGGGGGTCCGGGGCGGGAGCGGAGAGAGTGGGAGGGGGTCCGGGGCGGGAGCGGAGAGAGTGGGACCGGACGGGAGTGGAGAGAGAGGGAGGGGGGCCGGGGCGGGAGCGGAGAGAGTGGGAGGGGGTCCGGGGTGGGAGCGGAGAGAGTGGGAGGGGGGCCGGGGCGGGAGCGGAGAGAGTGGGAGGGGGTCCGGGGTGGGAGCGGAGAGAGTGGGAGGGGGGCCGGGGCGGGAGCGGAGAGAGTGGGAGGGGGGCCGGGGTGGGAGCGGAGAGAGTGGGAGGGGGGCCGGTGCGGGAGCGGAGAGAGTGGGAGGGGGTCCAGGCGGGAGTGGGAGGGGGGCCGGGCGGGAGCGGAGACCCGGGCGGGAGCGGAGAGAGTGGGAGGGGGGCCGGGCGGGAGCGGAGACCCGGGCGGGAGCGGAGAGAGTGGGAGGGGGGCCGGTGCGGGTGGGAGCGGAGAGAGTGGGAGGGGGTCCGGGCGGGAGTGGAGAGAGTGGGAGGGGGGTGGGAGCGGAGAGAGTGGGAGGGGGTCCGGGCGGGAGCGGAGAGAGTGGGAGGGGGGCCGGTGCGGGTGGGAGCGGAGAGAGTGGGAGGGGGTCCGGGCGGGAGTGGAGAGAGTGGGAGGGGGGCCGGGCGGGAGTGGAGAGAGTGGGAGGGGGGCCGGGGTGGGAGCGGTGGGAGGGGGGTGGGAGCGGAGAGAGTGGGAGGGGGGCGGGAGCGGAGAGAGTGGGAGGGGGTCTGGGCGGGAGCGGAGACCCGGGCGGGAGCGGAGAGAGTGGGAGGGGGGCCGGTCCGGGCGGGAGTGGAGAGAGTGGGAGGGGGGCCGGGCGGGAGTGGAGAGAGTGGGAGGGGGGCCGGGGTGGGAGGGGGGTGGGAGCTGAGAGAGTGGGAGGGGGGCGGGAGCGGAGAGAGTGGGAGGGGGTCCGGGCGGGAGTGGAGAGAGTGGGAGGGGGGCCGGGGCGGGAGCGGAGAGAGTGGGAGGGGGTCCGGGCGGGAGCGGAGAGAGTGGGAGGGGGGCCGGTGCGGGTGGGAGCGGAGAGAGTGGGAGGGGGTCCGGGCGGGAGTGGAGAGAGTGGGAGGGGGGTGGGAGCGGAGAGAGTGGGAGGGGGTCCGGGCGGGAGCGGAGAGAGTGGGAGGGGGGCCGGTGCGGGTGGGAGCGGAGAGAGTGGGAGGGGGTCCGGGCGGGAGTGGAGAGAGTGGGAGGGGGGCCGGGCGGGAGTGGAGAGAGTGGGAGGGGGGCCGGGGTGGGAGCGGTGGGAGGGGGGTGGGAGCGGAGAGAGTGGGAGGGGGGCGGGAGCGGAGAGAGTGGGAGGGGGTCTGGGCGGGAGCGGAGACCCGGGCGG
Source organism: Scyliorhinus torazame (assembly GCF_047496885.1). Lineage (NCBI taxonomy): Eukaryota > Metazoa > Chordata > Chondrichthyes > Carcharhiniformes > Scyliorhinidae > Scyliorhinus > Scyliorhinus torazame. The sequence goes on along the minus strand of NC_092733.1, from coordinate 23,090,815 downwards.
GAGCGGAGAGAGTGGGAGGGGGGCCGGTCCGGGCGGGAGTGGAGAGAGTGGGAGGGGGGCCGGGCGGGAGTGGAGAGAGTGGGAGGGGGGCCGGGGTGGGAGGGGGGTGGGAGCTGAGAGAGTGGGAGGGGGGCGGGAGCGGAGAGAGTGGGAGGGGGTCCGGGCGGGAGTGGAGAGAGTGGGAGGGGGGCCGGGGCGGGAGCGGAGAGAGTGGGAGGGGGGCCGGTGCGGGTGGGAGCGGAGAGAGTGGGAGGGGGTCCGGGCGGGAGTGGAGAGAGTGGGAGGGGGGTCGGGCGGGAGTGGAGAGAGTGGGAGGGGGTCCGGGCTGGAGCGGAGAGAGAGGGAGGGGCGGGAGCGGAGAGAGTGGGAGGGGCCGGGGCGGGAGCGGAGAGAGTGGGAGGGGGTCCGGGCCGGAGCGGAGAGAGTGGGAGGGGCCGGGGCGGGAGCGGAGAGAGTGGGAGGGGGTCCGGGCGGGAGCGGAGACCCGGGCGGGAGCGGAGAGAGTGGGAGGGGGTCCGGGCGGGAGCGGAGAGAGTGGGAGGGGGTCCGGGCGGGAGTGGAGAGAGTGGGAGGGGGGCCGGTGCGGGTGGGAGCGGAGAGAGTGGGAGGGGGGCGGGGGCGGAGAGAGTGGGGGGGGTGGGAGCGGAGAGAGTGGGAGGGGGTCCGGGCGGGAGCGGAGAGAGTGGGAGGGGGGCGGGGGCGGAGAGAGTGGGAGGGGGTCCGGGCCGGAGCGGAGAGAGAGGGAGGGGGGCCGGGGCGGGAGCGGAGAGAGTGGGAGGGGGTCCGGGCCGGAGCGGAGAGAGAGGGAGGGGGGCTGGGGCGGGAGCGGAGAGAGTGGGAGGGGGTCCGGGCGGGAGCGGAGAGATTGGGAGGGGGTCCGGGCGGGAGTGGCGAGAGTGGGAGGGGGGCCGGGGCGGGAGCGGAGAAAGTGGGAGGGGGGCCGGGGCGGGAGCGGAGAGAGTGGGAGGGGGTCCGGGCGGGAGCGGAGAGAGTGGGAGGGGGGCCGGGGCGGGAGCGGAGAGAGTGGGAGGGGGGCCGGGGCGGGAGCGGAGAGAGTGGGAGGGGGGCCGGGGCGGGAGCGGAGAGAGTGGGAGGGAGGCCGGGGCGGGAGCGGAGAGAGTGGGAGGGGGTCCAGGGTGGGAGCGGAGAGAGTGGGAGGGGGGCGGGAGCGGAGAGAGTGGGAGGGGGTCCAGGCGGGAGCGGAGACCCGGGCGGGAGCGGAGAGCCGGGACGGAGCGGAGAGAGTGGGAGGGGGGCCGGGCGGGAGTGGAGAGAGTGAGAGGGGGGCCAGGGCGGGAGCGGAGAGAGTGGGAGGGGGTCCGGGCGGGAGCGGAGAGAGTGGGACCGGGCTGGAGCGGAGAGAGTGGGAGGGGGGCTGGGGCGGGAGCGGAGAGAGTGGGAGGGGGGCCGGGCGGGAGCGGAGAGAGTGGGAGGGGGGCCGGGCGGGAGCGGAGAGAGTGGGAGGGGGTCCGGGCGGGAGCGGAGAGATTGGGAGGGGGTCCGGGCGGGAGCGGAGAGAGTGGGAGCGGAGAGAGTGGGAGGGGGGCCGGGGCGGGAGCGGAGAGAGTGGGAGGGGGGCCGGGGCGGGAGCGGAGAGAGTGGGAGGGGGGCCGGGGCTGGAGCGGAGAGAGTGGGAGGGGGGCCGGGCGGGAGTGGAGAGAGTGGGAGGGGGGCGGGAGCGGAGAGAGTGGGAGGGGGTCTGGGCGGGAGCGGAGACCCGGGCGGGAGCGGAGAGCCGGGACCGAGCGGAGAGAGTGGGAGGGGGGCCGGGCGGGAGTGGAGAGAGTGGGAGGGGGGCGGGAGCGGAGAGAGTGGGAGGGGGTCCAGGCGGGAGCGGAGACCCGGGCGGGAGCGGAGAGCCGGGACGGAGCGGAGAGAGTGGGAGGGGGGCCGGGCGGGAGTGGAGAGAGTGGGAGGGGGGCCGGGGCAGGAGCGGAGAGAGTGGGAGGGGGTCCGGGCGGGAGCGGAGAGAGTGGGACCGGGCGGGAGCGGAGAGAGTGGGAGGGGGGCCGGGGCGGGAGCGGAGAGAGTGGGAGGGGGGCCGGGCGGGAGCGGAGAGAGTGGGAGGGGGTCCGGGCGGGACCGGAGAGAGTGGGAGGGGTTCCGGGCGGGAGCGGAGAGAGTGGGAGGGGTTCCGGGCGGGAGCGGAGAGAGTGGGAGGGGATCCGGGCGGGAGCAGATGGAGGGGATCTTGTCGGGAGCGGGAGGAGGGGGAGGGGGTCTGGGTGGGAGCGGAGAGAGTGGGAGGGGGTCTGGGTGGGAGCGGAGAGAGTGGGAGGGGGTCCGGGCGGGAGCGGAGTCCCGGGCGGGAGCGGAGTGCCGGGACGGAGCGGAGAGAGTGGGAGGGGGGCCGGGCGGGAGCGGAGAGAGTGGGAGGGGGTCCGGGCGGGAGCGGAGAGAGTGGGAGGGGGGCCGGGGCGGGAGCGGAGAGAGTGGGAGGGGGGCCGGGCGGGAGCGGAGAGAGTGGGAGGGGGGCCGGGCGGGAGCGGAGAGAGTGGGAGGGGGTCCGGGTGGGAGCGGAGAGTGTGGGAGGGGTTAGGGGCGGGAGCGGAGAGAGTGGGAGGGGTTCCGGGCGGGAGCAGATGGAGGGGATCTTGTCAGGAGTGGGGGGAGGGGGAGGGGGTCTGGGCGGGAGCGGAGAGAGTGGGAGGGGTTCCGGGGCGGGAGCGGCGAGGCTGGGAGGGGGGTCGGAGAGAGGGGGAGGGGGTCCGGGCTGGAGCGGAGAGGGGGTCCGGGTGGGAGCGGAGAGAGGGGAGGGGGAGGGGGTCCGGGCGGGAGCGGAGAGAGGGGAGGGGGAGGGGGAGGGGGTCCGGGTGGGAGCGGAGAGAGGGTGAGGGGGTCCGGGCGGGAGCGGATGGAGGGGATCTTGTCGGGAGCGGGGGGAGGGGGAGGTGGTCTGGGCGGGAGCGGAGAGAGGGGGAGGGGGTCCGGGGCGGGAGCGGCGTGGCTGGCAGGGGGTCCGGGTGGCAGCGGGGGGACAGTGTCCGGGCGAGAGGGGCGGGAGCGATGAGGCTGGGAGGGGGTCCAGGGTGGGAGTGGAGAGAGGGGGAGGGGGTCTGGGCGGGGGAGGTGGAGGGGTCCGGGCGGGAGCGGGGGGAGGGGTCAGGGGGAGGGGGACCGGGCGGGAGTGGAGGGAGGGGGAGGGGGTCCGGGTGGGAGCGGGGGGAGGGGGAGGGGTCAGGGGGAGGGGGACCGGGCGGGAGTGGAGGGAGGGGGAGGGGGTCCGGGTGGGAGCGGATGGGAGGGGGAGGGGGAGGGGGTCCAGGCGGGAGCGGAGAGAGGGGGAGGGGGTCCGGGCGGGAGCGGAGAGAGGGGGAGGGGGTCCGGGCGGGAGCGGAGAGAAGGGGAGGGTGTCCGGGCGGGAGCGGGGGAGGGGGAGGGGGAGGGGGTCCGGGCGGGAGTGGAGAGAGGGGGAGGGGCGGGGGGGGTCCGGGAGGGAGCGGAAAGAGGGGGAGGGGGTCCGGGCACGAGCGGGGGGAGGGGGTCCGGGCGGGAGCGGAGAGAGGGGGAGGGGGTCCCGGAGGGAGGGGATCTGGGCGGGAGCGGAGAGAGGGGGAGGGGGTCTGGGCGGGTGCGGAGAGAGGGGGAGGGGGTTCCGGGTGGGAGCGGGGGGAGGGGGAGGTGTTTCCGGGCGGGGGGAGGGGGCAGGGGGAGGGGGTCCGGGCGGGAGCGGAGAGAGGGGGAGGGGGTCCGGGCAGGAGCGGAGAGTGGGGAGGGGGTCCGGGCGGGAGCGGAGAGAGGGGATCTTGTCGGGAGCGGGGGGAGGGGGAGGGAGTCTGGGCGGGAGCGGAGAGAGGGGTAGGGGGTCCGGGGCGGGAGCGGCGAGGCTGGCAGGGGGTCCGGGTGGCAGCGGGGGGAGGATGTCCGGGCGGGAGCGGAGAGAGGGGGTTCCGGGCGGGAGCGGAGAGAGTGGGACAGGGTCCGGACGAGAGGGGGAGGGGGCCCGGGGCAGGAGCGGAGAGAGGGGGTTCCGGGCGGGTGCGGAGAGAGTGGGACAGGGTCCAGGCGAGAGGGGGAGGGGGTCCGGGGCGAGAGTGGAGTGGGTGGCAGGGGAGTCCGGGGCTAGGGGTCCGGGCGGGACCGGAGAGAGGGGCAGGGTGTCCGGAGCGGAGAGAGTGGGAGGGGTTCTGGGAGGTAGCGGAGAGAGGGGGAAGGGGTCCAGGTGGCAGCGGAGATAGGGGGAGGGGGTCCGGGCAGGTGCGGAGAGAGTGGGAGGGGGGTCAGGCGCGGGAGCGGTGAGAATGGGGGGGGTCCGGGAGCGGAGAGAGGAGGTCCGGGGCGGGAGTGGAGAGAGGGGGGTCCGGGCTGAAGCGGAGAGAGGGGGTCCGGGGCGGGAGTGGAGGGAGGGGGGTCCTGGCGGGAGCGGAGAGGGGGGGGGTCCGGGGCGGGAGTGGAGAGAGTGGGCGGGAGCGGCGAGATGGGGAGGGGTCCCGGGGTGGGAGCGGTGAGGGTGAGTGGGGGTCCGGGGCGGGAGTGGAGAGGGTGGGAGGGGGTCCGGGGCGGGAGCGAGAGGGGGGGTCCGGGAGCAGAGAGAGGGGGTCCGGGGCAGGAGCGGAGGGAGCGGGGTCCAGGTAGGAGTGGAGAGAGGTGGTCCAGGGCGGGAGTGGAGAGAGAGGGGTCCGGGCGGGAGCGGAGATGTGGGCGGGAGTGGAGAGAGTGGGATGGGGTCCGGGCTGGAGCGGCGAGATGGGGAGGGGACCCGGGGCGGGAGCGGTGAGGGTGAGAGGGGGTCCGGGTGGGAACGATGAGGCTGGGAGGGGGTCCGGGGCGGGAGTGGCGAGAGGGGGAGGGGGTGGGGGTCCGGGGCGGGAGCGGAGATCCGCCGGGAGCGGAGAGGGTGGGAGGGGAGTCCGGGCGGGAGCGGAGAGAGGGGGAGGGGGTCTGGGAGGGAGCAGAGAGAGTGGGACAGGGTCCGGGTGAGGGGGGGGGCCCGGGGCAGGAGCGGAGAGAGGGTGGTCCAGGTGGGAGCGGAGAGAGGGGACCCGTGGCGGGAGTGGAGAGAGGGGGGTCCGGGAGCGGAGAGAGGGGGTCCGGGCTGGAGCGGAGAGGGGGGGGTTCAGGCGGGAGCGGAGATGTGGGCGGGAGCGGAGAGAGTGGGAGGGGGTCCAAGCGGAGAGAGTGGGGAGGGGTCCCGGGGCGGGAGCGGTGAGGCTGAGAGGGGGTCCGGGTGGGAACGATGAGGCTGGGAGGGGGTCTGGGGCAGGAGTGGCGAGAGGGGGAGGGGGTCCGGGGTGGGAGTGGCGAGAGGGGGAGGGGGTCCGGGACGGGAGCGGAGAGGCTGGGAGGGGGTCTGGGGCGGGAGTGGCGAGAGGGTGGTCCAGGTGGGAGCGGAGAGAGGGGACCCGTGGCGGGAGTGGAGAGAGGGGGGTCCGGGAGCGGAGAGAGGGGGTCCGGGCTGGAGCGGAAAGAGGGGGAGGGGGTCCGGGTGGCAGCGGAGAGAGGGGGAGGGGGTCGGGTGGCAGCGGAGAGAGGGGGAGGGGGTCCGGGCAGGAGCAGAGGGACGGGGAAGGGGTCCGGGAGGCAGCGGAGAGAGGGGGAGGGGGTCCGGGCAGGAGCAGAGGGACGGGGAAGGGGTCCGGGAGGCAGCGGAGAGAGGGGGAGGGGGTCCGGGCAGGAGCAGGGGGACGGGGAAGGGGTCCGGGTGGCAGCGGAGAGAGGGGGAGGGGGTCCGGGGCGGGAGCGGTGACAATGGGAGGGGGTTCGGAGCGGAGAGAGGGGGGTCCGGGAGCGGAGAGAGGGGGGTCCGGGAGCGGAGAGAGGGAGTCCGGGGCGGGAGTGGAGAGAGGGGGGGGGGGTCCGGGCTGGAGTGGAGAGAGGAGGGTCCGGTGCGGGAGTGGAGAGAAGGGGTCCGGGCGGGAGTGGAGAGAGGGAGGGTCTGGGCGGGAGTGGAGAGAGGGGGTCCGGGCGGGTGTGGAGAGAAGGGGTCCGGGCGGGTGTGGAGAGAGGGAGGGTCCGGGCGGGAGCGGAGAGAGGGGGTCCGGGCGAGAGCGGAGAGAGGGAGGGTCCGGGTGGCAGCGGAGAGAGGGTGGTCCGGGTGGGTGCGGAGAGAGGGAGGGTCCGGGCGGGTGTGGAGAGAAGGGGTCCGGGCGGGTGTGGAGAGAAAGGGTCCGGGGCGAGAGTGGAGAGAGGGAGGGTCCGGGCGGGAGCGGAGAGAGGGGGTCCGGGCGAGAGCGGAGAGAGGGAGGGTCCGGGTGGCAGCGGAGAGAGGGTGGTCCGGGTGGGTGCGGAGAGAGGGAGGGTCCGGGCGGGAGTGGAGCGAGGGGGGTCCGGTTGGGAGCGGAGAGAGGGAGGGTCCGGGTGGGAGCGGAGAGAGGGTGGTCTGGGTGGGAGCGGAGAGAGGGGGTCCAGGGCGGGAGTGGAGAGAGGGGGGTCCGGGCGGGAGCGGAGAGAGGGGGTCCGGGGCGGGAGTGGAGAGAGGGAGGGTCCGGGCGGGAGCGGAGAGAGGGGGTCCGGGGCGGGAGTGGAGAGAGGGAGGGTCCGGGCAGGAGAGGAGAGAGGGGGGGTCCGGGGCGGGAGTGGAGAGAGGGGGTTCCGGGCGGGAGAGAGGGAGGGGGCCCGGGGCAGGAGCGGAGAGAGGGAGGGTCCGGGCGGGAGCGGAGAGAGGGGGGTCCGGGCGGGAGTGAAGCGAGGGGGGTCCGGGCGGGAGTGGAGAGAGGGGGTTCTGGGTGGGAGCGGAGAGAGGGAGGGTCCGTGCGGGAGTGGAGAGAGGGAGGGTCCGGGCGGGAGTGGAGAGAGGGAGAGGGGGTCCGGGGCGTGAGTGGCGAGAGGGGGAGGGGGTCCGGGATGGGAGCGGAGAGGCTGGGAGGGGGTCCGGGGCGGGAGCGGAGAGTGGGGGAGGGGGTCTGGGGCGGGAGTGGCGAGAGGGGGAGGGGGTCCGGGGCGTGAGTGGCGAGAGGGGGAGGGGGTCCGGGTCGGGAGTGGCGAGAGGGGGAGGGGGTCCGGGTCGGGAGTGGCGAGAGGGGGAGGGGGTCCGGGACGGGAGCGGAGAGGCTGGCAGGGGGTCCGGGTGGCAGCGGAGAGGGTGGGAGGGGGTCCGAGTGGGAGCGATGAGGTTGGGAGGGGGTCCGGGGCGGGAGTGGAGGGAGGGGGTCCGGGGCGGGAGTGGAGTGGGTGGCAGGGGAGTCCGGGGCGAGGGGTCCGGGCGGGATCGGAGAGAGGGGGACAGGGTCCGGGCGAGAGGCGGGGGGCCCGGGGCAGGAGCGGAGAGAGGGGGGTCCGGGAGCGGAGAGAGGGGGTCCGGGCTGGAGCGGAGAGGCGGGGGGTCCGGGCGGGAGCGGAGATGTGGGCGGGAGCGGAGAGAGTGGGAGGGGGTCCGGGTGGCAGCGGAAAGAGGGGGAGGGGGTCCGGGTGGCAGCGGAGAGAGGGGGAGGGGGTCCGGGTGGCAGCGGAGAGAGGGGGAGGGGGTCCGGGCAGGAGCAGAGGGACGGGGAAGGGGTCCGGGAGGCAGCGGAGAGAGGGGGAGGGGGTCCGGGCAGGAGCAGAGGGACGGGGAAGGGGTCCGGGTGGCAGCGGAGAGAGGGGGAGGTGGTCCGGGGCGGGAGCGGTGAGAATGGGAGGGAGTCCGGGGCGGGAGCAGTGAGAATGGGAGGGGGTCCGGGAGCGGAGAGAGGGGGGTCCGGGAGCGGAGAGAGGGAGTCCGGGGCGGGAGTGGAGAGAGGGGGGGTACGGGCTGGAGTGGAGAGAGGAGGGTCCGGGGCGGGAGTGGAGAGAAGGGGTCCGGGCGGGAGTCGAGAGAGGGAGGGTCTGGGCGGGAGTGGAGAGAGGGGGTCCGGGCGGGTGTGGAGAGAAGGGGTCCGGGCGGGTGTGGAGAGAAGGGGTCCGGGGCGGGAGTGGAGAGAGGGAGGGTCCGGGCGGGAGCGGAGAGAGGGGGTCCGGGCGAGAGCGGAGAGAGGGAGGGTCCGGGTGGGAGCGGAGAGAGGGTGGTCCGGGTGGGTGCGGAGAGAGGGGGTCCAGGGCGGGAGTGGAGAGAGGGAGGGTCTGGGCGGGAGTGGAGCGAGGGGGGTCCGGTTGGGAGCGGAGAGAGGGAGGGTCCGGGTGGGAGCGGAGAGAGGGTGGTCTGGGTGGGAGCGGAGAGAGGGGGTCCAGGGCGGGAGTGGAGAGAGGGGGTCCAGGGCGGGAGTGGAGAGAGGAGGGTCCGGGCGGGAGCGGAGAGAGGGAGGGTCCGGGCGGGAGCGGAGAGAGGGGGTCCGGGGCGGGAGTGGAGAGAGGGAGGGTCCGGGGCGGGAGCGGAGAGAGGGGGGTCCGGGCGGGAGAGGGGGAGGGGGCCCGGGGCAGGAGCGGAGAGAGGGAGGGTCCGGGCGGGAGTGGAGAGAGAGGGGTCCGGGAGGGAGCGGAGAGAGGGGGTCTGGGGCGGGAGTGAAGAGAGGGAGGGTCCGGGCGGGAGTGGAGAGAGGGGGGTCCGGGCGGGAGTGGAGCGAGGGGGGTCCGGGCGGGAGTGGAGAGAGGGGGTTCTGGGTGGGAGCGGAGAGAGGGAGGGTCCGTGCGGGAGTGGAGAGAGGGAGGGTCCGGGCGGGAGTGGAGAGAGGGAGGGTCCGGGCGGGAGTGGAGAGAGGGGGGTCCGGGGCGGGAGTGGAGACAGGGGTGTCCGGGCGGGAGTGGAGAGAGGGAGGGTCCGGGCGGGAGTGGAGAGAGGGAGGGTCCAGGCGGGAGCGGAGATGTGGGCGGGAGCGGAGAGAGTGGGAGGGGGTCCGAGCAGGAGCGGCGAGAAGGGGAGGGTTCCCGGGGCGGGAGCGGTGAGGGTGAGAGAGGGGGTCCGGGTGGGAACGATGAGGCTGGGAGGGGGTCCGGGGTGGGAGCGGCGAGGCTGGCAGGGGGTCCGGGTGGCAGCGGGGGGAGGGGGGTCTGGGCGGGAGCAGAGAGAGGGGGGTCCGGGCAGGAGCGGAGAGGGGGGTCCAGGCAGGAGCGGAGAGAGTGGGACGGGGTCCGGGCGGGAGCGGGGTGACGGGGGTCCGGGCAGGAGCGGAGAGAGTGGGACAGGGTCCAGGCGAGAGGGGGAGGGGGCCCGGGGCAGGAGCGGAGGGAGGGGGGTCCAGGTGAGAGCGAAGATCCGGGCGGGAGCGGAGAGGGTGGGAGGGGGTCCGAGTGGGAGTGGAGAGAGGGGGGGAGGGGGTCTGGGGCGGGAGTGGGGAGAGGGGGGTCCGGGAGCGGAGAGAGGGTGTCCGGGCTGGAGCGGAGAGGGGGGGGTCCAGGCGGGAGCGGAGATGTGGGCGGGAGCGGAGAGAGTGGGAGGGGGTCCAAGCGGAGAGAGTGGGGAGGGGTCCCGGGGCGGGAGCGGTGAGGCTGAGAGGGGGTCCGGGTGGGAACGATGAGGCTGGGAGGGGGTCTGGGGCAGGAGTGGCGAGAGGGGGAGGGGGTCCGGGGTGGGAGTGGCGAGAGGGGGAGGGGGTCCGGGACGGGAGCGGAGAGGCTGGGAGGGGGTCTGGGGCGGGAGTGGCGAGAGGGGGAGGGGGTCCGGGGCGTGAGTGGCGAGAGGGGGAGGGGGTCCGGGATGGGAGCGGAGAGGCTGGGAGGGGGTCCAGGTTGGGAGTGGAGAGAGGGGGAGGGGGTCCGGGGCGAGAGTGGAGTGGGTGGCAGGGGAGTCCGGGGCTAAGGGTCCGGGCGGGACCGGAGAGAGGGGCAGGGTGTCCGGAGCGGAGAGAGTGGGAGGGGTTCTGGGAGGTAGCAGAGATAGGGGAGGGGGTCTGGGAGGTAGCGGAGAGAGGGGGAAGGGGTCCAGGTGGCAGCGGAGATAGGGGGAGGGGGTCCGGGCAGGTGCGGAGAGAGTGGGAGGGGGGTCAGGCGCGGGAGCGGTGAGAATGGGGGGGGGTCCGGGAGCGGAGAGAGGAGGTCCGGGGCGGGAGTGGAGAGAGGGGGGTCCGGGCTGAAGCGGAGAGAGGGGGTCCGGGGCGGGAGTGGAGGGAGGGGGGTCCTGGCGGGAGCGGAGAGGGGGGGGTCCGGGGCGGGAGTGGAGAGAGTGGGCGGGAGCGGCGAGATGGGGAGGGGCCCCGGGGTGGGAGCGGTGAGGGTGAGTGGGGGTCCGGGGCGGGAGTGGAGAGGGTGGGAGGGGGTCCGGGGCGGGAGCGAGAGGGGGGGTCCGGGAGCAGAGAGAGGGGGTCCGGGGCAGGAGCGGAGGGAGCGGGGTCCAGGTGGGAGTGGAGAGAGGTGGTCCAGGGCGGGAGTGGAGAGAGAGGGGTCCGGGCGGGAGCGGAGATGTGGGCGGGAGTGGAGAGAGTGGGATGGGGTCCGGGCTGGAGCGGCGAGATGGGGAGGGGACCCGGGGCGGGAGCGGTGAGGGTGAGAGGGGGTCCGGGTGGGAACGATGAGGCTGGGAGGGGGTCCGGGGCGGGAGTGGCGAGAGGGGGAGGGGGAGGGGGTCCGGGGCGGGAGCGGAGATCCGCCGGGAGCGGAGAGGGTGGGAGGGGAGTCCGGGCGGGAGCGGAGAGAGGGGGAGGGGGTCTGGGAGGGAGCAGAGAGAGTGGGACAGGGTCCGGGTGAGGGGGGGGGCCCGGGGCAGGAGCGGAGAAAGGGTGGTCCAGGTGGGAGCGGAGAGAGGGGACCCGTGGCGGGAGTGGAGAGAGGGGGGTCCGGGAGCGGAGAGAGGGGGTCCGGGCTGGAGCGGAGAGGGGGGGGGGGTCCAGGCGGGAGCGGAGATGTGGGCGGGTCCAGGCGGGAGCGGAGATGTGGGCGGGAGCGGAGAGAGTGGGAGGGGGTCCAAGCGGAGAGAGTGGGGAGGGGTCCCGGGGCGGGAGCGGTGAGGCTGAGAGGGGGTCCGGGTGGGAACGATGAGGCTGGGAGGGGGTCTGGGGCAGGAGTGGCGAGAGGGGGAGGGGGTCCGGGGTGGGAGTGGCGAGAGGGGGAGGGGGTCCGGGACGGGAGCGGAGAGGCTGGGAGGGGGTCTGGGGCGGGAGTGGCGAGAGGGGGAGGGGGTCCGGGGCGTGAGTGGCGAGAGGGGGAGGGGGTCCGGGATGGGAGCGGAGAGGCTGGGAGGGGGTCCGGGGCGGGAGCGGAGAGTGGGGGAGGGGGTCTGGGGCGGGAGTGGCGAGAGGGGGAGGGGGTCCGGGGCGTGAGTGGCGAGAGGGGGAGGGGGTCCGGGTCGGGAGTGGCGAGAGGGGGAGGGGGTCCGGGTCGGGAGTGGCGAGAGGGGGAGGGGGTCCGGGACGGGAGCGGAGAGGCTGGCAGGGGGTCCGGGTGGCAGCGGAGAGGGTGGGAGGGGGTCCGAGTGGGAGCGATGAGGCTGGGAGGGGGTCCGGGGCGGGAGTGGAGTGGGTGGCAGGGGAGTCCGGGGCGAGGGGTCCGGGCGAGATCGGAGAGAGGGGGACAGGGTCCGGGCGAGAGGCGGGGGGGCCCGGGGCAGGAGCGGAGAGAGGGGGGTCCGGGAGCGGAGAGAGGGGGTCCGGGCTGGAGCGGAGAGGCGGGGGGTCCGGGCGGGAGCGGAGATGTGGGCGGGAGCGGAGAGAGTGGGAGGGGGTCCGGGTGGCAGCGGAGAGAGGGGGAGGGGGTCGGGTGGCAGCGGAGAGAGGGGAAGGGGGTCGGGTGGCAGCGGAGAGAGGGGGAGGGGGTCGGGTGGCAGCGGAGAGAGGGGGAGGGGGTCCGGGCAGGAGCAGAGGGACGGGGAAGGGGTCCGGGAGGCAGCGGAGAGAGGGGGAGGGGGTCCGGGCAGGAGCAGGGGGACGGGGAAGGGGTCCGGGTGGCAGCGGAGAGAGGGGGAGGGGGTCCGGGGCGGGAGCGGTGAGAATGGGAGGAGGTCCGGGGCGGGAGCAGTGACAATGGGAGGGGGTTCGGAGCGGAGAGAGGGGGGTCCGGGAGCGGAGAGAGGGGGGTCCGGGAGCGGAGAGAGGGAGTCCGGGGCGGGAGTGGAGAGAGGGGGGGGGGTCCGGGCTGGAGTGGAGAGAGGAGGGTCCGGTGCGGGAGTGGAGAGAAGGGGTCCGGGCGGGAGTGGAGAGAGGGAGGGTCTGGGCGGGAGTGGAGAGAGGGGGTCCGGGCGGGTGTGGAGAGAAGGGGTCCGGGGCGGGAGTGGAGAGAGGGAGGGTCCGGGCGGGAGCGGAGAGAGGGGGTCCGGGCGAGAGCGGAGAGAGGGAGGGTCCGGGTGGGAGCGGAGAGAGGGTGGTCCGGGTGGGTGCGGAGAGAGGGGGTCCAGGGCGGGAGTGGAGAGAGGGAGGGTCCGGGCGGGAGCGGAGAGAGGGGGTCCGGGCGAGAGCGGAGAGAGGGAGGGTCCGGGTGGGAGCGGAGAGAGGGTGGTCCGGGTGGGTGCGGAGAGAGGGGGTCCAGGGCGGGAGTGGAGAGAGGGAGGGTCCGGGCGGGAGTGGAGCGAGGGGGGTCCGGTTGGGAGCGGAGAGAGGGAGGGTCCGGGTGGGAGCGGAGAGAGGGTGGTCTGGGTGGGAGCGGAGAGAGGGGGTCCAGGGCGGGAGTGGAGAGAGGGGGGTCCGGGCGGGAGCGGAGAGAGGGAGGGTCCGGGCGGGAGCGGAGAGAGGGGGTCCGGGGCGGGAGTGGAGAGAGGGAGGGTCCGGGCAGGAGAGGAGAGAGGGGGGTCCGGGGCGGGAGTGGAGAGAGGGGGTTCCGGGCGGGAGAGAGGGAGGGGGCCCGGGGCAGGAGCGGAGAGAGGGAGGGTCCGGGCGGGAGCGGAGAGAGGGGGGTCCGGGCGGGAGTGAAGCGAGGGGGGTCCGGGCGGGAGTGGAGAGAGGGGGTTCTGGGTGGGAGCGGAGAGAGGGAGGGTCCGTGCGGGAGTGGAGAGAGGGAGAGGGGGTCCGGGATGGGAGCGGAGAGGCTGGGAGGGGGTCCGGGGCGTGAGTGGCGAGAGGGGGAGGGGGTCCGGGATGGGAGCGGAGAGGCTGGGAGGGGGTCCGGGGCGGGAGCGGAGAGTGGGGGAGGGGGTCTGGGGCGGGAGTGGCGAGAGGGGGAGGGGGTCCGGGGCGTGAGTGGCGAGAGGGGGAGGGGGTCCGGGTCGGGAGTGGCGAGAGGGGGAGGGGGTCCGGGTCGGGAGTGGCGAGAGGGGGAGGGGGTCCGGGACGGGAGCGGAGAGGCTGGCAGGGGGTCCGGGTGGCAGCGGAGAGGGTGGGATGGGGTCCGGGGCGGGAGTGGAGGGAGGGGGTCCGGGGCGGGAGTGGAGTGGGTGGCAGGGGAGTCCGGGGCGAGGGGCCCGGGGCAGGAGCGGAGAGAGGGGGTTCCGGGAGCGGAGAGAGGGGGTCCGGGCTGGAGCGGAGAGGCGGGGGGTCCGGGCGGGAGCGGAGATGTGGGCGGGAGCGGAGAGAGTGGGAGGGGGTCCGGGTGGCAGCGGAGAGAGGGGGAGGGGGTCCGGGCAGGAGCAGAGGGACGGGGAAGGGGTCCGGGAGGCAGCGGAGAGAGGGGGAGGGGGTCCGGGCAGGAGCAGAGGGACGGGGAAGGGGTCCGGGGCGGGAGCGGTGAGAATGGGAGGGGGTCCGGGAGCGGAGAGAGGGGGGTCCGGGAGCGGAGAGAGGGAGTCCGGGGCGGGAGTGGAGAGAGGGGGGGTCCGGGCTGGAGTGGAGAGAGGAGGGTCCGGGGCGGGAGTGGAGAGAAGGGGTCCGGGCGGGAGTCGAGAGAGGGAGGGTCTGGGCGGGAGTGGAGAGAGGGGGTCCGGGCGGGTGTGGAGAGAAGGGGTCCGGGCGGGTGTGGAGAGAAGGGGTCCGGGGCGGGAGTGGAGAGAGGGAGGGTCCGGGCGGGAGCGGAGAGAGGGGGTCCGGGCGAGAGCGGAGAGAGGGAGGGTCCGGGTGGGAGCGGAGAGAGGGTGGTCCGGGTGGGTGCGGAGAGAGGGGGTCCAGGGCGGGAGTGGAGAGAGGGAGGGTCCGGGCGGGAGTGGAGCGAGGGGGGTCCGGTTGGGAGCGGAGAGAGGGAGGGTCCGGGTGGGAGCGGAGAGAGGGTGGTCTGGGTGGGAGCGGAGAGAGGGGGTCCAGGGCGGGAGTGGAGAGAGGGGGTCCAGGGCGGGAGTGGAGAGACGGGGGTCCGGGCGGGAGCGGAGAGAGTGAGGGTCCGGGCGGGAGCGGAGAGAGGGGGTCCGGGGCGGGAGTGGAGAGAGGGAGGGTCCGGGGCGGGAGCGGAGAGAGGGGGGTCCGGGCGGGAGAGGGGGAGGGGGCCCGGGGCAGGAGCGGAGAGAGGGAGGGTCCGGGCGGGAGTGGAGAGAGAGGGGAGCGGAGAGAGGGGGTCTGGGGCGGGAGTGAAGAGAGGGAGGGTCCGGGCGGGAGTGGAGAGAGGGGGGTCCGGGCGGGAGTGGAGCGAGGGGGGCCGGGCGGGAGTGGAGAGAGGGGGTTCTGGGTGGGAGCGGAGAGAGGGAGGGTCCGTGCGGGAGTGGAGAGAGGGAGGGTCCGGGCGGGAGTGGAGAGAGGGAGGGTCCGGGCGGGAGTGGAGAGAGAGGGGTCCGGGGCGGGAGTGGAGACAGGGGTGTCCGGGCGGGAGTGGAGAGAGGGAGGGTCCGGGCGGGAGTGGAGAGAGGGGGTCCGGGCGGGTGTGGAGAGAAGGGGTCCGGGCGGGTGTGGAGAGAAGGGGTCCGGGGCGGGAGTGGAGAGAGGGAGGGTCCGGGCGGGAGCGGAGAGAGGGGGTCCGGGCGAGAGCGGAGAGAGGGAGGGTCCGGGTGGGAGCGGAGAGAGGGTGGTCCGGGTGGGTGCGGAGAGAGGGGGTCCAGGGCGGGAGTGGAGAGAGGGAGGGTCCGGGCGGGAGTGGAGCGAGGGGGGTCCGGTTGGGAGCGGAGAGAGGGAGGGTCCGGGTGGGAGCGGAGAGAGGGTGGTCTGGGTGGGAGCGGAGAGAGGGGGTCCAGGGCGGGAGTGGAGAGAGGGGGTCCAGGGCGGGAGTGGAGAGACGGGGGTCCGGGCGGGAGCGGAGAGAGTGAGGGTCCGGGCGGGAGCGGAGAGAGGGGGTCCGGGGCGGGAGTGGAGAGAGGGAGGGTCCGGGGCGGGAGCGGAGAGAGGGGGGTCCGGGCGGGAGAGGGGGAGGGGGCCCGGGGCAGGAGCGGAGAGAGGGAGGGTCCGGGCGGGAGTGGAGAGAGAGGGGAGCGGAGAGAGGGGGTCTGGGGCGGGAGTGAAGAGAGGGAGGGTCCGGGCGGGAGTGGAGAGAGGGGGGTCCGGGCGGGAGTGGAGCGAGGGGGGCCGGGCGGGAGTGGAGAGAGGGGGTTCTGGGTGGGAGCGGAGAGAGGGAGGGTCCGTGCGGGAGTGGAGAGAGGGAGGGTCCGGGCGGGAGTGGAGAGAGGGAGGGTCCGGGCGGGAGTGGAGAGAGAGGGGTCCGGGGCGGGAGTGGAGACAGGGGTGTCCGGGCGGGAGTGGAGAGAGGGAGGGTCCGGGCGGGAGTGGAGAGAGGGAGGGTCCGGGCGGGAGCGGAGATGTGGGCGGGAGCGGAGAGAGTGGGAGGGGGTCCGAGCAGGAGCGGCGAGAAGGGGAGGGTTCCCGGGGCGGGAGCGGTGAGGGTGAGAGAGGGGGTCTGGGTGGGAACGATGAGGCTGGCAGGGGGTCCGGGTGGCAGCGGGGGGAGGGGGGTCTGGGCGGGAGCAGAGAGAGGGGGGTCCGGGCAGGAGCGGAGAGGGGGGTCCAGGCAGGAGCGGAGAGAGTGGGACGGGGTCCGGGCGGGAGCGGGGTGACGGGGGTCCGGGCAGGAGCGGAGAGAGTGGGACAGGGTCCAGGCGAGAGGGGGAGGGGGCCCGGGGCAGGAGCGGAGGGAGGGGGGTCCAGGTGAGAGCGAAGATCCGGGCGGGAGCGGAGAGGGTGGGAGGGGGTCCGAGTGGGAGTGGAGAGAGGGGGGGAGGGGATCTGGGGCGGGAGTGGAGTCGGTGGCAGGGGAGTCCGGGCGGGAGCGGAGAGAGGGGGAGGGGGTCTGGGAGGGAGCAGAGAGAGTGGGACAGGGTCCGGGTGAGGGGGGGGGGGGGGGGGCGGGGCAGGAGCGGAGAGAGGGGACCCGTGGCGGGAGTGGAGAGAGGGGGGTCCGGGAGCGGAGAGAGGGGGTCCGGGCTGGAGCGGAGAGGGGGGGGGTCCAGGCGGGAGCGGAGATGTGGGCGGGAGCGGAGAGAGTGGGAGGGGGTCCAAGCAGGAGCGGCGAGATGGGGAGGGGGTCCGGGACGGGAGCGGTGAGGCTGAGAGGGGGTCCGGGTGGGAACGATGAGGCTGGGAGGGGGTCCGGGGCGGGAGTGGCGAGAGGGGGAGGGGGTCCGGGGCGGGAGCGGAGAGGCTGGCAGGGGGTCCGGGTGGCAGCGGAGAGGGTGGGAGGGGGTCCGGGGCGGGAGTGGAGTGGGTGGCAGGGGAGTCCGGAGCGAGGGGTCCGGGCGGGATCGGAGAGAGTGGGACAGGGTCCGGGCGAGAGGCGGGGGGGGCCCGGGGCAGGAGCGGAGAGAGGGGGGTCCGGGAGCGGAGAGAGGGGGTCCGGGCTGGGGCGGAGAGAGTGGGACAGGGTCCGGGCGAGAGGCGGGGGGGCCCGGGGCAGGAGCGGAGAGAGGGGGGTCCGGGAGCGGAGAGAGGGGGTCCGGGCTGGAGCGGAGAGAGTGGGAGGGGCTCCGAGCAGGAGCGGCGAGAAGGGGAGGGGTCCCGGGGCGGGAGCGGTGAGGGTGAGAGGGGGTCCGGGTGGGAACGATGAGGCTGGGAGGGGGTCCGGAGCGGGAGTGGCGAGAGGGGTAGGGGGTCCGGAGCGGGAGTGGCGAGAGGGGGAGGGGGTCCGGGTGGCAGCGGAGAGAGGGGGAGGGGGTCCGGGCAGGAGCAGAGGGACGGGGAAGGGGTCCGGGAGGCAGCGGAGAGAGGGGGAGGGGGTCCGGGCAGGAGCAGAGGGACGGGGAAGGGGTCCGGGTGGCAGCGGAGAGAGGGGGAGGGGGTCCGGGGCGGGAGCAGTGACAATGGGAGGGGGTTCGGAGCGGAGAGAGGGGGGTCCGGGAGCGGAGAGAGGGGGGTCCGGGAGCGGAGAGAGGGAGTCCGGGGCGGGAGTGGAGAGAGGGGGGGGGGTCCGGGCTGGAGTGGAGAGAGGAGGGTCCGGTGCGGGTGTGGAGAGAAGGGGTCCGGGGCGGGAGTGGAGAGAGGGAGGGTCCGGGCGGGAGCGGAGAGAGGGGGTCCGGGCGAGAGCGGAGAGAGGGAGGGTCCGGGTGGGAGCGGAGAGAGGGTGGTCCGGGTGGGTGCGGAGAGAGGGGGTCCAGGGCGGGAGTGGAGAGAGGGAGGGTCCGGGCGGGAGTGGAGCGAGGGGGGTCTGGTTGGGAGCGGAGAGAGGGAGGGTCCGGGTGGGAGCGGAGAGAGGGTGGTCTGGGTGGGAGCGGAGAGAGGGGGTCCAGGGCGGGAGTGGAGAGAGGGGGGTCCGGGCGGGAGCGGAGAGAGGGAGGGTCCGGGCGGGAGCGGAGAGAGGGGGTCCGGGGCGGGAGTGGAGAGAGGGAGGGTCCGGGCAGGAGAGGAGAGAGGGGGGTCCGGGGCGGGAGTGGAGAGAGGGGGTTCCGGGCGGGAGAGAGGGAGGGGGCCCGGGGCAGGAGCGGAGAGAGGGAGGGTCCGGGCGGGAGCGGAGAGAGGGGGGTCCGGGCGGGAGTGAAGCGAGGGGGGTCCGGGCGGGAGTGGAGAGAGGGGGTTCTGGGTGGGAGCGGAGAGAGGGAGGGTCCGTGCGGGAGTGGAGAGAGGGAGGGTCCGGGCGGGAGTGGAGAGAGGGAGAGGGGGTCCGGGGCGTGAGTGGCGAGAGGGGGAGGGGGTCCGGGATGGGAGCGGAGAGGCTGGGAGGGGGTCCGGGGCGGGAGCGGAGAGTGGGGGAGGGGGTCTGGGGCGGGAGTGGCGAGAGGGGGAGGGGGTCCGGGGCGTGAGTGGCGAGAGGGGGAGGGGGTCCGGGTCGGGAGTGGCGAGAGGGGGAGGGGGTCCGGGTCGGGAGTGGCGAGAGGGGGAGGGGGTCCGGGACGGGAGCGGAGAGGCTGGCAGGGGGTCCGGGTGGCAGCGGAGAGGGTGGGAGGGGGTCCGAGTGGGAGCGATGAGGTTGGGAGGGGGTCCGGGGCGGGAGTGGAGGGAGGGGGTCCGGGGCGGGAGTGGAGTGGGTGGCAGGGGAGTCCGGGGCGAGGGGTCCGGGCGGGATCGGAGAGAGGGGGACAGGGTCCGGGCGAGAGGCGGGGGGGCCCGGGGCAGGAGCGGAGAGAGGGGGTTCCGGGAGCGGAGAGAGGGGGTCCGGGCTGGAGCGGAGAGGCGGGGGGTCCGGGCGGGAGCGGAGATGTGGGCGGGAGCGGAGAGAGTGGGAGGGGGTCCGGGTGGCAGCGGAGAGAGGGGGACGGGGTCCGGGTGGCAGCGGAGAGAGGGGGAGGGGGTCCGGGGCGGGAGTGGTGAGAATGGGAGGGGGTCCGGGGCGGGAGCAGTGAGAATGGGAGGGGGTCCGGGAGCGGAGAGAGGGGGGTCCGGGGCGGGAGTGGAGAGAGGGGGGGTCCGGGCTGGAGTGGAGAGAGGAGGGTCCGGGGCGGGAGTGGAGAGAAGGGGTCCGGGCGGGAATCGAGAGAGGGAGGGTCTGGGCGGGAGTGGAGAGAGGGGGTCCGGGCGGGTGTGGAGAGAAGGGGTCCGGGCGGGTGTGGAGAGAAGGGGTCCGGGGCGGGAGTGGAGAGAGGCAGGGTCCGGGCGGGAGCGGAGAGAGGGGGTCCGGGCGAGAGCGGAGAGAGGGAGGGTCCGGGTGGGAGCGGAGAGAGGGTGGTCCGGGTGGGTGCGGAGAGAGGGGGTCCAGGGCGGGAGTGGAGAGAGGGAGGGTCCGGGCGGGAGTGGAGCGAGGGGGGTCCGGTTGGGAGCGGAGAGAGGGAGGGTCCGGGTGGGAGCGGAGAGAGGGTGGTCTGGGTGGGAGCGGAGAGAGGGGGTCCAGGGCGGGAGTGGAGAGAGGGGTTCCAGGGCGGGAGTGGAGAGAGGGGGGTCCGGGCGGGAGCGGAGAGAGGGAGGGTCCGGGCGGGAGCGGAGAGAGGGGGTCCGGGGCGGGAGTGGAGAGAGGGAGGGTCCGGGGCGGGAGCGGAGAGAGGGGGGTCTGGGCGGGAGAGGGGGAGGGGGCCCGGGGCAGGAGCGGAGAGAGGGAGGGTCCGGGCGGGAGTGGAGAGAGAGGGGTCCGGGAGGGAGCGGAGAGAGGGGGTCTGGGGCGGGAGTGAAGAGAGGGAGGGTCCGGGCGGGAGTGGAGAGAGGGGGGTCCGGGCGGGAGTGGAGCGAGGGGGGCCGGGCGGGAGTGGAGAGAGGGGGTTCTGGGTGGGAGCGGAGAGAGGGAGGGTCCGTGCGGGAGTGGAGAGAGGGAGGGTCCGGGCGGGAGTGGAGAGAGGGAGGGTCCGGGCGGGAGTGGAGAGAGAGGGGTCCGGGGCGGGAGTGGAGACAGGGGTGTCCGGGCGGGAGTGGAGAGAGGGAGGGTCCGGGCGGGAGTGGAGAGAGGGAGGGTCCGGGCGGGAGCGGAGATGTGGGCGGGAGCGGAGAGAGTGGGAGGGGGTCCGAGCAGGAGCGGCGAGAAGGGGAGGGTTCCCGGGGCGGGAGCGGTGAGGGTGAGAGAGGGGGTCCGGGTGGGAACGATGAGGCTGGGAGGGGGTCCGGGGTGGGAGCGGCGAGGCTGGCAGGGGGTCCGGGTGGCAGCGGGGGGAGGGGGGTCTGGGCGGGAGCAGAGAGAGGGGGGTCCGGGCAGGAGCGGAGAGGGGGGTCCAGGCAGGAGCGGAGAGAGTGGGACGGGGTCCGGGCGGGAGCGGGGTGACGGGGGTCCGGGCAGGAGCGGAGAGAGTGGGACAGGGTCCAGGCGAGAGGGGGAGGGGGCCCGGGGCAGGAGCGGAGGGAGGGGGGTCCAGGTGAGAGCAAAGATCCGGGCGGGAGCGGAGAGGGTGGGAGGGGGTCCGAGTGGGAGTGGAGAGAGGGGGGGAGGGGGTCTGGGGCGGGAGTGGAGTTGGTGGCAGGGGAGTCCGGGCGGGAGCGGAGAGAGGGGGAGGGGGTCTGGGAGGGAGCAGAGAGAGTGGGACAGGGTCCGGGTGAGGGGGGGGGGGGCGGGGCAGGAGCGGAGAGAGGGGACCCGTGGCGGGAGTGGAGAGAGGGGGGTCCGGGAGCGGAGAGAGGGGGTCCGGGCTGGAGCGGAGAGGGGGGGGGTCCAGGCGGGAGCGGAGATGTGGGCGGGAGCGGAGAGAGTGGGAGGGGGTCCAAGCAGGAGCGGCGAGATGGGGAGGGGGTCCGGGACGGGAGCGGTGAGGCTGAGAGGGGGTCCGGGTGGGAACGATGAGGCTGGGAGGGGGTCCGGGGCGGGAGTGGCGAGAGGGGGAGGGGGTCCGGGGCGGGAGCGGAGAGGCTGGCAGGGGGTCCGGGTGGCAGCGGAGAGGGTGGGAGGGGGTCCGGGGCGGGAGTGGAGTGGGTGGCAGGGGAGTCCGGAGCGAGGGGTCCGGGCGGGATCGGAGAGAGTGGGACAGGGTCCGGGCGAGAGGCGGGGGGGGCCCGGGGCAGGAGCGGAGAGAGGGGGGTCCGGGAGCGGAGAGAGGGGGTCCGGGCTGGGGCGGAGAGAGTGGGACAGGGTCCGGGCGAGAGGCGGGGGGGCCCGGGGCAGGAGCGGAGAGAGGGGGGTCCGGGAGCGGAGAGAGGGGGTCCGGGCTGGAGCGGAGAGAGTGGGAGGGGGTCCGAGCAGGAGCGGCGAGAAGGGGAGGGGTCCCGGGGCGGGAGCGGTGAGGGTGAGAGGGGGTCCGGGTGGGAACGATGAGGCTGGGAGGGGGTCCGGAGCGGGAGTGGCGAGAGGGGTAGGGGGTCCGGAGCGGGAGTGGCGAGAGGGGGAGGGGGTCCGGGTGGCAGCGGGGGGAGGGGGTCTGGGCGGGAGCAGAGAGAGGGGGGTCCGGGCAGGAGCGGAGAGGGGGGTCCGGGCAGGAGCGGAGAGAGGGGGTCCGGGGCGGGAGTGGAGAGAGGGAGGGTCCGGGGCGGGAGCGGAGAGAGGGGGGTCCGGGCGGGAGAGGGGGAGGGGGCCCGGGGCAGGAGCGGAGAGGGGGGTCCGGGCGGGAGTGGAGAGAGAGGGGTCCGGGAGGGAGCGGAGAGAGGGGGTCTGGGGCGGGAGTGAAGAGAGGGAGGGTCCGGGCGGGAGTGGAGAGAGGGGGGTCCGGGCGGGAGTGGAGCGAGGGGGGCCGGGCGGGAGTGGAGAGAGGGGGTTCTGGGTGGGAGCGGAGAGAGGGAGGGTCCGTGCGGGAGTGGAGAGAGGGAGGGTCCGGGCGGGAGTGGAGAGAGGGAGGGTCCGGGCGGGAGTGGAGAGAGAGGGGTCCGGGGCGGGAGTGGAGACAGGGGTGTCCGGGCGGGAGTGGAGAGAGGGAGGGTCCGGGCGGGAGTGGAGAGAGGGAGGGTCCGGGCGGGAGCGGAGATGTGGGCGGGAGCGGAGAGAGTGGGAGGGGGTCCGAGCAGGAGCGGCGAGAAGGGGAGGGTTCCCGGGGCGGGAGCGGTGAGGGTGAGAGAGGGGGTCCGGGTGGGAACGATGAGGCTGGCAGGGGGTCCGGGTGGCAGCGGGGGGAGGGGGGTCTGGGCGGGAGCAGAGAGAGGGGGGTCCGGGCAGGAGCGGAGAGGGGGGTCCAGGCAGGAGCGGAGAGAGTGGGACGGGGTCCGGGCGGGAGCGGGGTGACGGGGGTCCGGGCAGGAGCGGAGAGAGTGGGACAGGGTCCAGGCGAGAGGGGGAGGGGGCCCGGGGCAGGAGCGGAGGGAGGGGGGTCCAGGTGAGAGCGAAGATCCGGGCGGGAGCGGAGAGGGTGGGAGGGGGTCCGAGTGGGAGTGGAGAGAGGGGGGGAGGGGGTCTGGGGCGGGAGTGGAGTCGGTGGCAGGGGAGTCCGGGCGGGAGCGGAGAGAGGGGGAGGGGGTCTGGGAGGGAGCAGAGAGAGTGGGACAGGGTCCGGGTGAGGGGGGGGGGGGGCGGGGCAGGAGCGGAGAGAGGGGACCCGTGGCGGGAGTGGAGAGAGGGGGGTCCGGGAGCGGAGAGAGGGGGTCCGGGCTGGAGCGGAGAGGGGGGGGGTCCAGGCGGGAGCGGAGATGTGGGCGGGAGCGGAGAGAGTGGGAGGGGGTCCAAGCAGGAGCGGCGAGATGGGGAGGGGGTCCGGGACGGGAGCGGTGAGGCTGAGAGGGGGTCCGGGTGGGAACGATGAGGCTGGGAGGGGGTCCGGGGCGGGAGTGGCGAGAGGGGGAGGGGGTCCGGGGCGGGAGCGGAGAGGCTGGCAGGGGGTCCGGGTGGCAGCGGAGAGGGTGGGAGGGGGTCCGGGGCGGGAGTGGAGTGGGTGGCAGGGGAGTCCGGAGCGAGGGGTCCGGGCGGGATCGGAGAGAGTGGGACAGGGTCCGGGCGAGAGGCGGGGGGGCCCGGGGCAGGAGCGGAGAGAGGGGGGTCCGGGAGCGGAGAGAGGGGGTCCGGGCTGGGGCGGAGAGAGTGGGACAGGGTCCGGGCGAGAGGCGGGGGGGCCCGGGGCAGGAGCGGAGAGAGGGGGGTCCGGGAGCGGAGAGAGGGGGTCCGGGCTGGAGCGGAGAGAGTGGGAGGGGGTCCGAGCAGGAGTGGCGAGAAGGGGAGGGGTCCCGGGGCGGGAGCGGTGAGGGTGAGAGGGGGTCCGGGTGGGAACGATGAGGCTGGGAGGGGGTCCGGAGCGGGAGTGGCGAGAGGGGTAGGGGGTCCGGAGCGGGAGTGGCGAGAGGGGGAGGGGGTCCGGGTGGCAGCGGGGGGAGGGGGTCTGGGCGGGAGCAGAGAGAGGGGGGCCCGGGCAGGAGCGGAGAGGGGGGTCCGGGCAGGAGCGGAGAGAGTGGGACGGGGTCCGGGCGGGAGCGGGGTGAGGGGGGTCCAGGCAGGAGCGGAGAGAGTGGGACAGGGTCCAGGCGAGAGGGGGGGGAGGGGGCCCGGGCAGGAGCGGAGAGAGGGGGGTCCAGGTGAGAGCGGAGATCCGGGTGGGAGCGGAGAGGGTGGGAGGGGAGTCCGGGGCGAGAGGTCCGGGCGGGAGCGGAGAGAGGGGGTAGGGGGTCTGGAGCGGAGAGAGTGGGAGGGGGTCCAAGCAGGAGCGGCGAGATGGGGAGGGGGTCCGGGACGGGAGCGGTGAGGCTGAGAGGGGGTCCGGGTGGGAACGATGAGGCTGGGAGGGGGTCCGGGGCGGGAGTGGCGAGAGGGGGAGGGGGTCCGGGGCGGGAGCGGAGAGGCTGGCAGGGGGTCCGGGTGGCAGCGGAGAGGGTGGGAGGGGGTCCGGGGCGGGAGTGGAGTGGGTGGCAGGGGAGTCCGGAGCGAGGGGTCCGGGCGGGATCGGAGGGAGTGGGACAGGGTCCGGGCGAGAGGCGGGGGGGGCCCGGGGCAGGAGCGGAGAGAGGGGGTCCGGGCTGGGGCGGAGAGAGTGGGACAGGGTCCGGGCGAGAGGCGGGGGGGCCCGGGGCAGGAGCGGAGAGAGGGGGGTCCGGGAGCGGAGAGAGGGGGTCCGGGCTGGAGCGGAGAGAGTGGGAGGGGCTCCGAGCAGGAGCGGCGAGAAGGGGAGGGGTCCCGGGGCGGGAGCGGTGAGGGTGAGAGGGGGTCCGGGTGGGAACGATGAGGCTGGGAGGGGGTCCGGAGCGGGAGTGGCGAGAGGGGTAGGGGGTCCGGAGCGGGAGTGGCGAGAGGGGGAGGGGGTCCGGGTGGCAGCGGGGGGAGGGGGTCTGGGCGGGAGCAGAGAGAGGGGGGTCCGGGCAGGAGCGGAGAGGGGGGTCCGGGCAGGAGCGGAGAGAGTGGGACGGGGTCCGGGCGGGAGCGGGGTGACGGGGGTCCGGGCAGGAGCGGAGAGAGTGGGACAGGGTCCAGGCGAGAGGGGGAGGGGGCCCGGGGCAGGAGCGGAGAGAGGGGGGTCCAGGTGAGAGCGGAGATCCGGGTGGGAGCGGAGAGGGTGGGAGGGGAGTCCGGGGCGAGAGGTCCGGGCGGGAGCGGAGAGAGGGGGTAGGGGGTCTGGAGCGGAGAGAGGGGGAGGGGGTCCGGGCAGGAGCAGAGGGACGGGGAAGGGGTCCGGGTGGCAGCGGAGAGAGGGGGAGGGGGTCCAAGCAGGAGCAGAGGGACGGGGAAGGGGTCCGGGTGGCAGCGGAGAGAGGGGGAGGGGGTCCGGGGCGGGAGCGGTGAGAATGGGAGGGGGTCCGGGGCGGGAGCAGTGAGAATGGGAGGGGGTTCGGAGCGGAGAGAGGGGGGTCCGGGAGCGGAGAGAGGGGGGTCCGGGAGCGGAGAGAGGGAGTCCGGGGCGGGAGTGGAGAGAGGGGGGGGTCCGGGCTGGAGTGGAGAGAGGAGGGTCCGGGGCGGGAGTGGAGAGAAGGGGTCCGGGCGGGAGTGGAGAGAGGGAGGGTCTGGGCGGGAGTGGAGAGAGGGGGTCCGGGCGGGTGTGGAGAGAAGGGGTCCGGGCGGGTGTGGAGAGAAGGGGTCCGGGGCGGGAGTGGAGAGAGGGAGGGTCCGGGCGGGAGCGGAGAGAGGGGGTCCGGGCGGGAGTGGAGAGAGGGAGGGTCCGGGCGGGAGCGGAGAGAGGGGGTTCGGGCGAGAGCGGAGAGAGGGAGGGTCCGCTTGGGTGCGGAGAGAGGGGGTCCAGGGCGGGAGTGGAGAGAGGGGGTCCGGGGCGGGAGTGGAGAGAGGGAGGGTCCGGGGCGGGAGCGGAGAGAGGGGGGTCCGGGCGGGAGAGGGGGAGGGGGCCCGGGGCAGGAGCGGAGAGGGGGGTCCGGGCGGGAGTGGAGAGAGAGGGGTCCGGGAGGGAGCGGAGAGAGGGGGTCTGGGGCGGGAGTGAAGAGAGGGAGGGTCCGGGCGGGAGTGGAGAGAGGGGGGTCCGGGCGGGAGTGGAGCGAGGGGGGCCGGGCGGGAGTGGAGAGAGGGGGTTCTGGGTGGGAGCGGAGAGAGGGAGGGTCCGTGCGGGAGTGGAGAGAGGGAGGGTCCGGGCGGGAGTGGAGAGAGGGAGGGTCCGGGCGGGAGTGGAGAGAGAGGGGTCCGGGGCGGGAGTGGAGACAGGGGTGTCCGGGCGGGAGTGGAGAGAGGGAGGGTCCGGGCGGGAGTGGAGAGAGGGAGGGTCCGGGCGGGAGCGGAGATGTGGGCGGGAGCGGAGAGAGTGGGAGGGGGTCCGAGCAGGAGCGGCGAGAAGGGGAGGGTTCCCGGGGCGGGAGCGGTGAGGGTGAGAGAGGGGGTCCGGGTGGGAACGATGAGGCTGGCAGGGGGTCCGGGTGGCAGCGGGGGGAGGGGGGTCTGGGCGGGAGCAGAGAGAGGGGGGTCCGGGCAGGAGCGGAGAGGGGGGTCCAGGCAGGAGCGGAGAGAGTGGGACGGGGTCCGGGCGGGAGCGGGGTGACGGGGGTCCGGGCAGGAGCGGAGAGAGTGGGACAGGGTCCAGGCGAGAGGGGGAGGGGGCCCGGGGCAGGAGCGGAGGGAGGGGGGTCCAGGTGAGAGCGAAGATCCGGGCGGGAGCGGAGAGGGTGGGAGGGGGTCCGAGTGGGAGTGGAGAGAGGGGGGGAGGGGGTCTGGGGCGGGAGTGGAGTCGGTGGCAGGGGAGTCCGGGCGGGAGCGGAGAGAGGGGGAGGGGGTCTGGGAGGGAGCAGAGAGAGTGGGACAGGGTCCGGGTGAGGGGGGGGGGGGCGGGGCAGGAGCGGAGAGAGGGGACCCGTGGCGGGAGTGGAGAGAGGGGGGTCCGGGAGCGGAGAGAGGGGGTCCGGGCTGGAGCGGAGAGGGGGGGGGTCCAGGCGGGAGCGGAGATGTGGGCGGGAGCGGAGAGAGTGGGAGGGGGTCCAAGCAGGAGCGGCGAGATGGGGAGGGGGTCCGGGACGGGAGCGGTGAGGCTGAGAGGGGGTCCGGGTGGGAACGATGAGGCTGGGAGGGGGTCCGGGGCGGGAGTGGCGAGAGGGGGAGGGGGTCCGGGGCGGGAGCGGAGAGGCTGGCAGGGGGTCCGGGTGGCAGCGGAGAGGGTGGGAGGGGGTCCGGGGCGGGAGTGGAGTGGGTGGCAGGGGAGTCCGGAGCGAGGGGTCCGGGCGGGATCGGAGAGAGTGGGACAGGGTCCGGGCGAGAGGCGGGGGGGCCCGGGGCAGGAGCGGAGAGAGGGGGGTCCGGGAGCGGAGAGAGGGGGTCCGGGCTGGGGCGGAGAGAGTGGGACAGGGTCCGGGCGAGAGGCGGGGGGGCCCGGGGCAGGAGCGGAGAGAGGGGGGTCCGGGAGCGGAGAGAGGGGGTCCGGGCTGGAGCGGAGAGAGTGGGAGGGGGTCCGAGCAGGAGTGGCGAGAAGGGGAGGGGTCCCGGGGCGGGAGCGGTGAGGGTGAGAGGGGGTCCGGGTGGGAACGATGAGGCTGGGAGGGGGTCCGGAGCGGGAGTGGCGAGAGGGGTAGGGGGTCCGGAGCGGGAGTGGCGAGAGGGGGAGGGGGTCCGGGTGGCAGCGGGGGGAGGGGGTCTGGGCGGGAGCAGAGAGAGGGGGGCCCGGGCAGGAGCGGAGAGGGGGGTCCGGGCAGGAGCGGAGAGAGTGGGACGGGGTCCGGGCGGGAGCGGGGTGAGGGGGGTCCAGGCAGGAGCGGAGAGAGTGGGACAGGGTCCAGGCGAGAGGGGGGGGAGGGGGCCCGGGCAGGAGCGGAGAGAGGGGGGTCCAGGTGAGAGCGGAGATCCGGGTGGGAGCGGAGAGGGTGGGAGGGGAGTCCGGGGCGAGAGGTCCGGGCGGGAGCGGAGAGAGGGGGTAGGGGGTCTGGAGCGGAGAGAGTGGGAGGGGGTCCAAGCAGGAGCGGCGAGATGGGGAGGGGGTCCGGGACGGGAGCGGTGAGGCTGAGAGGGGGTCCGGGTGGGAACGATGAGGCTGGGAGGGGGTCCGGGGCGGGAGTGGCGAGAGGGGGAGGGGGTCCGGGGCGGGAGCGGAGAGGCTGGCAGGGGGTCCGGGTGGCAGCGGAGAGGGTGGGAGGGGGTCCGGGGCGGGAGTGGAGTGGGTGGCAGGGGAGTCCGGAGCGAGGGGTCCGGGCGGGATCGGAGGGAGTGGGACAGGGTCCGGGCGAGAGGCGGGGGGGGCCCGGGGCAGGAGCGGAGAGAGGGGGTCCGGGCTGGGGCGGAGAGAGTGGGACAGGGTCCGGGCGAGAGGCGGGGGGGCCCGGGGCAGGAGCGGAGAGAGGGGGGTCCGGGAGCGGAGAGAGGGGGTCCGGGCTGGAGCGGAGAGAGTGGGAGGGGCTCCGAGCAGGAGCGGCGAGAAGGGGAGGGGTCCCGGGGCGGGAGCGGTGAGGGTGAGAGGGGGTCCGGGTGGGAACGATGAGGCTGGGAGGGGGTCCGGAGCGGGAGTGGCGAGAGGGGTAGGGGGTCCGGAGCGGGAGTGGCGAGAGGGGGAGGGGGTCCGGGTGGCAGCGGGGGGAGGGGGTCTGGGCGGGAGCAGAGAGAGGGGGGTCCGGGCAGGAGCGGAGAGGGGGGTCCGGGCAGGAGCGGAGAGAGTGGGACGGGGTCCGGGCGGGAGCGGGGTGACGGGGGTCCGGGCAGGAGCGGAGAGAGTGGGACAGGGTCCAGGCGAGAGGGGGAGGGGGCCCGGGGCAGGAGCGGAGAGAGGGGGGTCCAGGTGAGAGCGGAGATCCGGGTGGGAGCGGAGAGGGTGGGAGGGGAGTCCGGGGCGAGAGGTCCGGGCGGGAGCGGAGAGAGGGGGTAGGGGGTCTGGAGCGGAGAGAGGGGGAGGGGGTCCGGGCAGGAGCAGAGGGACGGGGAAGGGGTCCGGGTGGCAGCGGAGAGAGGGGGAGGGGGTCCAAGCAGGAGCAGAGGGACGGGGAAGGGGTCCGGGTGGCAGCGGAGAGAGGGGGAGGGGGTCCGGGGCGGGAGCGGTGAGAATGGGAGGGGGTCCGGGGCGGGAGCAGTGAGAATGGGAGGGGGTTCGGAGCGGAGAGAGGGGGGTCCGGGAGCGGAGAGAGGGGGGTCCGGGAGCGGAGAGAGGGAGTCCGGGGCGGGAGTGGAGAGAGGGGGGGGTCCGGGCTGGAGTGGAGAGAGGAGGGTCCGGGGCGGGAGTGGAGAGAAGGGGTCCGGGCGGGAGTGGAGAGAGGGAGGGTCTGGGCGGGAGTGGAGAGAGGGGGTCCGGGCGGGTGTGGAGAGAAGGGGTCCGGGCGGGTGTGGAGAGAAGGGGTCCGGGGCGGGAGTGGAGAGAGGGAGGGTCCGGGCGGGAGCGGAGAGAGGGGGTCCGGGCGGGAGTGGAGAGAGGGAGGGTCCGGGCGGGAGCGGAGAGAGGGGGTTCGGGCGAGAGCGGAGAGAGGGAGGGTCCGCTTGGGTGCGGAGAGAGGGGGTCCAGGGCGGGAGTGGAGAGAGGGAGGGTCCGGGCGGGAGTGGAGCGAGGGGGGTCCGGTTGGGAGCGGAGAGAGGGAGGGTCCGGGTGGGAGCGGAGAGAGGGTGGTCTGGGTGGGAGCGGAGAGAGGGGGTCCAGGGCGGGAGTGGAGAGAGGGGGGTCCGGGCGGGAGCGGAGAGAGGGAGGGTCCGGGCGGGAGCGGAGAGAGGGGGTCCGGGGCGGGAGTGGAGAGAGGGAGGGTCCGGGCAGGAGAGGAGAGAGGGGGGCCCGGGGTAGGAGCGGAGAGAGGGGGGTCCGGGGCGGGAGCGGAGAGAGGGGGGGTCCGGGCGGGAGAGGGGGAGGGGGCCCGGGGCAGGAGCGGAGAGTGGGAGGGTCCGGGCGGGAGTGGAGAGAGAGGGGTTCGGGAGGGAGCGGAGAGAGGGGGTCTGGGGCGGGAGTGGAGAGAGGGAGGGTCCGGGCGGGAGTGGAGAGAGGGGGGTCCGGGCGGGAGTGAAGCGAGGGGGGTCCGGGCGGGAGTGGAGAGAGGGGGTTCTGGGTGGGAGCGGAGAGAGGGAGGGTCCGTGCGGGAGTGGAGAGAGGGAGGGTCCGGGCCGGGAGTGGAGAGAGGGAGGGTCCGGGGCGGGAGTGGAGAGAGGGAGGGTCCGGGGCGGGAGTGGAGAGAGGGGGGTCCGGGCGGGAGTGGAGAGAGGGAGTGTCCGGGCGGGAGTGGAGAGAGGGAGGGTCCGGGCGGGAGTGGAGAGAGGGGGGTCCGGGGCGGGAGTGGAGAGAGGGGGGTCCGGGGCGGGAGTGGAGAGAGGGAGGGTCCGGGCGGGAGTGGAGAGAGGGAGGGTTCGGGTGGGAGCGGAGAGAGGGAGGGTCCGGGGCAGGACCGGAGAGAGGGGGGTCCCAGGGCGGGAGCGGAGAGAGGGGGGTCCGGGTGTGAGCAGAGAGAGGGGGGTCCGGGCGGGAGCGGCGAGATGGGGAGGGGGCCCGGGGCAGGAGCGGAGAGAGGGAGGGTCCGGGCGGGAGCGGAGAGAGTGGGATGGGGTCCGGGCGGGAGCGGCGAGAGGGGATCCGGGGCGGGAGTGGTGAGAGGGAGGGTCCGGGCGGGAGTGGAGAGAGGGGGGTCCGGGTGGGAGCGGAGAGAGGGAGGGTCCGGGCGGGAGCAGAGAGAGTGGGACGGGGTCCGGGCGGGAGCGGCGAGAGGGGGAGGGGGCCCGGGGCAGGAGCGGAGAGAGAGGGGGGTCCAGGGCGGGAGCGATGAGGCAGGGAGGGTGTCTGGGACGGGAGTGGAGAGAGTGGGAGGGGGTTCGGAGCGGAGAGAGTGGGAGGGGGTCCGGGCAGGACCGGAGAGAGTGGGAGGGGGTCCGGGGCGGGAGTGGAAAGAGTGGGAGGCGGGTCCGGGCGGGAGCGGAAAGAGTGGGAGGGGGTCCGAGGTGGAGAGAGTGGGAGGGGCTCCGGGCGGGAGCGGAGAGAGTGGGAGGGGGTCCGGAGCGGGAGCGGAGAGAGTGGGAGGGGGTCCGGAGCGGGAGCGGAGAGAGTGGGAGGGGGTCCGGGGCGGGAGCGGAGAGAGTGGGAGGGGGGCTGGGCGGGAGCGGAGAGAGTGGGAGGGGGTCCGGGGCGGGAGCGGAGAGAGTGGGAGGGGGTCCGGGGCGGGAGCGGAGAGAGTGGGAGGGGGTCCGGGGCGGGAGCGGAGAGAGGGGGAGGGGTTCTGGGGCGGGAGCGGAGAGAGTGGGATGGGGGCTGGGCGGGAGCGGAGAGAGTGGGAGGGGGTCCGGGGCGGGAGCGGAGAGAGTGGGAGGGGGTCCGGGGCGGGAGCGGAGAGAGGGGGAGGGGGTCCGGGGCGGGAGTGGAGAGAGGGGGAGGGGGGCCGGGCGGGAGCGGTGAGAGTGGGAGGGCGTCCGGAGCGGAGGGAGTGGGAGGGGGTCCGGAGCGGAGAGAGGGGGAGAGGGTCCGGGGCGGGAGTGGAGAGAGGGGGAGGCGTTCCGGGGCGGGAGCGGAGAGAGTGGGAGGGGGGCTGGGCGGGAGCGGAGAGAGGGGGAGGGGGTCCGGGGCGGGAGTGGAGAGAGGGGGAGGGGGTCCGGGGCGGGAGCGGAGAGAGTGGGAGGGGGGCCGGGCGGGAGCGGAGAGAGGGGGAGGGGGTCCGGGGCGGGAGTGGAGAGAGGGGGAGGGGGTCCGGGGCGGGAGTGGAGAGAGTGGGAGGGGGGCTGGGCGGGAGCGGAGAGAGGGGGAGGGGGTCCGGGGCGGGAGTGGAGAGAGGGGGAGGGGGTCCGGGGCGGGAGCGGAGAGAGGGGGAGGGGGTCCGGGACGGGAGCGGAGAGAGGGGGAGGGGGTCCGGGGCGGGAGCGGAGAGAGGGGGAGGGGGGCCGGGCGGGGAGCGGTGAGAGTGGGAGGGGGTCCGGAGCGGAGAGAGTGGGAGGGGGTCCGGAGCGGAGAGAGTGGGAGGGGGTCCGTAGCGGAGAGAGTGGGAGGGGGTCCGGTGCGGAGGGAGTGGGAGGGGGTCCAGAGTGGGAGGGGGTCCGGAGTGGAGAGAGTGGGAGGGGGTCCGGAGCGGAGAGAGTGGGAGGGGGTCCGGAGCGGAGAGAGTGGGAGGGGGTCCGGAGCGGAGAGAGTGGGAGGGAGGTCTGGGCGGGAGTGGAGAGAGTGGGAGGGGGTCCGGAGCGGAGAGAGTGGGAGGGGGTCCGGAGCGGAGAGAGTGGGAGGGGGTCCGGAGCAGAGAGAGTGGGAGGGGGTCCGGAGCGGAGAGAGTGGGAGGGGGTCCGGAGCGGAGGGAGTGGGAGGGGGTCCGGAGCGGAGAGAGTGGGAGGGGGTCCGGAGCGGAGAGAGTGGGAGGGGGTCCGGAGCGGAGAGAGTGGGAGGGGGTCCGGAGCGGAGGGAGTGGGAGGGGGTCCGGAGCGGAGAGAGTGGGAGGGGGTCCGGAGCGGCGAGAGTGGGAGGGAGGTCTGGGCGGGAGTGGAGAGAGTGGGAGGGGGTCCGGAGCGGAGAGAGTGGGAGGGGGTCCGGAGCGGAGAGAGTGGGAGGGGGTCCGGAGCGGAGAGAGTGGGAGGGGGTCCGGAGCGGAGAGAGTGGGAGGGAGGTCTGGGCGGGAGTGGAGAGAGTGGGAGGGGGTCCGGAGCGGAGAGAGTGGGAGGGGGTCCGGAGTGGAGAGAGTGGGAGGGGGTCCGGAGCGGAGAGAGTGGGAGGGGGTCCGGAGCGGAGAGAGTGGGAGGGAGGTCTGGGCGGGAGTGGAGAGAGTGGGAGGGGGTCCGGAGCGGAGAGAGTGGGAGGGGGTCCGGAGCGGAGAGAGTGGGAGGGGGTCCGGAGCGGAGAGAGTGGGAGGGGGTCCGGAGCGGAGAGAGTGGGAGGGGGTCCGGAGCGGAGGGAGTGGGAGGGGGTCCGGAGCGGAGAGAGTGGGAGGGGGTCCGGAGTGGGAGGGGGTCCGGAGCGGAGAGAGTGGGAGGGAGGTCTGGGCGGGAGCGGAGAGAGTGGGAGGGGGTCCGGAGCGGAGAGAGTGGGAGGGGGTCCAGAGCGGAGGGAGTGGGAGGGGGTCCGGAGCGGAGAGAGTGGGAGGGGGTCCGGAGTGGGAGGGGGTCCGGAGCGGAGAGAGTGGGAGGGAGGTCTGGGCGGGAGCGGAGAGAGTGGGAGGGGGTTGGATGGAGGGAGTGGAGTGGGTGGGAGGGGACCGAGTGGGTGGGAGAGGACGGAGTGGGTGGGAGGGGAGTGGGTGGGAGGGGACCGAGTGGGTGGGAGGGGAGTGGGTGGGACGGGACGGAGAGTGGGGGGAATGGGAGTGAGCGGGAGGGGAGGGGACGGAGTGGGGGGGAGGGGACGGAGAGTGGGGGGGAGGGGACGGAGTGGGTGGGAGGGGACGGAGAGTGGGGGGGGAGGGGAGTGGGTAGGAGGGGACGGAGAGGGGGTGGGGGGGTTTTGGGAGCAGAGAGAGTGGGAGGGGGCTGGATGGAGGGAGTGGGTGGGAGGAGAGGGGGGTGGGAGGGGAGTGTGTAGGAGGGGACGGAGAGCGGGTGGGAGGGGACGGAGAGTGGGTGGGAGGGGACCGAGTGGGTGGGACGGGACGGAGAGTGGGTGGGAGGGGGCGGAGAGTGGGGGGAACGGGACGGAGAGTGGGGGGGGAGGGGACGGAGAGTGGGGGAGGGGACGGAGTGGGTAGGAGGGGACGGAGAGTGGGGGGGGAGGGGAGTGGGTAGGAGGGGACGGAGAGGGGGTGGGGGGTTTTGGGAGCAGAGAGTGGGAGGGGGCTGGATGGAGGGAGTGGGTGGGAGGAGAGGGGGGTGGGAGGGGACGGACGGTGGGTGGGAGGGGAGTGGGTCGGAGGGGGGTGGGGGGTGTGCCGGTAGCAGGGAGGACATTTGGCCCATCTTGTCTGCAGAGACCCGATGTAAGCCCACACCCCCAACCTATCCTCGTAACCCCTTCGAACCTTTGGACACTACGGAACAATTTATCATGGCCAATCCTCCTAACCTGCACATCTTTGGACTGTGGGAGGAAACCGGAGCACCCGGAGGAAACCCACGCAGACACGGGGAGAACGTGCAGACTCCGCACAGACAGTGATCCCAGGCTGGAATTGAACCCGGGTCCCTGGTGCTGTGAGGCGGTAGTGCTAACCACCGTGCCGTCATGCGTCCCCCTGGCTGGCGAATGTAGATCCAGGGCCACAGGCTCAGAGTTAAGGCCCAGCTAGCTATCTAGGGCTGAGATCAGGGTGGCGAGTCTTTGGCTAGCTCTACCCCAGAGGGGAATGTTCAAGACGAGAGATCGATAGATTTCTGGACACCAAGGTATGTGGGGATGGAGTTCAGTGGTCAGCCAGGAGCACATCGGGCGGCAGGGCAGGCATGAAGGCCCATTACCCCCCCCCACCCCCTTACAAAACATAATGGACGATTTGTGCATAGCAGGATCCCACACACACCAAAATCCGTGCGGTCATGACCAATATTGCTCCGGCCAATATTTGCAGCTGTGCTCCGTTGGAGTGCAGGCTTTATTGTGTTCTGATTTTATATCTCACCCTCTTCCATATGTTATCCTATAACAACTAGTGCAGGTGAGTAAAACTTGGTCAAAATAAGTGGTTTTCAGACTTGCAGTGAGGTGGAGAGGTTTAGGAGAAGTAATTCCAGGACTTAAGAGTCCTGACAGCTGAATGTGTAGTGCAAGAGTTTGGCACGTATAGGGTTAATGTGGGACAGTACCATACCGCCCAGGCAGTGACATAACCACACGAGCCAGACCCTGGTAGCAATGCAGTGTCAAGTAGAGACATGTATAGACTTAAGCATGGAGACAGCCTGAGCCTCGACCTTTTAACTGTCCGTCCGTAAGTAGCGTTCCAGTAGTTCTTACAGCCTTACAGTTACTCTGCAGAAGATTACAAATACTTCTTTAAGACATACTGATCTGTAACCAGCAGCCCCCCCCTCTCCAACAGAACGTCAATGGTTTATTGATGGCAAGGGGCAAGAATTGGGAGAGGGCAGAGTTGGGACCACGGCTGTAGGGCTGGAAGAGGTTTGAGGGAGGGGTTTTGAGCGAGGAGGAATTTGAACAGGAGGACTAGAATCTGAAAATGGAGCCGATGTTCTGAACTCGAAACGGCCGGTCCCTTGTACTGAGACAGTGTCCACTAGGTCTAGACGTTGCAGCCAGAGTTTCAGGAATGTGGGAAGTTAACGAGATTCACAGTGAACCTGAGATGGAAATAAAATAAGTAACAAGATTAGCAGGCGTCTGGAGGCATTGAGGTGCGATTGGCCATATCAGAAGCATTGTTTAACAGAGACCAGCGGGGCTCTGCAAATGGTAACTTCTAAAGGCAAGGAATTTGACACGTAGACAGCAGAATCCACAGAGGGACGCATCAAAATGACTGAACAGTATAACTGCTGGCATCCTTATTGGGGAGAGAGGCTAGTTCTCCATCCAGCAGTTAGACAGGCCAGTTCCATCTACGATCCGAGCCACAGAAACCTGTTCCATCTAACACTTAGAACCACGGCAGATTGCAGATATTCTTCTCTAAGTGACGCAGCTTTGTGCTTTGCTGAACCAGGAAGAGAGGGTTTCCCAGACTTGGTCACGCACGCGGTATTGAGTGGGAAATAGTAACTGGATTTGATCAATAAGAGTTACTACAATTGGATGTTGCTTGTGAAAGGGGGTGTCTTATATGAATTCAGGGAAGGTGGGTATAACTTTAAGAACGATAGGTAACTTCAGACAAACATTGGGCAGGATACAGAGAGCAGTCAGCAGTGTGAACAACCGGGCTCCTGTAAGTAGCACCAGAGGGGTGCGTTTAAATCACATACTGCAGCAATGATGGTCTGAGCCAGGCCACCCCGATCCCGAGGGGGACACCCCAGGTCCACGGGCTTGATACCAAGTTGTTCCCCGCAGGAGACATGAGCGTTGAACATGCCACCCGAAATTGCGTTTTTTTTCCACTGCGTGCTATTTTCTGCCGGATCGCAATTCTGAGGCGGGGAGTTCAGCCTGGTGCGTTTAGTTATTCAAATACTTAAATGTGGATATTAGAGGGCGGCATGTGGCGCAGTGGTTAGCACTGGGACTGCGGGGCTGAGGACCCGGGTTCGAATCCCGGCCCTGGGTCACTGTCCGTGTGGAGTTTGCACATTCTCCCGTGTCTGCGTGGGCCTCACACCCACAACCCAAAGATGTGCTGGTTCGGTGGATTGGTCACACTAAATTGCCCCTTAATTGGAAAAAAAATAAAATAATTGGGTACTCTTTAAAAAAAAAATGTGGATATTAGTCTTTTTTTTACTTTAAGAAATATTCTTTATTACACAATGGCTGGAGTGGTTCTACACTGGGTCGTTCGTTGTCCCTCACAATATTCCAAACAAAAGTACTCCACTAAGAAACTTTCACGTTTTCCTTCAGGGGGGTTTGAGATACTCTTGCAGGTCCCCGGTGAGCTTTTTAACAAGAGGAAACATTCTCTCAGCATCGACCTCATCTAATCTCTTAAGAATTTTGAGTTTCACTGAGACCATCCCTCATTCTTCTAAATCCTAGGGACTAAATGCCGGATCTATTCAATCCCTGAGATCTTGTGCAGTGGATAGCCTCCCTGTGTCCGAGCCACGGCTCCGAGTTCGGGTCCTACTCCCAGGACTTGATGTCCAAGGAAAATGTGTTCATTTTTAAAAAAAGTTTAAAAAAAAAAAATTTAGTCGACCCAATTAGTTTTTTCTGATTAAGGGCCAATTTAGCGTGGCCAATCCACCTAATCTGCACATCTTTGGGTTGTGGGGGCGAAACCCACGCAAACACGGGGAGAATGTGCAAACTCCACACGGACAGTGACCCAGAGCCGGGATCGAACCTGGGACCTCAGCGCCGTGAGGCTGCAGGGCTAACCCACTGCGCCACCGTGCAGCCTGAAAAATGTGTTCATAACAGCCAAACAGATTGATTATCAACCTGTATGCCTCCCACCTCCACCTCCACCTCCAACACGGGCCATGTGATAGAACGAATGTTGGCGCCTCTAGCATCACGCCCCAGACTACATGTGAAGGTGAAACTTTGACATGGCAGCCCGTACTCTGAGCGAACTGTAGCATGTCACCACCACTTATTCCCTCGTCATTGGACAATCCCCTCAGCCCGAGCAGCTCTTGTTGAAATCTCTCCAAGGCGGAAGTATCTTTTCCTGAGTGAGGACGCGGCCAGCATTTATTGTCCGACTCTAATTGCATTTGAGAAGGTGGTGGCGAACTGCCTTCTTGAGCCGCTGCAGTCCGCGATGACCCGCAGCTCTGTTGGGCAGGGAGTTCCAGAATCTTGACCCAGTGACAGTAAATCCAAGTCAGGATGGCGCGTGGCGTGGAGGGAAACCTGACGGTGACGGTGTTCCCCTGCATCTGTTGCCCTTGTTCTTCCAGGGCAGCAGTGGGCAACCTGTGGCCTGGGGGGCCACACATGGCCCATCTGGCTTCTGTGTCCGGCACCCGGGACATTTTGTTGACCGTTGCCCAGTCGCAGGGTTGCCACATTCCGCTGATTCCGTCCGTGTAGTTTTTTTTTCCTACCGGTCTGACTGAAGTGATCCCCGAGTGAAGTGAGGATTTCATAGAATTTACAGTGCAGAAGGAGGCCATTCAGCCCATCGAGTCTGCACCGGCTCTTTGAAAGAGCACCCCACCCAAGCCCACACCTCCACCCTATCCCCATAACCCAGTCACCCCACCCAACACGAAGGGCAATTTTGGACACTAAGGGCAATTTAGCATGGCCAGTCTTCCTAACCTGCACAGCTTTGGACTGTGGGAGGAAACCGGAGCACCCGGAGGAAACCCACGCACACACGGGGAGGACGTGCAGACTCCGCACAGACAGTGACCCAAGCCGGGAATCGAACCTGGGACCCTGGAGCTGTGAAGCAATTGTGCTAACCACTATGCTACCGTGCTGCCCACAACATTATACTTGCTCACAACATTGACTGCGAGAGCCGTGCGCTTGCTCTGTGCCCATGGTGTAAATATTTCTGTTTTTAGCATTTCAAGTTAATTTCTTTATTTTATGAATTTAGAGTACCCATTTCTTTTTTCCCCCAATTAAGGGGCAATTCAGCACCTACCCTGCACAATCTTTGGGTCGGGGGGGGCGAATGTGCAAACTCCACACGGACTGTGACCCAGGGCCGGGATTCGAACCCGGGTCCTCAGTGCCGCAGTCCCAGTGCTAACCACTGCGCCACATGCCGCCCCTGCAGTGCATCTTTTAGATGGTACACATTGTGCGTCGATGGAGCAGGGAGTGAGTGTTTAAGGTGGTGGATGGGGTGCCAATTACGCGGGTCTGCTTTCCCCTGGATGGTGCCGAGCTTCTTGAGCGTTGTTGGAGCTGCGCTCATCCAGGCAAGTGGAGAGTATTCCATCACACTCCTGACTTGTGCCTTGTTGATGGTGGTCAGGATTTGGAGAATCAGGAAGTGAGTTATTCCCATACAATTCCCAGCCACCAACATGCTCTTGTAGCCATAATATTTATTTGGCTGGTCCAGTTCAGTTTCTGGATCTAGGTGTGCTCCAACCAAGGTCCTATATAGTTTCAATAAGACTTCTACATCAATCCCTTTGCAAAAAAGGGCTAGCATACCATTTGCTTTCTTACCTGCTGTCACCAGCATGTTAACTGACACCCTGGTCCTAACTCACCAGCTTATCACATTGATTCATCGCAATTGGGACAGAAATATATTTTGAACAAAATAGGATTAGCTTTCTAAAATAGGCCAGTAACTTGGGATAAAATTTAACACACAGTGACTGCATTTATCGTACTCGGCACCAACTGAGCTGTTATACTCAGATTAGAAATTATAGACAAGGAGGCTGATTGGGAAGGGGTTTGGTCCACTGAAGCCTTTAATATGGGAATGAATAGGAAAGGGATTTGTCCATTGGTTGTTTGTGCTGGCAGTGAATGGGAAGGAGTTCATTGGAATTCTATGGATGGGGTTTTTGCTCGGCGAACGCAAAATTCCGCCCGTGATCAACGGACTTCTCCATTGTCCGCGTCTCGCCCGTGGTGTTCTTGCGGCGGGCGGGGTGGAAGAACCCAGCCCTACATGTTGAGAATGACTGGGAAAGCATTGACCCTGTACTCTGTACTCTGTACATTGAGAGCAAATGGTAAATGTTAGTCCATGGTACCCATTGCAGATACTTAACATTATCTTTTGTAAATGTGTGAATGACGTGTGTGTGTATGTATGTGTGTGTATGTGTGATTATGCGTGTATATAGGTGTGTGTGAGTTTATGTGTATGTTTGTGAGTGTACTTGTGTGTTTGCGTGAGTGTTTGCATGGTTGAGTGTGAGTGTGTGCATCTTTCTGAGTGTAGGTGTGCATGATTTGTGAGTGCTGAGTGTGTGTATGAGTGCATGTGTGTAAACGTGTGCAAGAGTGATTGTGTGCGTGTCTATGTGTGTTCAATCATAGTGTTTAAAGGCCTCTGATACTGTATTTTTAATTTTTTTATTTGAACAAACGTACTGATATAATTCAGCGGCAGTGTTGGCAGATGGGTAGGGGGGGATGCATCTGACTACAGCTACCAAAACGCACACCCTTGCACGTATTTGTTTAAACTGCGAATGCCAACAGACTCCCTACATTGTGTTTGGAACATTGTGAGATTGCGTTGGCTAATCTTAGCCAGAGCATCCATAGGCATGGCATGATTGGCATCAGTTCCTCTGAATAAGGGAAAGGGCACTTCCATCGGGGATCACTGCGCCCGAGGCTGAGTTTAAAGATTGCCTACTGGTAATCACGCGCTCCACCGTGTCACCCCTTCACACGTGCGGGCATCGGGCAAGCGAAGGTTCAATTCCAGCCTCGGGTGACTGCCTGTGCAGAGTCTGCACCTTCTCCCCGTGTCTGCGTGGGTTTCCTCCCACAGTCCATAGATGTGCAGGTTAGGTGGATTGGCCATGATAAATTTCTTCTGAGTGTCCAGGGATGTTAGGTTACGGGGTTAAGGGGAGAGGGCGAGTGGAACTGGGTAGAGTATTCGTTCGGCGGGTCGGTGCAGACTCGAAAGGGCCGAATGGCCTCCTTCTGCTCTGTGCAACCGTGCCACGATGGAAAATTTAAAATTAGATCCAGTTTCTTTTATTCCAGTGGAAATGCGGTTCAGGTAAAACAAGAGGGGCAGAGGAATGTGACGCAAATTGTTTCCAGAAATTATGCTAAATATATATATGCAAATGTAATAAAGGGGAGGTTATTTTCTTGAATTCCATTTTCATTCCGGGTTCAAGTTCTACCCCAGGACACAAGCACAAAATCCAAAGCTGTCACTCCAGTGGAGTGCTGCATTGTCAGAGGAGCTGAATTTCAGGTGAGGCGTTAAACTGTGAACCCGCTTGCCCTCTCAGATGGCAGTAAAAGATCCCAGGGAACTTTGGGCAGCACGGTAGCACTGTGGGTAGCACAGTGTTGCTTCACAGCTCCAGGGTCCCGGGTTCGATTCCCGGCTTGGGTCACTGGCTGCGCGGAGTCTGCACGTTCTCCCCGTGGGTGC
This sequence comes from Scyliorhinus torazame, assembly GCF_047496885.1. NCBI lineage: Eukaryota > Metazoa > Chordata > Chondrichthyes > Carcharhiniformes > Scyliorhinidae > Scyliorhinus > Scyliorhinus torazame. The sequence continues at coordinate 23,051,687 of NC_092733.1, read as the reverse complement.
GTGGGTTTCCTCCGGGTGCTCCGGTTTCCTCCCACAGTCCAAAGACGTGCAGGTTAGGTGGATTGGCCATGCTAAATTGCCCTTAGTGTCCAAAAAGGTTAGGAGGGGCTATTGGGTTAAGGGGATAGGGTGGAAGTGGGTCGGTGCAGACTCAATGGGCCGAATGGCCTATTTCTGCTCTGTATGTTCCATGTTCCCTATTTTCCCAAACTGTTTGAAAGAGGAGCAGGGGGAGTTCTCCCCAGTGTCCTACGCAATATTTATCCCTAAATCAACAAAAAACAGATTATCTGGTCACTTTCATATTCTTATTTGTGGGAGCTTGATGTGTCATGATGATGGAGGAAGCCCCAAATGATGTATGAACATACTAAAATCTTTAAAATGGACATTCAAGCCAAAGATTGCTGAGGATGCAAATTCCGTCCTTGACTGAATTGCTGGTGTGTGATGCTAAAAGAGAGAGACGATGGAATCACGCCCTGTATCCATACAAGGGTACATCAAAAGCCATACAGGGGACTTCCGGTGAGGGCGGGCGGGAGGCGGCCGCACAATGGAGGGCTCCCGTTCGGCAACGGCATTTTCGGGGCTTTAAGCCCGGTCCCAGGGTCCGCGGAGGCGGCAGAAGCAGGGAGAAGGCACAGTGAAGAAAAATGTTGAGGGTGAGCAAAAGAACGTCCGTAAGGAAAACCGCTGAAGGTCCGTCGGGGAGTAGAAAGGTCACCAAGGAAAATGGAGGCTGGAGCACCAGGGGAGGCCGCATTGCTTACGGCTGAAGAAATAACTAAGGAGATGGCTGCGGAATTCGAAAGGCAGTTTGCAAAATACACGGAGACAATGAGGAAGGCGAGAGAGGTTTTGAGTGTGCTGGTGGAGGAGGCGATTTCCCTGATGGCGGTGGCGAGCGCAGTGGCGGAGGTGCGAGAGCAAGGGGAGGCGCTGAAGGAAGTGGAGGAGACGTTATTGCAGCGCGGTGATCAACTTGTCTCGGTGGGGAAGGAGATGTGGAAGGTGATGGACATTAACAAGGATCTGCGAGGAAAAATGGAAGACCTGGAAAACAGATCCAGGTGACAGAATTTGAGGATTGTGGGGCTGCCCGAAGGAGTTGAAGGACCGAGGCCGACTGAGTATTTTGCCGCGATGCTGGCAAAACTATTGGGGGAGGGGGAGGATCCCTCCCGATATGAACTGGATCGGGCTCATCGGTCGTGGAGGCCTGTACCAAAGGCGAGTGAGCCGCCAAGGGTAGTGACTCTGTGCTTCCGTAGGTACAGTGTGAAGGAGAAGGTCCTGAGCTGGGCCAAGCAGAAGCGGGTGGTGCAGTGGGCTGGAGCTGGTATACGTGTAAACCAGGACTTTAGAACATAGAACAATACAGCGCAGTACAGGCCCTTCGGCCCACGATGTTGCACCGAAACAAAAGCCATCTAACCTACACTATACCATTATCATCCATATGTTTATCCAATAAACTTTTAAATGCCCTCAATGTTGGCGAGTTCACTACTGTAGCAGGTAGGGCATTCCACGGCCTCACTACTCTTTGCGTAAAGAACTTACCCCTGACCTCTGTCCTATATCTATTACCCCTCAGTTTAAGGCTATGTCCCCTCGTGCTAGCCATTTCCATCCGCGGGAGAAGGCTCTCACTGTCCACCCTATCTAACCCTCTGATCATTTTGTATGCCTCTATTAAGTCTCCTCTTAACCTTCTTCTCTCTAACGAAAACAACCTCAAGTCCATCAGCCTTTCCTCATAAGATTTTCCCTCCATACCAGGCAACATCCTGGTAAATCTCCTCTGCACCCGTTCCAAAGCCTCCACGTCCTTCCTATAATGCGGTGACCAGAACTGTACGCAATACTCCAAATGCGGCCGTACCAGAGTTCTGTACAGCTGCAACATGACCTCCTGACTCCGGAACTCAATCCCTCTACCAATAAAGGCCAACACTCCATAGGCCTTCTTCACCACCCTATCAACCTGGGTGGCAACTTTCAGGGATCTATGTACATGGACACCTAGATCCCTCTGCTCATCCACACTTTCAAGAACTTTTCCATTAGCCAAATATTCCACATTCCTGTTATTCCTTCCAAAGTGAATCACCTCACACTTCTCTACATTAAACTCCATTTGCCACCTCTCAGCCCAGCACTGCAGCTTATCTATATCCCTCTGTAACCTGCTACTTCCTTCCACACTATCGACAACACCACCGACTTTAGTATCGTCTGCAAATTTACTCACCCACCCTTCTGCGCCTTCCTCTAGGTCATTGATAAAAATGACAAACAGCAACGGCCCCACTTTACGGTGGAGCTGGCGAGGAGGCGGGCTGCCTTCAACCGGGTGAAGAGGGCACTGTACATTAGCAAGGTGCAGTGCAGCATTGTATATCCAGCGAAGCTGAGGGTGACTTACAAGCTCAGGGACCTTTATTTTGGAACGGCGGAAGCAGCGGAGGAGTTTGTGAAGGCAGAAGGACTGTGGCAGAACTGAGAAATTGAGAAATGGCCATGTGCCGATGTAACCTCATGACTGTATTTTGTTCTTTTTTGTTTCACTGCGTGCGGGTGTATGGGCTAAAGGAGCCAATGTATATATTTGGACAAAGGAAGTGATGGGACTTTCACTCGAAATGAGGGCTCTTTGGGGTGTAGGTGGATATGCGGGGTTTGTGTGCTAAAAGGGGATTTCTGGGCTTTCCTAGGGCCGGACAAGGGGGAAAGGGACTCGGGCGGGGGCCTCCACGCTGGCCGGTTTAAGCCAGCCAGTGAACGGGAGTGAGGTGGGGGGAGGGGCTGTGGCCATCGGAGCCTGGCAGAACAGGGCCCGAGTGGTCTAGCCGGGGTGGAAAGTTGGGGGGAAGGAACCGAGGTTGGGAGGAGGAGTTTTACAAGAGGCAGTGGACGGGAGGAGTTGGAGACTGGGGGGGGGGGGGGGTATAACTCTTGGGTATCATGTACGGTACTCTTTCAGAGGTTGGAGGGCGTTGAGTGTAGGGGGGGGAGGGGGAGTGGACTCTATAGGTCAATGGTGACCATGGGCGATCCCGGACTCCTTTTTCTCCTTTGTTTTTTTGTTGCCACCGATGGGAGGGTTTGTTTCATTGGATGCATATATTGACAGGTGGGCCGTTGTTTGGGGTGGTGGGAGGATGGGATCATTGGTATTGTTAAGGGGATTGATTTTGTATTTGTTACCATTTACTGTTTGTGGGTGGGGTGAAAATCTTGAAGGAAAATGTGAAAATGGAGAATAAAAACATTTTTAAAAAAGCCATACAGAAGTTAACTGTCATCTCCTGTGGTGATAATGGGAGCTGATTATCACCTCAGTGGGAATGATATCCTGTGACACAATGTCCCAAACTGGTTTGTGGATTTCCAACTTTCAAGAATACACAAAGTCTGGGATAAAAGGCAGCTGCCAAATTTGGTCAGTGAGGACTTATGCTGGGTGTACAGCGTGTGACACAGGAGGAGAGACAGCAGCAGAATCCCTGCGAAAGTTTCGCGGGTAATTCTCTCTTGATTGCTGAAGGAAGCCAAGTCAGCAAAGCCACAGATGAAAAGGAAACCGGGCGGCGTCTCAGCCAAACTGCAGAACCCCGGCATCTCAAAACTGACTATTCACCTGCTGAAGCCAACGCTACTGCAATCTCGAATCGCAGTGTTCCAGCATCCACTCTTCACGGACATGTCAAAGGCTGATTTTTGTAAACCTACTTCTGGACTCAATTCTCTTTTCTAACCTGTGTGAATGTTTGTGCATGTTTTAAAAATAATTTTTCTTGCATTTAGTAGTCAATAATTTCACTCTTCCTGTGACACAAAAAAATTGGTTAAATTGTCCCTTTTTAAAAGATAAATGCATTGGGACTGATAAAGGGTATCGGCAAAGGGATGGATTTAAAAAAATATTAATCTTGCTGTCACCAAGCGAGGAGGTTGAATAAAGTAAGGGAGCCAGTTCATCACTTCTTACCTGGGACAACAAATTTGGGAACCTTGCTTGGGGACTGGTCGCGACACTGCGCGCAAATTGGCTGCTTCGTTTCCAAGATTACAACAGTGGCGACTCCTCATTTGCTGTAAAGGACTTTGAGAGTGGTGGCATTTTTTTTTGGGGGGGGGGGGGGGGGGACGACATGATGGTGCAAATGGCAATGCCACTAGACTAGTAATGCAGGGAACCCAGGCTAATGGGCGGCACGGTAGCACAGTGGTTAGCACTGTTACTTCACAGCACCAGGGCCCCAGGTTCGATTCCCGGCTTGGGTCACTGTGCGGAGTCTGCACGTTCTCCCCGTGTCTGCGTGGGTTTCCTCGAGCAAGTCTCGAAAGATGTGCTTGTTAGGTGAATTGGGCATTCTGGATTCTCCCTCTGTGTACCCGAACAGGCGCCGGAGTGTGGCGACTAGGGGCTTTTCACAGTAACTTCAGTGCAGTGTTAATGTAAGCCGACTTGTGACATGAATAAAGATTATTATTAATGATCTAGGGACAAAAACAGAAAATGCTGGAAAATCTCAGCAGGCCTGGCAGCATCTGTGGAGAGAGAGCGGAGAGAACCTTTTGAGTCTGGCCAACTGAAAACGTTAGCTCCATTCTTGCTTGAGAAGAAGAACAGGTTTGTTTCAAATCACTAGCTTTTGGAGCACTGCTCCTTAGGTGAATGAAGAAGTAGGTTCCAGAAACATTTAGAACATACAGTGCAGAAGGAGGCCATTCAGCCCATTGAGACTGCACTGACCCACTTCTACCCTATCCCTGTAACCCAATAACCCCTCCACCTTTTTGGTCACTCAGGGCAATTTAGCACGGCCAATCCACCTAACCTGCACGTCTTTGGACTGTGGGAGGAAATCGGAGCACCCGGAGGAAACCCACGCACACACGGGGAGAACGTGCAGACTCTGCACAGACAGTGACCCAGCGGGGAATCGAACCTGGGACCCTGGCGCTGTGAAGCCACAGTGCTAGCCACTTGTGCTGCCCATTCAAATGGACAAAGTCAAAGATGCAAGACAATACTTTGAGCATTTGCAGGTAATTAAGTCTTTTTAGAGCCAGAGAGGGGGGTAACCCCAGGTGTAAAGAGATGTGAATTGTCTCAAGCCAGGACAGTTGGTAGGATTTCGCAAGCCCAGGCCAGATGGTGGGGAGTGAATGTAATGCGACATGAATCCAAGGTCCCGGTTGAGGCCGTACTGATGTGTGCGGGACTTGGCTATAAGTTTCTGCTCGGCGATTCTGCATTGTCGCGCGTCCTGAAGGCCGCCTTGGAGAACGCTTACCCGGAGATCAGAGGCTGAATGCCCTCGACTGCTGAAGTGTTCCCCGACTGGAAGGGAACATTCCTGCCTGGTGATTGTCGCGCGATGTCCGTTGCCTTTTTGAAGCCATTTAATGACTCAGATTCCACCGCACTATGGGGCAGCGAGTTCCACAAATTCATCATCTTCTGCGAGAAGTATTTCCTCCTCGTCACAGTTCTAAATCTACTGCCTCTCAACCTGTATGTGACTTCTCATTCTAGATTGTCCCACAAGGGGGGAACATTTGGTCTACGTTTACTTTATCAATGATACATGAACATGAAGGGGTTTTGCGATATTCCAGCAGTGTCATGATCATTAATAATGAGGCTAGCGTTTTGCTTCAGATTTATTAATTAATTGAATTTAAATCTCCCCAACTGGTGTGCTGGGGTCTGAACTCATGGCCCCAAAGCGTTATTCGAGGCTGCAGGATTACTAGTCCAGTAACATTGCAATTAATTTCCCTCAGCGTAAAGCGACGATTGGAGCAAATAAAAGATTTGGATTTCTACAGTAAACTTAGAGTGCCCAAGGGCAGCACGATGGCGCAGTGGGTTAGCCCTGCTGCCTCACAGCGCCGAGGTCCTAGGTTCGACCCCGGCTCTGGGTCACTGTCCGTGTGGAGTTTGCACATTCTCCCCGTGTCTGCGAGGGTTTCGCCCCCACAACCCAAAAGATGTGCAGGGTAGGTGAATTGGCCACGCTAAATTGCCCCTTAATTGGAAGAAAATGAATTGGGTACTCTAAATTTCTATTCAAAAAAATTTAGAGTGCCCAATTGTGTGTGTGCATGTGTGCGCCTGTGTGTATGTAACATTTTGTGTACGTGTTGAGGTGCACACATGTGCCTATGTGTATTGGTGTGTGTGTGCATCTTTTTATTTTATAAATATTTTTATTCTCCATTTTCACATTTTCTTCAGAATTTACACCCCACCAACAAACAGTAAATGGTAACGAATACAATGTCAATCCCCTTATCAACCACAACGATCCCATCCTCCCACCAACCCCCAAACAACGGCCCACCTGACAATATAAGCATCAAATAAAACAAACCCTCCCAAGGTGGAACAAAAAAGGAAAAAATAAAAAGGAATCAGGGATCGCCTATGGTCACCATTGACATAAACAGTCCACCCCCAACCCCCAGCCCCCCCCCCCCTGATATTCAATGCCACCCAATCCCCAAAGAATACCGTGAATGACGCCCATGAATTGTAGACACCCCCCCCCCCCCCATCACCCAGACTCCTCCCCTCCACTTCCTCTTGTAAACTCCTCCCCCCAACCTCGGTTCCTTCCCCCAACTTTTCACCCCGGCTAGACTCACCGAGGCCTGTTCTGTCAGGCTCCGATGGCCGCAGCCCCTCCCCCCCACCTCACTTCCGTTCACTGACCGGCTTAACCCGGCCAGCGTGGAGGCCCCCGCCCAGGTCTCCTTCCCCCTTGCCCGGTCCCAGGAAAACGAAGAAATCTCCTTTATCATACAACCCCCGCAGACACACCCAAGCCCCAAAGAACCATCATTGCAAATGAAAGTCCCATCTCTTCCCTTGTCCAAATATATTCAGCGTCAACTCATTTAGTACATACACCAACACGCAGTGAAAAACTAAAGTTACATGAGGCTACATCGGTACACGACCATTTCTCAGTTCTGCCACAGTCCTTCTGCCTTCGCAAACTCCTCCGCTGCTTTCGCCGTCCCAAAATAAAAATCCTTGGATTCGTAGGTCACCCTCAATTTAGCTGGACATACTATGCCGCACTGCACCTTGCTGATGTACAGTGCCTTCTTCACCCGGCTGAAGGCAGCCCGCCTCCTCGCCAGCTCCACCGTAAAGTCCTGGTATATGCGTATACCAGCTCCAGCCCACTGCACCACCCGCTTCTGCTTTGCCCAGCCCAGGACTTTCTCGTTCACGCTATACCTACGGAAACACAGAGTTACTACTCTTGGCGGCTCACTCGCCTTTGGTATAGGCCTCCACGACCGATGAGCCCGATCCAGTTCATATCGGGAGGGATCGTCCCCCTTCCCCAATAGCTTCGCCAACACCGTGGCAAAATACTCCGTCGGCCTCGGGCCTTCCACCCCTTCGGGCAGACCCACAATCCTCAGATTCTGTCGCCTGGATCTGTTTTCCAGGTCTTCCATTTTGGCTCGCAGACCCTTGTTGGTCTCTATCACCCTCCGCAACTCCTTCACCATCTTTGGGTTGTGGGGGCGAAACCCACGCAGACACGGGGAGAATGTGCAAACTCCACACGGACAGTGACCCAGAGCCGGGATCGAACCTGGGACCTCGGCGCTGTGGACAGCAGTGCTAACCACTGCGCCACCCTGCTGCCCTAGCAACAGGAAATCTGTTTTTGAATGCTGTTTGAGTTACTATTCTTCCTTTGTAATTCTTTGCAGTAGATCGTGGGATCCTGATGAGGGCAGATGTGGATTCGGTTTAATGTCTTATCTGAGAGGCTGCTCCTCTGACGGTATGGCACTCCCTCAGTACTGCACTGGAGTGTCACTCTCAATCTTTCTGCTCATGGCTCTGGAATGGGATTAAAATTGCAACATTCTGCCTCAGGAAGTGGTAGGTGGGGGGTGGGGGTGGGGGAGGGGGGGAGGAGAGAGAGAGAGAGGGGAGTGGGCGACCAACTGACCGATAGAAATCAAGGGGAAAGGATGGAGCCTTTGTTGAAAGAATATCTGGGATAAAATACGACAGGATAGTTGTGGGAATCTGCGGGCAGCCCAGGGCCAGATGTGGAGCCAAATGCTCCACAGCGGTGGAGCCTCAGCGAGCTCGGTTCTGCCACCCGCATGCGGACCATGGTACTGCAGCCGTTCTCAGTCGCAAAGCTGTCGAGGTTTCAAACCAATCTGAATTTCACTGGTGCAGATCAAAACCCCTGCGGAAAACGATTAGAGATTTCTCTCTCTTTAAAAGAATCTGTGTTTTTGTTTTCCAAATCTTTCTGCTTCCCTTCTTCTGAACGTGCTAACCCATGGGGAGTCCAGAGACGCAAGCGGGTTGATTTTAATCTAACTTCCACCCCCCCCCCCCCCCCACCCCCCCCAGACCCCCCAATCTATTTTAGAAAACAATTTGACTTTCCGTGGGACTAGGTGGGCTACAAAACAGGTGTAAAAGCGCCCACACATTTCCGGGTGGGCTGCCAATACTTCACTCGACAGCCTGAGAAAGGGACTATCGGGTAGTGTCGAAGGCCTCCATGATCACATCAACTCCTGTACGTAAACACGGTCCCAGCAATGAGATCCAAGTGGTTCAGGCCTGGAATAGTTCTTAACTGCTTGGCCAATTGCCATGAGGCACATCATAGAAGGTTACAGTGCAGAAGGGGGCCATTCTGCCTGCCATGTCTGTGCTAGCTCTCTGTGGAAGTCGCCCAGACAAGTCCCACTCCCGCACCTCTTCCCCCGTAGCCCTGCCAATCTTTTCTCTTCGTCTGATTAACCAATTCCCCTTTTTGGAAGCCCCGATTGAATCTGCCTCCACCCTATTCTCAGGCGGGGCGTTCCAGATCCTCACCGCTCGCTCCTCGAAACAGTTCTTCCTCTGGTTCTTTTACCAACCACTTTAGATCAGCCTCCTCTGGTTCCAGGTCCTTCCACCAAAGGGTGTCTTGTCTAAAGCAGGCTGAGGGCCGCAGAGGTGAAAACAGGAGCAGGACTAGGCCTCTCAAGCCTGTTTCCGCCATGCATTAGGATCATGGCTGGTCTGAATACATGCCTGCCGGCCCTCTATAATCTTTCACTTCCTTGTTTATCAATGACACAGTCCCAGCTACAGTGGTCTATAATAGACTCTGTTTGTTGCTTTATGTAGGGAGTTTATTTAAATAGACTCTGTTTGTTGCTTTATGTAATGAGTTTATTTAAATAGACTCTGTTTGTTGTTTTATGTAGTGAGTTTATTTAAATAGACTCTGTTTGTTGTTTTATGTAGTGAATTTATTTAAATAGACTCTGTTTGTTGCTTTATGTAGTGAGCTTATTGAAATAGACTCTGTTTGCTGATGGATCCTCCCTGCACCCAACCAACTGCCTTCCCCAGTGGTGTTAATTCTTACTCAGATTATTATAATCTATCTACGTCTGCCTTAAAAATATTCAAAGACAGTGCATTTGAGCAGCACCCTTTGAGGAAGTGAGTTCCAAAGACTAGTCACTCTCTGGGAGAAATTATCCTCATCCTTGTCTTAAATAGATGGCCATGAGTATGACTATGCCAGGCTGTTATACATACAATCCCTAGAGTGCAGAAGGAGGCCATTCGGCCCCTCTGTCTGCACAGGCCCTTTGAACGACCACAGTACCTGGACCTAATTCCCCCATCCTATTCCTGCAACCCCACCCTAAGGGGCAATTTAACGTGGCCAATCCACCTAACCTGCACATCTTTGGACTGTTGGAGGAAACCGGAGAAAACCCACGCAGACACGGGGAGAACGTGCAAACTCCACACAGACAGTCACCCGAGGTCGGAATCGAGCCCGGGTCCCTGGCACTGTGAGGCAACAGTGCTAACCACTGTGCTACCATGTTGCTTGACTAGTCTGTGAGACAGCTCTCCCAATTTTTAGCACAAGCCCCCAGATGTTAGTAAGGAGGACTTTGCAGGGTTGACCAGGTAAGGACCAGGTATGGGCAGCACGGTAGCATTGTGGATAGCACAATTGCTTCACAGCTCCAGGGTTCCAGGTTCGATTCCGGCTTGGGTCACTGTCTGTGCGGAGTCTGCACATCCTCCCCTTGTGTGCGTGGGTTTCCTCCGGGTGCTCCGGTTTCCTCCCACAGTCCAAAGATGTGCGGGTTAAGGTGGATTGGCCATGATAAATTGCCCTTACTGTCCAAAATTGGCCTTTATGTTGGGTGGAGTTACTGGGTTATGGGGATAGGGTGGAGGTGTTGACCTTGGGTGGGGTGCTCTTTCCAAGAGCTGGTGCAGACCCGATGGGCCGAATGGCCTCCTTCTGCACTGTTAATTCTATGACAAATTCTATGACTAAGGACGACAGATTTCCTTCCCTAAAGGGCATTAGTGAACCATCTGGGGTATTTTTTAATGATAGTCAACATGTTCATCATTAGACTTTTAACTCCGGATATTTATTGAACTCAATTTCCACTATCTACTGTGGCGGGATTCGAACTGGGTCTCTTGATCACCAGTCCAGTGACAATTCCACTGCACCACCACCTACGCCTATAGTAATAATAATCCTGATTAGTGTCATAAGTAGGCTTACGTTAACACTGCAATGAAGTTACTGTGGAAATCCCCTAGTCGCCACATTCCGGCGCCTGTTTGGGTACACGGAGGGAGAATTCAGAATGTCCAATTCACCTAACAAGCACGTCTTTCGGGACTTGTGGGAGGAAACCGGAGCGCCCGGAGGAAACCCACGCAGACACGGGGGAGAACGTGCAGACTCCGCACAGACGGTGACCCAAGCTGGGAATTGAACCCGGTTCCCTGGCTCTGTGAAGCAACAGTGCTAACCACTGAGTTACCGTGACGCCCACCTATATGCTGATAGGATGAGAACAAGGTGGGGTGGGAGGAAGCTGACCTGGAGTGTAAACATCAGCATGGACCAGTTGGGCCGAATTGCGTATTCCCGCACTGTAAATGTTGGAACTGGAAAATTGGGATCCGATCCCAGGCTGTGGAACCTGAACATGGCTTTGTAAATTTACTGCTGGTTTCTCCCAGTGGACATGTTGGGAGAATGCCGCAAATTAACCAAGCCATTCTCCGGAATTCTGTGAGTGCACGTGTTCCAACCCGGGGCAAGGCAGAATGAATTTGCTATTGGGTAGAATCTTTCACATCTCCTCAAATTACTTCACACCTAATGAAATACTTTTGTAAGGAAACGCAAAAGGGGTATTGTAACACAACACAATCTCAGGAAGAACAACGAGGTGCAAGTCTGTATGACCTTTTGATTAAGGGAGCATTGTTTAGTAGGACGCCAGGGAGAATTCCCTGGCTCCTCTTCCAATTAGTGACCATGGCATCTTGTACATCCACCTGATTGGGCGGGTAACACCTCACCTGAGAGATGCTGAAACGGGTCAGCTGTGGCCCCCGTGCATCTGAGTCACCCAGGTTCTGGTTTCATGGCCAACTCCAGAACCATTGCTCAAACATCAAGGCTGACACCCCACAGGGGTGCGACACTGTTGGAGGTGCAGCCTCTCAGACGAGCCATGAAGCGGAGGCCTTGCCTGTCGTCTCGCAGGGACGTAAAAAAATCCCATGGCACTATTTCGAGGAGGAGCCGGGGAGTCTTCCCCCGGGTCCTGGCCAATGTTGATTCCTTGACGAGCATAATTGAAACACAGATTACCTGGTCGTTATCGCTATCTGTGGGATCTGCCTGTGCACAATTTGGCTGCTGTAGTCCTGACATTACAACTTTGACTACACTTCAGTGGAGTGTTTTGAGATGTGCAGAGTTTTAAAAATGAATTCCAGGGGAGGCGGTGGTACAGTGATATAGTCACTGATACAGTGATATAGCCCCCAGGGGGCTCCTCTGGGCACCTGGGTTCGAATCGGTAGCACGGTAGCGTTGTGGATAGCACAATTGCTTCACAGCTCCTGGGTCCCAGGTTCGATTCCGGCTTGGGTCACTGTCTGTGCGGAGTCTGCACATCCTCCCCGTGTGTGCGTGGGTTTCCTCCGGGTGCTCCGGTTTTCTCCCACAGTCCAAAGATGTGCAGATTAGGTGGATTGGCCATGCTAAATTGCCCCTTAGTGTCCAAAATAGCCCTTAGTGTTGGGTGGGGTTGCTGGGTTATGGGGATAGGGTGGAGGTGTTGACCTTGGGTGGGGTGCCCTTTCCAAGAGCCGGTGCAGACTCGATGGGCCGAATGGCCTCCTTCTGCACTGTAAATTCTATGAACCCCACCACGGCAAATGGTGGAATTTGAATTCAATAAAAACGTGGAATTGAAAGTCTAATGACGCCCATGCCGATTGTCGTAAAAACCCATCAGGTTCACCTTTAGGGAAAAAAATCTGCTGTGCTTACCCGGTCTGGCCGTCATGTGACTCCAGACCCCACAGAAATGGTGGGGGAGGAGGGGGGGGGGGTAAGAGACTCGGTTCAAGGGCAAATTTGGGATGGGCAACAAATGCTGGCCCAACCAGCAAAGTCCACAACCCAAGAACGAATTTAAAAAGAAATTGCCCCTTGGGGAGGTGCTGGCGAACTGCCTCCTTAATTGGCCGCAGCGCCTGAGATGTAGGCATACCCACTGTGCTGTTAGGGGGGGGGGAGTTCCAGGGTTTTGACTCAGCGACAGTGAAGGAACGGCCGATATATTTCCAAGTCAGGGTGGCGAGTGGTTCGGAGGGCAACCTCCAGGTCGTGTATTTGGAAGGGGCTGTGTATAAAAAATCCATCTTTCTTCGAAACATCAGGTTTCATTTGAAAATATTCATTTGATTTATAAATCATGCTTATCATTGCAAAACAAATGCATCATCTCTCACTGTTTTGTGGTCAAAATTCCAATTTGTAGCCATATTTATTTGATTTATAAATTATGCTTATCATTGCAAAACAAGTATTCAATTGTGGGATTGGTATGAGGAGATCAGTGAATTTAAATGCTGCAATGTTAGCGAGCAATGCGTAAATGACAGGGTGCTCTTATATCATACGATCATACCTTCGGGAAATAGTCAAAACCAAGTCCAATGGATACTTCTTTTAAAGAGCAGGCAAAAAGATGTCCCACCAACCCAATGAGTTTGTTGGCTACAAAGCCGCAGTACCTGTAAAGGCCCATTGGCGGTGCTGGTTAGCTACTTTTCCTGTGCAGTCGTCAGCCCATATCCTGTGAGGGGAGGGGGAAAGAGGGCTGGATGTCGGAGCAGAATTCCTGATGGAATGGGCACTGCCGATCACCCATCCTCGTTCGCATCTTTGATCCTCACCAAACAGCGCAGGAAACACAGAGAAAATACATTTTCACCAGGATGTTGTCTGGGCTGGGACGTTTCAGCTTTCAACAGAGACTGGACAGAATCATTGAATCTACAGTGCAGAAGGAGGCCATTCGGCCCATCGAGTCTGCATCGGCCCTTGGAAAGAGCACCCTACTTAAGCCCACACCTCCACCCTATCCCCGTGACCTAGTAACCCCACCTAACCTTTTTGGACACTAAGGGCAATTTTGGACACTATGGGCAATTTGGCGCGGCCAATCCACCTAACCTGCACATCTTTGGACTGTGGGAGGAAACCGGAGCACCCGGAGGGAACCCACGCAGACGCGGGGAGAACGTGCAGACTCCGCACAGGCAGTGACCCAAGCCGGGAATCGAACCCGGGATCCTGGAGCTGTGAAGCAACTGTGCTAACCACTGTGCCGTCCACGATGTTTTCCCTGGAGCAGAGAAGGCTGGGGGGGGGGGGACCTGATTGAGGTGTATAAAATTATGAAGGACTCAGATAGGGTGGACAGGAAGGCGCTTTCCCCCTTAGCGAAGGGGTCCATAACCGGGGGGGCACAGATTTAAGGTCGGGAGCAGGAGATTTCGAGGGGATTTGAGGGAAAACCTTTTCACCCAGAGGGGGGGTGGGAGTCTGGAACCCGCTGCCTGAAAGGGTGGGAGAGGCGGGAACCCTCACAGCATTGAAGAAGCATTTAGATGAGCGATCGAAATGCCAAAGCAGACAAGGCTACGGAACAAATGTTGGAAAATGGGGTGGGATAGGTGCTTGATGGTCGGCGCACTTGCGAGGGGCCGAAGGGCCTGTTTCTGTGCTGTAAAGCTCTATGACTCTATAAAATCAAAGCAGGTGCCTACTCGGGAATAGGGAACCTCACCCACTTCTTGTACGAACGGGTGAAACCGACCCTCGATAACATTTGACCCCCCTTGCCCGACAAGAATCTATCTAACCCTCTGAGTTGCAAGGTTCTTGGTTCACCTGCTGGCTTGAGAATGAAAGAATCTAGACTGACACTTCAGTGCAGTCCTGAGGGGGTGCTGCACCGTCAGCAGTGCATTTTCTCCCAACGGGACATTCTACCTCCTCGGGTGCATGTAAAAGATCCCATGGCACCATTTTGAAGAAGGCGTTACCCCTGACCCATTTTTATCCCTCACCCGACATTATTTCTTCGTTAATGAGGGAACAGGGGAGAAGGCTGGAGAATGGGGATGAGAAACACATCAGCCGCGATCGAATGGCGGAGTAGACTCGATGGGCCGAATGTCCTAACTGGTTTACCCCGTATCCTTAGACTGTGACTCCTAGTTCTGGACACCCCCGTCATCGGGAACATCCTTATTGCATCTACCCTGTCCAGTCCTGTTAGATTTTTATAGGTTTCTATGAGATCCCCCCTCATTCTCCTGAACTCCAGCGAATATAATCCTAAACGATTCAATCTCTCCACATACGTCCGTCCCACCATCCCAGGAATCAGTCGCTGCACTCCCTCTGGAGCAAGAACATCCTTCCTCAGCTTAGGAGGGGCCGAAGTCACACCGCTAAAATGCCTGTCCCGCCGGCGTAAATTAAACCACCTACCTTACCGGCGGGACAAGGCGACGCGGTCGGGCTCCGGGGTCCTGGGGGGGGGGCGATCTGGCCCCGGGGGGTGCCCCCACGGTGGCCTGGCCCGCGA
Source organism: Scyliorhinus torazame (assembly GCF_047496885.1). NCBI lineage: Eukaryota > Metazoa > Chordata > Chondrichthyes > Carcharhiniformes > Scyliorhinidae > Scyliorhinus > Scyliorhinus torazame. Next base: position 23,036,666 of record NC_092733.1, on the reverse strand, counting down.
TCGGGGCCCACCGATCCGCGGGCGGGCCTGTGCCGTGGGGGCACTCTTTCCCTTCCGCCTCCGCCACGGTCTCCACCATGGCGGAGGCAGAAGAGACTCCCTCCACTGCGCATGCGCGGGAAGCTGTCAGCGGCCGCTGACGCTCCCGCGCATGCGCCGCCCGGAGATGTCATTTCCGCGCCAGCTGGCGGGGCACCAAAGGCCATTTCCGCCAGCTGGCGGGGCGGAAATTCGTCCGGCGCCGACCTAGCCTCTCAAGGTTGGGGCTCGGCCCCCAAAGATGCGGAGCATTCCGCACCTTTGGGGCGGCGCGATGCCCGTCTGATTTGTGCCGTTTTGGGCGCCAGTCGGCGGACATCGCGCGTTTCCGGAGAATTTCGCCCCCGAATTCCTGTTTTTGCTACCTAAGTGGATAACCTCACATTTATCCACATGAAACTGCATCTGCCATGCACTTGCCCACTCACTCAACTTGTCCAAACCAAACTGAAGGATCTCTGCATCCTCCTCACAGCTCACCCTCCTATCCAAGCTTTGTGTCAGCACATTACCAAGCATAACCATGGGCCAATCCAATGGAAGTCCGTGGTTGCCAACACACTCTTACAGCATGACACCTGGAGGAGCAGGAGTCAAGAGAGGAAGCTGCATTAGCAGAGAACATTTCGCCTTCCGAGGACGTCACAAAGCTTTTCACATCTTTCGATCTGTCGTCGTTGTTAACGTGGGAACGAAGGGCAGTCAATCTGTGCACAGCAAGCTGCCACAGACAGCGGGGTTTAAGACTTCGGCTGAAGGACAGCATCTCCAAGAATGCCCCATCCTCTGTCAGCACAGATCATAGCCTAAAGCCTCTGGAGTGGCGTTTAAGATCGTCACCTATCACTGAGCCAAAACTGAAACACAATGCAATGGATTTACTTGGCAAAATGCTGACCCAAAGCTAGGTGGCAGGGTGAGCTGAGAGGAGGATACAGAGATGCTTCAGTACAATTTGGACAGGTGGAGTGGGTGGGCAAAGGTGTGGCAGATGCAGGATAATGCGGGTAAATGTGAGGTGATGCCTTTTGGCGTGAGGAAATGTTAAGTTTTGCACTTTAATGCTTTATCAGCAGATCTTACTGCCTATTTTATATTTAAAGTGTTGGGAATAGCGTTGTAAGAGCTGAACAAATCTTGAGGTAGAGGCACAGAGAGAGAGAGAGCATGACATGCTTGCTCGCTTTAGAATGAGGATTCCAGGGGCTCCCCAAAGCAATGGCCACGACCCCTAGTGGGGTCAGGGGGTGAGATTTTGGGGTCGCGAGCTCTGAGCCAACAATGGCGGCTGTGGAGGTTGGACTGAGTTTTGACAGATATGAACCCACTTTAAGTACTTGTTTATTTTTGTGTTGGTGGCTGTTGCTTCGGGGCCTGCTCTCTGAGGCCCAAACGCACACGTGAGAGCCTGTGAAAAGGTGGGTCTTCACTTTTTGCTTCGGGCGAGCCCATCAGATTGACCCCGCTCAACAACTGTTAAATAGAGAAAGGGTAAATATTCCAGGACAAGCAACAGGCTGGATGGCAAGAGGGAGCGGCAGGGTGGTGCGGTGGTTAACACTGCTGCCTCACAGCGCAAGGGACCCGGGATCGATTCCGGCCTCGGGTGACTGTCTGTGTGGAGTTTGCACTTTCTCCCCGTGTCCGCGTGGGCTTACCCCGGGCGCTCAGGTTTCCTCCCACAGGCCAAAGATGTGCGGGTTGGGTGGATTGGCCATGATAAATTGCCCTTAGTGTCCAAAGGTGCGCAGGTTAGGCGGGGTCATGGGATTACGGGGTTAGGGTGAGAGAGTGGGCTTTGGTCGGGCTCTTTCAGAGGGCTGGTGCAGGCCCGATGGCCTCTTTCTGCACTGTAGGAATTCTATGATTGTTCTATAAGAGGCTCCTCACTCAAGGCCAAGTAGGAATTCTATGATTGTTCTATAAGAGGCTCCTCACTCAAGGCCAATGGGTGTTTAATAGATGTTACCCTTCTGCCCCTCTCCAAAAACCCACTGTTATTGTCATGATATGCAAACATGCAGCTCATGAACACTTAGAATAAGACACGACCAATGAGCAGTCAGGACACTCAGGGGTGGTATCTCACTATAAAAGGGATGAGGCACTCACACCTCGCCTCTTTCCACAGACCAACATCTACAGAGTGAGACAGGGTGTGTCCTCAGCATCACACGCCAGCACGTGGCTTAGAGCAAGGCTGGTTCAGTTAGACTGAGTTACAACAATTAGATTAGCAGAGAGTCGAACTCATTGAGAACTGTGCCAATAGTTCAATAAACACGTTGAACTCATTTCAAAGTCTGGAGCATCTTTAACTTCAAACTGCACCAAGTGGCAGCCTGTGTTATTCCAAACTACATAACACAACGGTTATAACCCACACAAGACCTACAGGGTAGGAGTAAATAGTCTCCTGTGAGCCTCATTGAATACGAGCTCCCCCCTTGAGGCAGGAGCCCATGAACAGTCTAATAGCCCGTGATATAAAAGTCGGGCAGGTTTGGAACTGATATCTCAGACCCGGCCGCGACCTGAAGCGTATTGTACATATTGTTATTGGTTTGTAATAAAACTAGCTTCTCTTCATCCAGTTACCTCGGACCTGTCCGTGGTCACTAACCCCACCATCATATTATTTCCCTCTCTACTTACAGGTGAGGGCGTTTGCCAGACAGCAGGTGGTGGAATTCCCGAGGCTACTCCTACACACAGTACAGGACAGGGTGCTCTCTGGGGGGGTGGGTGGGAAACTTACCAGGTGATGCAGGAGGAGGAGGAGGCCTCGGTGGTGGAGGTGAAAGGTAAGTGGGAGGAGGGGTTGGGAGAGGAGATTGAGGAAGGGACGTGGGCAGATGCCCTAGGGAGGGTGAATTCTTCATCTTCGTGCGCGAGGCTCAGCCTCATACAGTTTAAGGTGCTGCACAGGGCACACATGACCGGGACAAGGATTAGCCGGTTCTTTGGGGGTGAAGACAGGTGTGTTAGGTGCTCAGGGAGCGCAGCAAATCACACCCATATGTTCTGGGCGTGCCCAGCGCTGGAGGAATTTTGGAAGGGCGTAGCGAGGACAGTGTCGAGGGTGGTAGGCTCCAGAGTCAAACCGGGCTGGGGGCTCGTAATATTTGGGGTGGTAGAGGAGCCGGGAGTGCAGGAGGCGAAAGAGGCCGGTATTCTGGCCTTTGCGTCCCTGGTAGCCCGGCGAGAAGGATGCGTGGCCCCCAAGCGTGGAATCCTGGATCAACGATATGGCAGGGTTCATTAAATTGGAGAGGGTGAAATTCGCCTTGAGAGGGTCGGTACAAGGGTTCTTTAGGCAGTGGCAACCGTTCTTAGACTTTCTGGCAGAACGATAGACATTGGTCAATGGCAGCAGCAACTCGGGGGGGGGGTTACTTTACTTTATTTCTGTTTCTGTTATTTACACTGGAGGGTCTGAGGGGGTGTATATACCTGTTGTGTTAAGTCGGGGTGTTGATGTTAATTTATTATTTATGTACAGGGGGGAGGGGGGTAGGGAGGGTTGCTTTTCTAGACTGTGTTTTGTACTTAACCCTGTTGGGTTCCTTTTTCATTTCGTTATTGATATTTTATGAAAACCTTAATAAAAATTATTTAAAAATATATATATATTATTTCCCTCTCCGCCCTTAAGACTTTGATTATTGCTGGGCGATATCTGCAGGACATGTCCCATTATCAAGGCCGGAATCTTCACTGCTCGCTAAAATCAGATAGAAATTAGTTTGAACCAGATGGCCTTTTTAACCAGCTGAAGGGAAAAAAAACAGAAGACAAATTCCAGACTCCTGATATCCATAGGCCTATTTGATGATTCACTCAGCAACAGTCCCCAGAATTCTCTGCGATCACCTCTTCCTTCCTCAGACCTCGCGCCCTTCTCCCTCTAAGCCTGCTTGAACAAGCCGAGGTAGTACTGGGACTTCAGGAAACGAGGGAATGAGTCTGTCTCCATGAGGCCGTGGATCCTCTTTTGGGCCGGGTCGAAGCAGGAGGGGCTCGGCCTGGCCATGTTCCGGTGGACGCGCTCTCTGCTGCGCGAGTCGAGATTCACCTGGGCAGAATCAACAAGGGAACAATCAGCGCTCGTGCTCGGCTCAGCCCCTCCCCCCAACGCAGCCCTCCCGTGGATACTGTGCAGTCGGGCCCAGCCCACTAGTCTACTCCCGGTCTCCCGCTATTCCGCTGCTTTCTCTGCGGATGCTGAAGACAAGGAGAATCCCCACGGACCTCCAGGCCCCACCTTAACAGGGAACTGAGACGGATGAGGCCCAAAATTGAGGCCTCTGGACTGTTCCACAGGCCTGCTCTGAGCGTCGGCCATTTTGGGTTCAAGGTCCAGGAAGGTGTGGGGGGTCAGGCAGTTAGGCACAGGAAGGGGATCCCGTTGAGATAGACATTTTCTATTCGGTTTCCAATTTTCCGATGAGGCAGCTGGCTTAGAGGCAAGCACCCAGTGGTAGGCCCTCCAGGCAGGCCTAGAGGCCCTACCTGCCTGCCTCTCTGGGTAGAGTTGCAGTCAAGGACTGCCCTCAAGTGGGTGCTCCCCCTCCAAAACCTCTGCCCCAGCCCACCCGCCCCCACTTTAATCAAAATGGCCGCGAGGGCAGTTCCTTGTCGAAGCCCCCTCTCAGCTACGTTCTTTTTTACGTGGACTGCTGCCCCCGTCAGGCTGGCAGGCCTCTGATCGGCACTCCACATCCGAGAGCCCACCTGCCGCCCTTTAACTGGAAAATGGGACCTGTCGCCATGACAATTCAGGAATATATCAAGGAAACAAATGGCCAAATTAACTCATTTGAACAAGCTGTGAGGCAGGAAAAAGATTGACTGGAAGCTTTCCAAATTAAATCAAATTGAAATATTGGTTTGGAGGGCTGGGGGCGATGAAGCACTCCAGCCCCCACGGTGCCCACCAGTCACGGAAGGCCTGAAAAACTCTCAGTTTTAAATATACCGTCTCTCAACCTATACCTGTGACCTCTCGGTCTAGATTGCCCCACAAGGGGGAACATTTGGTCTACGTTTACTTGATCAATCCCTCTTAGTATTTTATATGCCTCAATTAGATCCCCTTTCATCCTTCTAAACTCCAGCGAGTATAGACCCAAACTGCTCAATCTCTCCTCATACGGCAACCCTTTCAACCCCGGAATCAATCTGGTGAACCTCCTCTGAACTGCCTCCAATGCCACCACATCCTTCCTCAAATGAGGAGACCAAAACTGGGCACAGTACTCCAGATGTGGTCTCACCAACACCCTGTAAAATTGCAACAACACTTCTCTACTTTTATACTCCAGTCCTTTTGCACGAACACGAACATTCCATTTGCCTTTCTTATGACATTTTGTACCTGCATACAGACCTTGTGCGATTCATGAACATCGACACCCAGATCCCTCTGCGCAGACGCATTTTGAATCTGCTTTCCAATTGGATAATAATTTGCCTGACTATTTGTTTGGCCAAAATGGATAACCTCACACTTACCCACATTAAATTCCATCTGCCAAAATTGGGCCCAATCTCCTCACCTTTCTATACCCATCTGTCAAATCTGTAGCTCCTCTTCACCGCCTGCTTTCCCACCTATTTTAGTATCATCCGCAAATTTTGCTATGTTTTTAAAAAACTTTTTAATTTTAAAATAGATTTAGATTTTAGGATTTTTTTTCCAAATAAGGGGCAGTTCAGTGTGGCCAATTCACCCACCATACCCATCTTTGGGTTGTGGGGGTGAGACCCACGCAGTCACAGGGAGAATGTGCAAACTCCACACGGACAGTGACCCGGGGCCGGGAGCGAACCTTAATAGGGCACTGAGACGGATGAGGCCCAAAATTGAGGCCTCTGGCCTGTTCTTGGTGCTGTGAAGCAGCAGTGCTAACCACTGTGCCGCCATGCTGCCCTTTTGCTGTGTTACGCTCCGTCCCTGTTTACAGATCATTTATATAGACTGTAAACAGTTGAGGTCTGAGGACTGAACTCTGCAGCACCCCACCAGTTACAGTTCGACTCCTGACAGGGCCGAGAAACCCTCAATTTAACATTTCAGCTGAAAGGTGGTATTCCCAGTAGTGAAGGAAGAGGGGTTGCGAATGGCGAGGCGATGGAGGGAGTTGAACATGATTCCCCCCCCCCCCCCCAAACCCCACCGCCCCTCCTCCAAGGAAAGGTAGAGGTCTTCCCACCCTCCCAGTCTCCTCTGACTCCCCCACACTTCCGGTCCCTCCTGATCTTCAGCCACCTCCTCAATCCCTCCCAGCCTCTCACCAGCCCCCTAACCCGTCCGCCTTTCCCCCAAACCCACGTTCAGCTGAGGGCAGAGCAACAAAAAAAAAAAAAGGGAAATTTGATAACCGAGGGAATTCTCGGAAGACAGAAAAGAAAACCTACCTCCTTTGGGGCCTGGACTTTGACAAACTCGTCGTAGATCTTCTGGGCCTTGAGCGGGAGCTTGGAGCCGGCCTTTGCGTTCTTGTACTCTTCACAGGTGACCCAGAAGTCGATGTTCTCCTCGCTGAACTCGGAGCGAAGGAAGGCGCGGAACGCAGCCACACCACCTGGGAAGCAGCAGAGAGAATTATTCCTCCACTCGCACTCTTGCGGCCATTGGTCAGCCACAGTGCGGAGACCGGAGTTGCATTATTACCACAGTACACATGCGGTACCCGCACACACGCCTACACTCCCGATACAGTCCCTCATTGCAATCTCCACCGCCCCAACACACTGCACACACCCCCTTGCGCTGTCTGACCACTTCATTCTGGTCCCTTCACCCCTCTCTTTTCGCCCGACCATGCTCCAGGAATGGCCTTGCATCTGGCAGGAATTTAAAAGATTAATCTTCAGCACGCTGTCAACAATAAACTAACAGAAATATCACGGGGCCCTTAAATGTTGAGCTATCTTTGAACAATGTTGATTATTGGTCCTGAAAATAGTGTGCGTGCCGATGTCAAGGATCCCACAATCAATGCCAAACCCTCAACCAACGTCACCAAAAGCTAGACTGGAGTTATAATCAGAACTGCCATGATCTTATTTCTTCTATTCATTCGTGGGATGTGGGCGTCGCTGGCCGGGCCCAGCATTTATTGCCCATCCCTAATTGCCCCTTGAGGAGGTGGTGGTGAGCTGCCTTCATGAGCCGCTGCAGTCCCTGCAGTGTAGGTACACCCACAGTGCTGTTAGGGAGGGAGTTCCAGGAGTTTGACCCAGCGACAGTGAAGGAACGGCCGATATATTCCCAAGTCAGGATGGTGGGTGACTTGGAGGGGAACTTGCAGGTGATGATGTTCCCATGTGTCTGCTGCCCCTCGTCCTTCCAGGTGGCAGTGGTCGTGGGTTTGGAAGGTGCTGCCTAAGGAGCCTTGGTGAGTTCCTGCAGTGCAAGGTAAGTTAAAATCGTCATAGTTCCAGATGACCATAGGCTGCTTTCCCATTTGAGGGGGCGAGCTGACTGGCGCTGATTTAACCTGAGGGTCACCACCTCAGACGAGGGGCAAGGTTGAAGAGGCGGGGCCTTCATGAATAACCAAGCCTGCAGTGCATCTTGTAGATGTTACACACGGCTGCAACTGTGCATCAATGATGGAAGGGGTGACTCTTTGTGGAAGGGGTGCCAATCAAGCGGGGCTGCTTTGTCCTGGATGGTGTTTGAAGTGTTGGGTACTCTGATTAACAGACGAACCAACACGGTTGCGAATGGTACAACGCAGTTTTATTTCAATGAACTATTAACATATTATACTCTGGTATTCAGCACATGGTGAACCTCTGAGTGGCTGGCAATGAGGTCTGTGCCCTGAGCTCTCTCCTGCTCGAGTGCCCAGGAAGTGTCGTGTTCCCTGCTTTGTACTGTGTATGCTCTTGTCCGTGATTGGCTGTCGTGTTTTGTGTGTTGATTGGTCCGTTGGTCTGTCCATCATTATGTGTGTATGTATGTGCTGTGACGTTCATCTGAATATCATGACAGTGTTGAGCTTCTTGAGTGTTGTTGGAGCTGCACTCATCCAGGCGAGTGGAGAATATTCCATTACACTCCTGACTTGTGCCTTGTAGATGGTGGACAAGCTTTGGGGAGTCAGGAGGTGAGTTATTCGCCTCAGGATTCCCAGCCTCTGACTTGCTCATGCCTCCACAGTACTTATGCGGCTAGTCCAGTTGAGCTTCTGGTCAATAATAACCTGTAGAATGGCAGAGCAGGCTTGAGGGGCCGAGGGGCCGACTCTTGCTCCTAATTTGCCTGCTCGTGTAGTTATTTATCTCAGTGCTGTTTTTTGGATTCTCCTGTGTGTGAAATTTACAGTCGCCGCTCTGTCGAACAATTCGCTGTGGAGAAAGAACTTGCCCGTCGCTACATAAAAACCTGTCTTCCTTTCGCACTTACGCTTGTGGTCCAGCAGAATGTCCAGTGATTCTCCCCATTTAATAGTTTCATCCGCGTGGCTCCTACTGCAAAAATCAAACAGGATCATTTTACCCAGATTACCAACATTTAAAGCAACAAATCAACATCTCCAATGTAAAGGAGGCGTACACAGCAGCAGATTCAGGCAAAGAAGGCGACTGTAAGATAGGCGGATAAAAACCTGTAGGCGCTGTACGTGTTAGGGGGTCGGGGCTACTGTTGCACAAGAGCTGTGGTTCCAGATGTTTGGCTGTGTTTATTCATATTTGGTAAAGATGCCTCGGGGTGTTTGAGGACGCATTTAAAGTTGCCTGGAGGGGGTGTTGATATCCAATTATTTGGAGGTGTGGCTAATTATTTGGGATGTGGCGAGTTATCTGGGAGGGAGGTGGCAATGATTTTGGGTTGTGGCTTGTAATTTGGTTGTGTGGCTGCAATTATTTGGGGGTGCAGTTAAATTTGTTTGGGAGTGTGGCTAGTTATTTGGGAGTGTGGCTAGTTATTTGGGATGTGGCGTGTTATTTGGAGGCGTGGCTATTTGGGATGTGGCTAGTTATTTGGGATGTGGCTAGTTATTTGGGATGTGGCTAGTTATTTGGAGGTGTGGCTAGTTATTTGGGATGTGACTAGTTATTTGGGGATGTGGCTAGTTATTTGGGGATGTGGCTAGTTATTTGGAGGTCTGGCTAGTTATTTGGGATGTGGCTAGTTATTTGGGTTGTGGCTAGTTATTTGGGATGTGGCTAGTTATTTGGGGATGTGGCTTGTTATTTGGAGGTGTGGCTAGTTATTTGGGATGTGGCGAGTTATTTGGAGGTGTGGCTATTTGGTTTGTGGCTAGTTATTTGGGGACGTGGCTAGTTATTTGGAGGTGTGGCTTGTTATTTGGTATGTGGCTAGTTATTTGGAGGTGTGGCTAGTTATTTGGGATGCGGCTAGTTATTTGGAGGTGTGGCTAGTTATTTGGGGATGTGGCTAGTTATTTGGGGATGTGACTAGTTATTCGGGGATGTGGCTAGTTATTTTGAGGTGTGGCTAGTTATTTGGGATGTGGTTAGTTACTTGGGGATGTGGCTAGTTATTTGGAGGTGTGGCTAGTTATTTGGAGGTGTGGCTAGTTATTTGGAGGTGTGGCTATTTATTTGGGATGTGGCTAGTTATTTGGGTTGTGGCTAGTTATTTGGGATGTGGCTTGTTATTTGGAGGTGTGGCTAGTTATTTGGGATGTGGCGAGTTATTTGGAGGTGTGGCTATTTGGTTTGTGGCTAGTTATTTGGGGACGTGGCTAGTTATTTGGAGGTGTGGCTTGTTATTTGGTATGTGGCTAGTTATTTGGAGGTGTGGCTAGTTATTTGGGATGCGGCTAGTTATTTGGAGGTGTGGCTAGTTATTTGGGGATGTGGCTAGTTATTTGGGGATGTGACTAGTTATTCGGGGATGTGGCTAGTTATTTTGAGGTGTGGCTAGTTATTTGGGATGTGGTTAGTTACTTGGGGATGTGGCTAGTTATTTGGAGGTGTGGCTAGTTATTTGGAGGTGTGGCTAGTTATTTGGAGGTGTGGCTAGTTATTTGGGATGTGGCTAGTTATTTCGAGATGTGGTGAGTTATTTGGGGTGTGGCTAGTTATTTGGAGGCGTGGCTATTTGGGTTGTGGCTAGTTATTTGGGATGTGGTTAATTATTTGGGATGTGACTAGTTGTTTGGAGGCGTGGCTACCTATTTAAGATGAGGCTAGTTATTTGGGATGTGGCTAGTTATTTTGGCATGTGGCTAATTATTTGGAGGCATGGCTACTTATTTGAGATATGCTAGTTATTTGGAGGCCTGGCTAGTTATTTGAGATGTGGTTAGTTGTTTGGGTATGGTTAGTTATTTGGGAGCTCGGCTATAGTTGGTTGGTGGGTGTGCCTACTATTTTTTGGATGTGGCTAGTTATTTGGGATGTGGCTAGTTATTGCTGTTGTGTGAGTGGGTCAGGATCTGTTGGGGTTTACCTGAAGACGGAGTATAATAACTCCAGCTGACACTCAATCGCACACATTATTCTCAGTCTGTATCCAACCACCAACCCACTTGATGCCCTCCTGTGACTGGACTCACCCTGGGATCCTGATTTTCCTTTCAATCCTGGATCCAGTGGACTCTGATTTCAGCAGCAGGATACCAAGTCGCGTGCCGACCTCTTTCGCTCTGGAACATCAAGGGAGTGAATGTTGGTCTGAGCCAGTGGCAAATTCAGCCCCTTCTGTCCCATCTACATGTGAGGGAGATCTCGTTTCACCATGACAGTCACAATTACCCGTGTAAGCACCTAGATCAATCCTGCTTCAGTCTGGATTTAGGGTTGGGATCGCTAATCACAGTCAGGGTGGTATGGGGGAGTGGAAGGTGGGTAAAAGAATGAAAATTAAGAATGTATAGTAAGTATTTTAAATACACAACAAATTGCTTGGTGGGGCAGAACTTGAATATTACTAAAAGTTGCTGAAGTTTTTCATCCTCCACTCATCAGGACAAAAACAAGAATACCAAATTTCAAACAATCACAATAATAATAACTTTTATTGTCACAAGTAGGCTTACATTAACACTGCAATGAAGTTACAGTGAAAAGCCCCGAGTCGCCACATTCTGGCGCTTGTTCGGGTACACAGAGGGAGATTTCAGAATGTCCAATTCACCTAACAAGCATGTCTTTCGGGACTTGTGGGAGGAAACCGGAGCACCTGGAGGAAACCCACGCAGACACGGGGAGAACGTGCAGACTCCGCATAGCCTAAACGTTGCGCCTTTTGTGAATTTCTCTGGAGCTTGAGAAGCCTATACTTCCTCATTGCTTTCTCCATAGCAAAGCCTTGGCCAATCAGAGTCGACCCACCGACCAATCAGCACCCTTTCCTCCTGCAGTCAAAACTATTGTGATCCTTTGAAATTTAGTATTCTTGCATTTGTCCCAATGAGTGTTCAGATTAACAGCGTCGGCAACATGTCTCTCTTTCCAGCAATATGCGAGTACTGAGACTAGATATTTATCTGCCAGCTCCACAGAAACATTTACAACACAAAAGGACACCATTCGGCCCATCGTGTCTTCATGGCCACTTTCCACCTATCCCCGCCCCGAGGCACAGCCAGTGAACACATCGACATTGTGGCATGCAACACGGCTGCTGAGGCAAGATTGGGCCTCTCAACTGCGCCCAGTCCTGGTCCTATAATCACAGAAAGAGTACATAGAGGCACTGGAGAAGGTGCAGAAACGAAAACGTACCTTTCCAAACCTGAGTCCGGCAGCGCCGCAAAGCCTTTGCACATTTCCAATCCGTCACTCGATCGAATGGCACAGCCTTTCGTCAGCTCTGCGCTCTGGTTGCTGCTCCCTACTCTCAACCCTTCTCCCTCTGTCTGGGGGCCCCCCTTACTCTCCTCCGAGAGACTTCCTGCGCAGTTTAAATAACTGTCCTCAAACTCGTGAGGGCACTGAGCTAGCACAGGCCAGATGCTGCAGCTCTCTCGAATGCTGACGTTCCCAGGACTCCAGCTGGGATTCGCATTTGCTTCTCAGTCGATTCCAATCTCACCAGCGCAAGTGGCGTCACCTACCACGTCCTGGTTGTTGCTTGGGAGTTACTAATTGTTTACAGCTACAAATGCTTTTCGTGCCTGAACTACAATTTAACCGTTTCAGCCCCGTTCAAAGGTTCAATCAGCACCGAGGCTGCAACGGGAGCAGGGACCCGATCGACTCCAGGCAACGCTGCCCCATCCCGGCCACAGGCATCCCTCCATCTGGCATAAAAAAGAAACAGCAACGGCTTGCATCGGTGGCAGTGAGCCGACAGCAGGGTGGGCCGAATGGCCTCCTTCCGTGCGGTAACGATTCTGTCATCCTGTGGCAGACCATTCAGCCCACTAGGGGTGACTCTGCCGGGGTTTCTGAACATCATGAGCACCCCCCACAACCACCCCACTGCCCGCGCCCCCCTTCTATCTCACACGCATTTCTAAATTCTTGTAAAACGTACCGATGCTATTTACCTCAATCACTCCTCCTCGGCATTGTCACCCCATCTTTCATAACCTCAAAACAACCTAAGTTGCTTTTCAATGCCTCTGAAAATGCAATCGTAGTTCTGGAATGGGAACAACTGGCATCCCATTTGCGCACAGCAAGGTCCCACGCACATACGCGCGCGCGCGCCACGATGGGATGTTGTCATGTGAGGGTACCTTTAAGACATGGATGTTTAAGCAATGTACCTTTAAGAAAACAGTGATGTCAGAGAGTGGGTGGGCTGAGCAAAGGTCAGCCATTTTGCAGTTTAGTTTTGCAGTTGGAAAAAGCAGTTTGTGTGGGTTTCCAGAGAGCTGCAGGAAGAAAGCAAGGTGCTGGAGCTGAAGTCAACCAAGCTAATATATCTCTGCCATTCTACAGAAAATATATATATCCTTTAACCTGATGTGATTTTGTTTAAAGGTGTTAAGTCTCTTGGAAGTTTGAAGGAACATTTTAAGGAATTATTTACTGTTGCAATATTTTCTGAGTTATCTTTGAAGTAAGGGGTGTTAAGAGAGCCAATGTTTATTTAAGATGTTAAGTTGAGTTCATGGAATAAACAGTGTTTTGTGTTTAAAAACCCACGTGTCCATAATTGTAATTCCACACCTAGGGAAAAAGCCGTGTGCTAGGAAAAGCAACAAATCCATTAATGGGAGAGGTTGGTTGAACTCCATGATACATTTTGGGGTTCTGAAAACACCTCGCCCATAACAATGTTTCCTTGTTGTTGGTTGTGGTTAGCACTGCTGCCTCACAGCACCAGGGACCCGGGGTCAATTCTGGCCCGGGGTGTCTGCCTTTGCGGAGTCTGCACGTCCTCCCCGTGTCTGCGTGGGTTTCCTCCGGGTGTTCCGTTTTCCTCCCACGGTGCAAAGATGTGCAGGTGGATTGGCCATGCTAAATTGCCCCTTAGTGTCCAGGGATGTGCAGGTTAGGTTATGGGGATAGGGCGGAAGGGCCGAGGGCATGCACCTGGGCATAGTGTTCTTCCGGAGGCTGGGTGAGACCTGATGGGCTGAATGGCCTCCTTCTGCACTGTAGGGATTCTATGATTCTATGACTAGCGGCAAAGACCAAGGAGGTCGCTTATTAATTTGCGGGAGCCGGTAATGTCATTGCACTAGTAATCTAGAGGCCCGTGTACTCTGGCGACGTGGATTAAAATCCCACCACGGGAGCTGGTGGAATTATAATTCAATTAATAAAAATCAGGAATTAGAAGCTAGTCTGAGAAATAGTGATCATAACAATTATCATCGATTGTCGTAAACACCCATCTGGTTCACTAATGCCCCTTTAGGGAAGGAAATCTCCTGTCCTTACTCAGTCTGGCCTACACGTGACTCCAGGCCCACAGCAGTGTGGGTGACTCTCAATTGTCCCTCTGAAATGGCTCTAGCAAGACATTCAGTTCAGGGGAAATTAGGGACGGGCAACAAATGCCGGCCTGCTGGAGGCGCCCTCATCCCATGAATGGATAGATGAAATAAACTTGGAAGCTGTGAGTCTGGGCAAGGTAGAGGAATGGAGGGATCTTGGAGTAGAAGTGTCAATACATCGATCACTCGATGTAATGCCACAGGTTAGCAAGGCCATCAGAAAGAAAACCAAGCTGGAAGATATGTTTCTCGAGGGATATAGAAGTAGGGAAGTTAGGGCAAACCTTTATTGAACTGTGGTTCGACCACACTTAGAGTGCTGCACACAGTTCTGATCGCCGCATTACTAGAAGAATATTGAGGCACTGATGAGGGTGCGGAGAAGATCGACAAGGCGTACACTAGAGATCATAGAATCCCTACAAAATGAGGCAATTCGGCCCATCACAGATCCTCCAAAGGAGCTTCCTATTTAAGCCCACTCCACCCCCTCGCCTTATCCCCGCAAACTCGCCTCATCTTTTGGACACCTTTTGGCACGTCCAATCCACCTAACCCGCACACCTCGGCGGGGGGGGGGGGGGGGGGGGGACCCGGGAGGAAACCCACGCTGACACGGGGAGAAAGCGCAAACTGCACACAGACAGTCACCAGGGGCTGGAATCGAACCCGGGACCCTGGCGCTGTGAGGCAGCAGCGCTGACCACCATGCTGGCCACGGCATCGGGAAAGGATTGACAGACTGGGTCCTTGAGAAAGGACGGCTGGGGGTTGGGGGTTGGGGGGTGGGGGGTGGCCTTGAAGAGTTTTGATGGAGTGGATACAGAGGGATTGTTTCCTCTTGTGGGGAACAGCCTAACCGAAGGCCGTTAATATAAGGTAGTCACTAAGAACACAAATAAGGAATTCAGAAGAAACCTATTTACCCCAAAGAGTGGTGAGAATGTGGAACTGGCTACCGCAGGGTGTGGTTGAAGTGAATAATATTGATGTGTTTCAGGGGAAACTGGCCGGATACGAGGGAGAAGAGAACAGAGGATTGCGACGCCAGATTTAGAAGATGGAGCAAAAATACCAAGATGGACTGTTTGGGTTGAAAGGTTTGTTTCCCTGTCCGACATCCGAGGTGGAATGGGAATTTCTCTCCTCACTAAACGCCCAAATTAGGATCAGGAGGAGGCCACTCGGCCCCTCGAGCCTCCTCCATTCAATAAGGTTGTGGCCGATCCGATTTTGACCTCAGCCCCCACATTCCTGCCGACCCCCCCGATAACCTTTCACCCCCTTGGTCACCAAGAACCTATTCACCACTGCCTTAAAAATATTCAAAGGATCTGCTTCCACTGCCTCTTCAGATAGAAGGTTCCAGCGCGTTGAGTTGCACAGGGGATCGGTGAGCCCACATCTGGAGTATTGTGTACAGTATCGGTCTCCTTATTTAAGGAAAGTGTGGTGTGTTTGTGATGCTGTTATCAGGGTGGATGTTGTAGTGTTCACAAAGACCACAGAAGCTAAGTTCATTAACGAAGGTAACATTTATTTACACTTCTTAAATTAAGCTCGACCACTTGCTCCTATAGTAAACAATAATTATAGTAATCTACACTCTCCTAACACTGGTCTCTACACTCTAACTGTACTCTATCTTCTCCAGATCTCTACAATGCACTCTATTCCAGCCTTCACTCTCTCTCCCAGAAGTCTGAGAGTCAGTGCTTTATGTAGTACCGCATCTAGCTCCATCTGGTGGTTAAGCGTAATGTGGCATTAACTCTTTGTATGCTGAACATTTCTGTAATGTCACAGAAAGATGTAAATGTGTTAGAGACACCCCTTCCGTCACTCCGGTAAGCTCAGAGAGAGACGAACGCGGGTCTTTCCTGCGGCGTCGGTGTCAAATAACATCGCCTCCCCCTCCCTTCCCCGCCTTCTCCTGGAGCTCATCCGACCCGTTACTGCCTGGAAGGCAGGGGCAGTGATTGTTAGGCTGCTTGACGTTTCGATCAGAAGGTTAGATGATTGCTCACTGTGTGAAGGTGAGCTGGACTGAGTGTCAAAGGCACTCGCTCCTCATTAACAAAGGACACACTGTACCTGTGCTCTCATTGTCCAGGGCTGAATTGTAGAAACCCGCACGTATTCCTCTCGCGTTTACTTCCTGATTCCTCTCGCGTTTACTTCCTGGTTCCTCTCGCGTTTACTTCCTGATTCCTCTCGCGTTTACTTCCTGATTCCTCTCGCGTTTACTTCCTGCTCTTGGTCGACCTCTTTTGCTTCTCCTTCTTCATTCCGATGCAAACCACCTGCCACGAATGGTGGATCCGGCTCGACGGGCCGGATGACCTAATCTACTCCCATTTCTTACCTTCCAACGGGTTCAAGCTCACCCCCTCGGTATCATTCGAACAGCTAGACTGATAGTGTGGGCAGGCTGGGACTGCATCCCAGCGGAACAGAGGAGGCTGTCGGAGGACTAAGGCTGCCAACCCTCCAGGATTGACCTGGAGTCTCCGGGACATTGCTGGAAAATCATCGGGAGTCGGGACGTTAGAAAGGATAATTCTGTTCTGTAATTTTCTTTTGAATATTTCTCGGTACCAGACAGGGCGGCACAGTGGTTAGCACTGCTGCCTCACCGCGCCGGGGACCTGGGTTCGATCCCCGTCTGTGCGGGGTCTGCACGTTCCCCACCGTGTCTGAGTGGGTAACCTCCGGGTGCTCCGCTTTCCCCCCACAGTCCAAAGATGGCGGACTGGTCTTGCTAAATTGCCCCTTAGCGTCCAACTCTGTGCACATTAGGTTATGGAGGTAGGTCAGGAGAGTGGGCTTGGGTCGGGTGTTCTTTCAGACTGCGGACTCGATGGGCCGAATGGCCTCCTCCTGCCCTGTAGGAACTATATCAATCTGTTCTATGATATAAAAAAACTGGGGGGAATGGAGGATGTTTGGCATCATCAGTCAAACATCATCCAATTGGCAAATTATTTTTTATTTTTGCTCCCCAATTGGGCTAGGAAGGCAGTGGGTTGGATCTTAGCCCCCCCCCCCCCCACCACCTGTGGAGGCAGCTCACCATTGGCCAGCAGCGTGATCTCTCCCCTCGGCAATGTCTACACCATACTCACACGCTCAGGCATTACTCACTCTCACGCCGACTGTGGCCTAGCACCGGAGGCTTCACCCACTCGATCATGATGCGAGCGGCCTCACACAGGGACAACTGTTGCTAATGTTTGGTTGGCTCTTAATTTGGCTCTGTTTAATCATGTTTGCTCAAGAGTCGGCAGGTATCTTTTGACACCGTCACAAGGTTCAGAACCTTGATACTTGATACACCAGTTAGTAAGTTCAAAAGCAATGCTCATTTATTTACACACAGTCAAATCTACTCATGCATAAACTCTACAAACTAAACTACCACTATTACTAAAGCCTATACTTAGCTTCGGGTGCCCACTCAGTCAGAGGAACAATGCCCGTTGCTCGGTTCTGAGGCTGCTGGGTTGAGCTGTTTACAGGGTAGCAACTAGGAGCGTCTATCACGTAGCGTGCGTTGACTTGGAACTTACTTGCTCTGCTGTAGCTGCTAGGGGAATATCTTTCATACTGAAACGGACTTCGTGCCATTTTGGGCGGGCCTTGAACTTGGCCTCAACTAATTGGGTCTTTCTCAATCATGCGTATCGATCTTCCTCCAATAGAGGGGTGGTTCCCTGATCGCTGGGCGTGTCCTGGTGACTGTCAGTCTGCTTTGTCGTAGCCTCTTCTGGCGCCGGGGAGTCTGCCTTAACATTGTGTATCCAAATGTTTCCCTTTTGTCCCCGGAGATGGTTCATTAGAATGTAGATTGCTTGGTTGTTTCTGTCCCGTCTGAGAGTTTAAGGTTCTAATCAACAGACAGAGCTTGCACCTGTTTGTTTCTTAGCATTGTCCAATTTTCCCTGCAGTCTTTGCAAGTGTCCATTTTGTAATCGGGACGTGGCCATCCCAGGTGGCTACACAACCCAAGTGGATCAACCAGAAGACAATTAAATAATGATCAGGTGAGAGAGATGAACTATTTCCTCCAGAGGCATCAAGTCGTACAGCACAGGAAAGGCCTTTCGGCCCATCACCAGTCTGTGCTGGTCAAAAACAACCGCCTAACTATTCTAACCCCATTTCCCAACACTTGGCCCATAGCCTTGTATACCCTAGAATCGCAAGTGCACATCTAAATACTTCTTAAATGTTATGAGGGTCTCTGCCTCCGCCACCCTGTCAGGCAGCGAGTTCCAGACTCCCACCACCCTCTGGGTAAAAAAGTGTTCCCTCACATCCCCTCTGAACCTCCTGCCCCTTACCTTAAATCTATGCCCCCTGGTCATTGACCCCCTGTTGTACCCTCAATAACGACGCTTAGAGTGTAAATAGTAAAGAAGGCTTTAATAAACTAAGAACTGGACTGGTGCTGAGACGTGTGCTAACAGCTACGCTGCCCCACAAGGCGGCCCCTTATATACGACTCCCAGATGGGCGGAGCCGGAGGCGGAGTCCCCCAGGGTTCCAAGCCCGGTCTTAAAGGGGACATCACCTTACATGATGACAAGGGTACAGTGTTCCAGTAACCGTTCATCACACCCCCTCCATCAAGGGGAAACATTTCTTCCTGTCTACTCTACCTATGCTCCTCTTATACATCTCAATCATGTCCCCCCTCAGTCTCCTCTGCTCCAAGGAAAACAACCCCAGTCTATCCAATGTTTCTTCCTAACTAAAACTCTCCAGCCCAGGAAACATCCTGGTAAATCTCCCCTGCACCCTTTCCAGTGTTATCACATCCCTCCTATAATGTGAATTCCAGAACTGCGCACAATACTCTCGCTGTGGCCTAACCAATGTTTTATACAGTTCCAGCGTTACCTCCCTGCTCTTAAACTCTAGTGGGCACCATCTTATGATCAGAACCAGGCTATTCAGGGTCGAGGGCAAGAAATATTTCTTCGCAAACCGGGTGGTGGAGGAAATTTGCTCTCCGAGATTTAAAAAAAGGTCTTAAGAAATCATCTGACTGGGCATGGTACTGGAGGAGAGCTATTTGAACAATATTTCAGTGGCTCAGGGTAAAAAGTGGTTTAAAGGAAAAGGCTCGTGATTCACTGGAAATCACCTGACAGAGATACGCCTTAAACTTTTGAACTATTTTTAAAACCTGGTTGGGAATGAGCAGAAAAGGGGGGGGAAGCTACCTACCTCACGCTCTCTTTGCTGTTCCTGAAGCCGTGTGATCGTCAGTATCCAAGACGCCGAGACAGGAAGGATGGGTCTGGGTTTAATTTCCTCCACCCCAAAGTTCCAGGCCTCGACTGGGACTCGCGGCCTGTCTCCACACGAGGGAGTACCAGTTAGTTAGGTGGTTGCTCTTGACTGGCGCAGGCGTGATGGGCAGAAGGGCCTTCTCTGCTCTGTAGATACCTGTGACTCTGTGTCGAAACCCTGCGAACTTTATCCTTTTCTTATGAGGCCTTTTCCTCAACTGCCCATGTTTGCCAAGACTCTACTTGCTTACACTTTGTGTGTGTGTATGCGTGCACACAGGCAATGGTGTGTTTTAAAAAATAAATTTAAAGTACCCAATTCTTTTCTTCCCAATGAAGGAGCAATAATTTAGCATGGCCAATGCACCCAGCCTGCACCTCTTTGAGTCCTGCACATCCCATGCAGAGATGGGGAGAATGTGCAAACTCCACACGGTCCGTGACCCGGGGCCGGGACTGAACTCGGCGCTGTGAGGCAGCAGTGCAAAGCACTGCACCGCCCGCAGACAATGGTGTGTGAACCAGCTCTTACAACGTGTTTTAAAAAAAGAAGCTTCATCAGATAATGAATCAATTATTCTGCGTTTATTGAACGAAGCCCTGTTGAAGTCTGGGTGTCAGAGTAGCGAAGGTAAATGTTGGCCACGTTGGTGAGGGAATTAAACTTTCAAACTAGTATCGCAACCTGTGGAGTAGTGAGGCTAGATACACTGCGCACCCCTCCCATCCCAGCCGTAACAAGAGAATTTTGCGAAATAGGTGTATTCATCGTTGTGGGACCAAGAGTCAAGATCGAAAAGCATCCCTGGTCGAACTGAAAGGTGGAATAGACGAGGGGGACTGAATGGACTCAGCCTGTTCCCATGTACACCCATGGATAGGGAAATCAGGAGCTGGATTCTGAATCTAACTGCGCACAAAGTGAAATATTTGCAGCTGCATTTAATCCTTGGCCCAACTCATCCCCTCAGTTGTCCCGACCCCACCTAAATGGAGTCTGTTTGGTTGCCAAGTAACCATAGTTGACATGACGATGCGCTGGGAGTGGGGTGGGAGGGGGGGGGGGGAGGGGGGGAGCTGGAGGCGCTAGCTGGAATTGTTTCGGAGGGATGGATTTCGCGGAATGAAGCCTGGATGCCAAGGTTCCGTCACAAGTCTCTTGTTGGCCGCCCCACTGTTTAACTGCGCGGTGGGGCGGAACGTACCACGTGGTAGCGTACGTGCCAGGAGGCTCCAGCGCCTTAAGCTGGACGCAACTGGGGCATTGGCTTGAGCTGAGAAGGGGATAAAACAATTCAGCCGCTTGGGCGCACCGGACTCAAATTTCGGGTTATGGAAGCTTCTCAGCTTCCCACGCAGCAGGACAAATGGAAGAATGCCAAATTTCAAATGATCGCGGCAACTTAGACCAAGACAGAAAAAACGGCCCTTTTTTCTCCTGTAGGGAGGTAATGTCACTGGAAGAGTAACCCAGAGGCCCAGGCTAATGATCTGTGGGACACAGGTTCAAATCCCACCATGGCCGCTGGCGGGACTTAAATTCAATGGATTAATAAATCTGGAGTTCAGAGCTCGTCTCAGTTATGTTGAGCACTGATTGTCGTAAAATCCAATCTGGTTCACTGACGCCCTTTAGGCAAGGGGAAATCTACCATCCTTAACTGGTCTGGCCTACATGTGACTCCAGAACCACAGCAATGTGGTTGATTCCTAATTGCCCTCTGAAATGATGTGTCAAGCCACTCAGTTCAAGGACGATGCAATGAATGTGTTGTCAGAGGACGGAGGTGTGACATATAGCCAAAGGTGTTTGTAACGGGGCTAAGATGGTAGCATACGTGGCTAGCACTGTGGTTTCACAGCGCCAGGGTCCCAGCTTTGATTCCCCGCTGGGTCACTGTCTGTGCGGAGTCTGCACGTTCTCCCCTTGTCTGCGTGGGTTTCTTCCGGGTGCTCCTGTTTCCTCCCACAGTCCAAAGACGTGCAGGCTAGGTGAATTGGCCGTGCTAAATTGCCCTTAGTGTCCAAACAAGGTTAGGAGGGGCTATTGGGTTATGGGGATAGGGTGGAGTGGGGGTTTAAGTAGGTCGGTGCAACTCAATGGGCCGAATGGCCTCCTTCTGCCTTGTATATTCTATGTATCTATGTATGTAGCTGTGTAAGACCTCACTCGATATTTTTTATAAAATATATATATTATACATACCATCATGCATAACTTTTAAAATGTTAAACTGGACAATGATCCTTTAAAATAGTTAAACTGATGTCTGGCTGTGGCCGTTGAAAGGGTGGCAGTGTCGTAGGAACTCGCGCCTCGTTATCTCTGAAGAGGCTCTAACAGTCCCTGTGGGCTGCAGAGACCAAATTTGAAGGGAACTATACCAAGGCCATTTTCATTTCGGAACCCAGGCTGGTCAACTGGAGACCACCAATCCGTAGGACAAAGAACCTTCCTTTCAAATTTTTTATGATTGGACCATTAGCAAACACAGGAACCCAGACAAAGGCAGCTATGTCCAAGCTAAAGTGGAAGTGGGGTTCATGTGACCTGACCCCTCTAGTTGGTGGATCTGTAATATTGCCTTGTGGCAATAATCTGCTATTTTTTCATATACCAAATAACAGCTCTGAAAAAGGGCTCTGTGCAGCTTTGAATGCCTGATCCCACCTGCAATGCTTCTACTGGAACTTCTGATCATCTATGTCATTGCCTACAAGTTTATTTAATCTCTGCATGCCTTTCCCATTGTGAAAGTCATCTCTACTGAATTATCCAGCATCAGTTTTCAGCCTGCCGGCCTCTGTGAAGGAATACACTATTGGACTTTGATTGTGGAACCTGGACTTAGGTAAAACAATTATTCTTTTCTTTGTTGTCTTTGCCCTTTAAACCCTTCTTTCGCTGTCCCCCTCTTTTATTGTATGAATGGAAAGGAGGCTACATCGCAGCACTCCTCAAGCATTTTGAATGCGTGCAAATTAACTAACCCACTGAGTTTATCCTATCTCCTGTTTGCTGCCGGGTTAGTAATAGAAAATAGGATGGCAACAAAGATTTTTAAAAAATAAAAAAATTTAGAGTACCCAATTCATTTTTTTTCCCAATTAAGGGGCAATTTAGCGTGGCCAATCCACCTAGCCAGCACATCTTTGGGTTGTGGGGGCGAAACCCACGCAAACACGGGGAGAATGTGCAAACTCCACACGGACAGTGACCCACAGCCGGGATGGAACCTGGGACCTCGGCGCCGTGAGACAGCCAGGCGAACCCATTGCCCCACCGTGCTGCCCTGGATCGCAACAAAGCTAACGGGTTGGGGAACACACCAAAGGGGGAAGCAAACCAAAACACCTTTTGGTGAGAGAAGAAATCAGGATTAATAAAATGAATTCCCCTCCTGTCCTTAACACTTTCAAACCATAATGGTCGACCCACTCATGAAATGATTAGTTCCTACCTGTCTGTTGTCCTCACTGTCAAAGGCTTCTGCGAAATTCCCTGATGGATCCATTTCCTCTTTTACCATCCGAACAAAGAGCCCCTCTTAAAAAAACCTCCCTCAGACTGAATTCGACCGTGTGTGCATGTGTGTGAATCATCTTTCCATTGAGCAACAATGTTCAATGAAATGTGCCACAAAAAAGCCCAAATAGCCCTAACTACAACAGGACAACACCTGGCCCGGCCTCCGAACCCTCTCCCTCTTCAGGACCCTCCCTCCCAAGTTGATCCTTCTCCTGGATCCCACCCCCCCCTCTCCGTCCCTCCCTCAGTTCAGGAAGATTCCATCCGACTGCCGCAACACCTGGCATTTGCCACCAGAGGTCCTAAGTGAGTCACAAAACCACCCAGAGTCACCTCTGACTTACTATGGTAATATTGACATTCGACCTAGCCAGCTACGATGACCCCCTTCCCGTCCCTCGCCATCTCATTCCAGCAGCATCTGTTCTTTTCTCCCCCATGTGTTTATCCGGGTCGCCACTTCAATGAGTGGGGCGAGCATTATGGATTGAAAGTTACGGAGAGGCAGGAGATTAATTTAAACAGTCCTGATTTCTCCTCTCAACTCCCACACGCATCTATGCTTTTCACCTCGATTACGCCTTGTGGTGGAGAGATCTATGTTTTAACCACTCCCCTCATTGGTGAAGAAGTATCTCCTGAATTTCCAATAGGTTGCTCAGCTGGACTAGCCATATCAATACTGTGGATACCAGGGCAGGTCAGAGGCTGGGAATCCAGCAGCGAGTAACTCACCTCCTGACCCCCCCCCCCCCCCCCCCCCCCCCCAAGCCTATCCACCATCCACCAGGCACAAGTCAGGAGTGTGATGGAATACTCTCCACTTACCTGGATGAGCGCAGCTCCAACAACACTCAAGAAGATCGACACCATCCGGGACAAAGCAGCCCCTCTTGATTAACACCCCTTCCACAAACATTCGCTTCACCCACCACTTGGGCATAGTGTACCATCTACAAGATGCGCTGCAGGAACTCACCAAGGCCTCCTTTAGGCAGCATCGCCCAAACCCATGACTGCTAACATCTAGAAGGACAAGAGCAGCAGATACCTGGGAACCCCACCGCCTGGAGGTTCCCCTCCAAGTCACTCCACGCCCTGAATTGGAAAAGTGTCGGGCGCTCCTTCACTGTCGCTGGGTCAAAATCCTGAAACTCGCTCCCTAACAGCACAGTGGGTGTACCTACATCACGGGCTGCAGCGGCTCAAGGTGGCGGCTCATCACCGCCTTCTCAAGGGGCAATTAGGGATGGGCAATAAATGCTGGGCCCGGCCAGCGATGCCCGCGCCCCTTGAATGAATAAAAATAATTCTTCCGGTCTTCAAAAAGGGGGCGGAGGGAGTTAAGACGACAGCTGGAGAAGATGGTCGGGGAAAGGAGTCAATATCTTCCATGGGGTGGGGAGGGGGGGGTCGTGCGGGGGTGGGGGGTGACCAGTTGGGCAGAACATTTAGAATTCCCTCCTAATTCTTTTCAGGTGAATCTGGATTCGCGCAACAGAGAGTGTCCCCCAGAACCCGACTAACCCAAGCCTCTCCTGGGGCTCCCACCCAGCCCATAAAAGGATCCATGGCTTCATGAAGGAAGACCCCATTTCCTGAGCTCCCGGGTTTCCCCCTGGCCTGTTGAAGCAGGCTTCGAGGGAGGAAGATTCACGCCCGGGAGGAGGAATCACAGAGGTCGCCCGCCCGCTCAGTGAGTTATCGACACTGCCTCTGGATACCCAGGAGTGGGAACTTTCTTCCCTCAGGCTCCGGCCTTCAGCGCTTGATCATTTGACCCAATAACCCCTTACGCGACTCAGTGTCAAACATCTCATTCGGCCCATTTAAACATGTGCTCGCCCCGGCATTCACCAGCCTCGCTAGCCAGGCCTCAAACGGGCGACGTTTGGTACTGGTTCGCAAAGTCGGGAACCGATGGTGGTGGCATCGAGGAGGGGGGGGTATCGCTAGGGTGTCGCGGCTCCCAGGTGGTTGGGCACTGGGCAGGGTGGTGTCATGATATTCAAACACAGACATCATGATGGACACACCAACAGACAAATCAGAGCACACAACACCACAACCAATCACACACAAGGACACCAACCACATAAAAGCACGAGCACGACACCTAGTGGACAGTAGGTCTGGGGACAAAGACACGGACAAGACCTGTTACAAGATCACAAACAGGGAATCCCCACGTGCAGAGTATCAAGACAAAACTGTACATAGAAAGTTTAAATAAAATAGCGTTGTACCATATACAACCGTGTTGGCTCATCTGTGTGTCAGAACGCCCAACACCACATGGTACAGGAGTGGATCGATACCTGCCGACTAACCTGCCATTCTGGACATGGACCGCACCGACAAACCGCAGCCGTTGCAAGTCGCGGGGAACCTAGGTACCAATTGGAAGCTGTTCAGGCAGCGATTTGACCTGTACATCCGAGCCAACGAAAAACAGAGTGCCTCGGATGAAACGAAGATTGCAATGCTCCTCTTCTACGCAGGTCAGCACGCCCTCAACGTCGTCAACTCACTGGTGTTCGAAGAAGGCGAAAACCAATCCAAATATGACACGGTCATCCTCAAACTGGACCAGCACTTTAATGTTGAAGTGAATGAAAGTTTTGAAAGATACCTCTTTCAGCAACGCCTGCAAGGTAAGGAGGAGCTTTTTCAACCCTTTTTGACGCACCTCCGAATTCTAGCGCAGTCCTGCGGTTACGGCAGCACCACAGAGTCCATGATCAGGGACCAGATTGTTTTTGGCGTTGCCTCGAGTGGCCTACGCCAGCAGCTTCTTAAAATAAAAAGCCTCACCTTAGCGTCTGCTGTGGAAGCCTGTGTCCTCCACGAGAATGCAACCTGCCGTTTTGCCCGATTTCAGGCGTCCGAGTTGGCACGGAGGGGGTCCCCAGCCGTCGAATCGGCAAGCCATGCCGCCCACGACGCCGAACGCATCCAGGCCATCGATTACTTCCCGACCCACGGCCCGGACGACAGCGGCCGCTTCCCGCGCTTTTCGCGGTCTCCTGCGCTGGTGCGCGCCAAAAATAACGGCTACATCGAGGGACGCACTGCGCAGGCGCGCCCACCGCAAGATCGCACTGCGCATGCGCAGTGGCGCAACGAACGCCGTGACGTCATGACGTGCTGCAATTGTGGAGCTGTACACTTAAAAGGGCAATGTCCTGCTAAAAACCGACAGTGCCTCCGACGTGGCAAGATGGGCCACTATGCTGCCCACTGTCGTGCGGCTCAACCCATGGATCCTGCACATCCCCGACAATCTCGCAGACAAGTCAGGACCGTCCAGCCCACGCATCAAGACTTCCAGTTAAGTGATGCAGATGACCAGGATGCCTTCCGCGTTTCCGTCATCGATGTCAACAAGGTCAATGCCATCAATCCAGCCGATGAGTGGTGTGCCACCCTGACGGTCAACCGATCGTGCGTCACCTTCCGTCTGGACACCGGCGCATCCGCCAACCTGATTGCATATTCTGCATTCCAGGCCATGAAGGTCAAACCACCCATCACGCCATCCCGGCTCAAGATGGTTAATTATAACGGGAACGTCATCCCGTCCGTAGGATCTTGCCAGCTACAGATAACTCACAAGATGCACACGGCCACAGGATCTCGTCCTCGTTGTCCGTCACCTTCTGCTCCACCACGCGGCGCTCCATCTCCTGGGTCTTTTGTGCCTCCTTAAGCCCCTCAATTGCTTGTAGCATCGGGGCCAGCACCTCCTTCTTAAGCAGCTCCACACACCGTCTCAAAAATTCATCTTGGTCCGGCCCCCATGTCGCCTGGGCTCTCTCCGCCGCCATCTTGCTCCTTTTTCCTTCTGCCCCTGTCCTCGAGGATTCTTCGCGATCTGGCCGCCGCCGCCGATATTTTTCTTTTTCGTTGTCTCACCCCACACCGGGTTTCGTCCCGAAAAAATTCCCCGTTGGGGCTCTTAAAAGAGCCCGAAGGTCCGTTTGAGCTGGAGCCGCCGAAACGTGCGGCTTAGCTGGTCATCGCCGCAACCGGAAATCATACAGAGACATTTTCAATAATTCAGATACCCACTGAAACTTGCTACTGTCTCAGGAAGCAACATTAAATGTGCAACATACTAGATACTGAAACAATGCCACAGACAAAACACCCCAGAACCTCTTGGAAATACACAATGGGTGACGTATTTCAAGGCAAGCCTGTCCAGCGACTAGAGATAGATTGGAAGTGACACAGGCGGTATCAAGAATGTTTTTTGCAGAAGAAACATAAACTGTACATTCTTTGACATTTTTTTATTGGACTTTAATTTTCCTTATTTCTGAATCTTCTGTGTGTGTGTGTATACGCATGTATGTGTGCATGCAAATATGTATGTATGTATATGTATGTTTGTGTTGTATGTGTGCATGTGTATCTTTGTGTTTATGTCTATGTGTGTATATGTGTGTTGGTGTGTATGTATATCTGTGTTTGTGTTTTTGGGTGTGTGTGCATGTAGGTACATATGTGTGTGTCTATGTGCATGTGAGTATGCGTGCATGTGTTTGTGTGTCTGTGTGTGTGCGTGTGTATGTAATGTTTTGTGTATGTCTTTGTATGTACATGTGCATATGTACCTTTGCTTGTGTGTTTGTGTTTATGTGTGTGTATGCACACATGTGGTTATGCGTATTGGTGTATGTATGCATCTTTGTAATAGTGTGTTTATAGGTGCGTTTGTGTATGCGTGAGTGTGTGTGAGTATGTGGGTACGCGGTTTAAAAAAATAAATTTAGAGTACCCATATCTTTTTTTCCAATGAAGGGGCAATTTAACGCGGCCAATCCACCTACCCTGCACATCTGTGGGTTATGGAGGTGAGACCCACGCAGACACGGGGAGAATGTGCAAACTCCATCCAGACAGCGATCTGGGGTCGGAATCGAACCTGTGACCTTGGCGCCGTGAGGCAGCAGTGCTAACCACTGTGCCGCCGTGCCGACCTGTGTGCGTATATGTGCGTGCGTGTGTGTATGCATGCGGGCATGTGCCTGAATGACTGCATGAGATTCGAAATCTTGATGTCACATTTTAATTCTTTTTCCCTCAGGTTTAGTGGTCAATAATTGCCTCAAAACAAAAACCTGGTTTGATTGGCTCCTTATTACTCACAGCTTAAAGAGTTAAATACTCTTTGATTTGGGAAAGGTAAATCCTCGTGGAAAAGGAACTTCACCCTTTATTGTGACAAATCGAGAAGCCAGTTCACCCTCCACTTACCTGATCGTAACAAGTCTGTGGTGAAGCAGTTCATTGTGATGACAGAGGAAACATTTCTAGATTTCGATCACTTCAGAGATGTCAACATTTCATGTTTTGATTGTGTAATTTCCCGCAATAGTATCTGACTGCATTAAAACCCCTGAGAGGAAGGAACTAGCTCCACCAAGAGCACTGCCCAAGGAGCTCATGAGAGTGGATTGCAAATGGGTGGGAGACAGAGGTAGGGGTTTCCGTTACCCAACAGTCATCCTTCCTAGCTCACATTCCAAAGTCTCATTAAATAAGCGGAGTGAGGACTTCCGGGTGCGGCGATGACCAGCTGAGTCGCACGTTTCGGCACCTCCCGTTGGAACGGACTTTTGGGCTCTTATTAGGAGCCCCAACGGCAATTTTTAACGGCCAAAATCATTGTGCGGTGAAATAGGAGGGAATCCCCCCGGATATATATGGAAAAAGGAGAGGATAGCGGCCGGATTGCAGTGGATCCTTTGGAGCAGCGGCAAGGAAGGGAAGCTCGAAGCAAGATGGCGTTGGAAGGTGGCCGTTTGGTATGGGGCCCGGAGCAACAAGAGTTCCTGCGGCGCTGTGTGGAAGAGCTGAAGAAGGAGGTGTTGGCCCCGATGCTACAGGCGATTGAAGGGCCTGTGTAGGGAGGGCCTGTATTGAAGGGAGGCGCAGAGGACCCAGGAGCTGGAGCTTCGGGTCGTGAAGGCAAAGGCTGCTGAAAATGAAGATGAAATACAGGGTCTGGTGGTGAAGACAGAGACGCACGAGGCACAGCACAAAAGGTGTGTGGAGAGGTTGGAAGCCCTGGAGAATAATTCGAGGAGGAAGAATTTAAGAGTCTTGGGTCTTCCCGAAGGCACAGAGCGGGCGGACGTCGGGGCATATGTGAGCACGATGCTTCACTCGCTAATGGGATCGGAGGCCCCGACGGGCCCTTTGGAGGTGGAGGGAGCTTATCGAGTTCTGGCGCGAAGAACAAAGGCTGGAGAAATACCTCGAGCCACTGTGGTGAGGTTCCACCGCTACAATGACAGAGAGATGGTTCTAAGATGGGCGAAGAAAACTCGGAGCTGCAGGTGGGAGAACGCGGTGATCCGCGTTTACCAGGATTGGAGTGCGGAGGTGGCGAGAAGGAGGGCAAGTTTCAATCGGGCTAAGGCGGTGCTTCACAAAAAGAAGGTTAAATTTGGAATGTTGCAACCGGCGAGACCGTGGGTCACACACCAAGGGAAGCACCACTACTTTGAGACGGCAGAAGAGGCGTGACACTCATTGTGGACGAGAAGCTGGAATAGTCTGGCGAGAGAAAGAGCTTCTGGGATAAAGTGGTGATTATGTGGGGCGAGGAAGGGGAAGAGAAGGGGAAGAGGGGGGGGGGATGATTTTTCAATTTGTTAATTTTTCAATCCGGTAACTTTTCTCTCTTCCCCTCGTTAGGGGGGGGGGGGGGGTATGAGGAACTGTGGGCGCCGGTGGGAAGGAAAGGGGAAGGAGGAGGGAACTGCGCCATTAGGGGCGGGGCCGAGTGGGAAATGCGGGAGTTGCTCCCGCGCTAGGGTAATTATGGTGGGAACAGGGACGCAGGAAGGTGGGGGCCTCGCACAGTGAGAGGCCGAGGACAAACGGGGAAGCCGAGGTCAGCCAGAGTTTGCTGACTTCTGGGAGTAACGTGGGGGGTGTAATTACGCTAGAGGGGGATCTAGCGGAGGGGGGGGGGGGGAGGGAGTTAACTGGGTTGCTGCTGCTAAGGGGAAGGGGGAGCTGTTACGGGGCGGGGTGGTCGAGATGGGAGGGCACCGTCGGTGGGATATACGGGTACGTGGGAACCGGGTAAGGAGCTGGGTTAAAAAAGGGGATGGCTAGTCAACAAGGGGGGGGGGGTAAAGAGCCCCACAACCCGGCTGATCACGTGGAACGTGAGAGGGCTGAATGGGCCGATTAAAAGGGCACGGGTACTCGCACACCTAAAGAAATTAAAGGCAGATGTGGTTTTGTTGCAGGAGACGCACCTGAAACGGACAGACCAGGTTAGACTACGTAAAGGATGGGTGGGGCAGGTGTTTCATTCAGGTCTAGATACGAAGCATAGGGTGGTGGCTATTTTAGTGGGGAAACGGGTACTGTTTGAGGCAAAGACCATAGTGGCGGACAGTGGGGGTAGATACGTGATGGTGAGTGGCAGATTGCAAGGGGAGGCGGTGGTTCTGGTGAACGTATACGCCCCGAACTGGGATGATGCAAACTTCATGAGGCGTATGTTGGGGTGTATCCCGGACCTGGAGGCGGGAAAGTTGGTAATGGGGGGAGACTTCAATACGGTGCTTGATCCAGGGCTGGACCGGTCGAGGTCTAAGACCGGGAGGAGGCCGGCAGCGGCCAAGGTGCTTAAGGACTGCATGGAGCAGATGGGAGGAGTAGACCCCTGGAGATTTATTAGGCATAGGAGTTTTCATTTTTCTCCCATGTTCACAAGGTATATTCACGGATAGACTGTTTTGGCCTGGGAAGGGCACTGATCCCGAAGGTGACAGGGACGGAGTATACGGCCATAGCCATCTCGGACCACGCTCCACATTGGGTAGATCTGGAGGTAGGAGAGGAAAAAGAACAGCACCCACTCTGGAGAATGGATATGGACCTGTTGGCGGATGAGGAGGTATGTCTAAGGGTGAGGGGGTGTATCGAAAGGTACTTGGAGCTTAATGACAATGGAGAGGTTCAGGTGGGAGTGGTCTGGGCGGCGTTGAAGACGGTGGTCAGAGGGGAACTGATATCCATAAGGGCACATAAAGGGAAGCAAGAGAGTAAAGAAAGGGAGCGATTGTTGAGAGAACTTCTGAGGGTGGATAGGCAATATGCAGAGGCACCGGAGGAGGGACTGTACAGGGAAAGACAAAGGTTACATGTGGAATTTGACCTGCTGACCACGGGTAAGGCAGAGGCACAGTGGAGGAGGGCACAGGATGTACAGTATGAGTATAGAGAGAAGGCGAGCCGGCTACTGGCCCAACAATTGAGGAAGAGGGGAGCGGCGAGGGAGATAGGTGGGGTGAGAGATGAGGAGGGAGAGATGGAACGGGGAGCGGAGAGAGTGAACGGGGTGTTTAAGGCATTCTATGAGAGTTTGTATAAGGCTCAGCCCCCGGAAGGGAAGGAGGGAATGATGCATTTCCTGGATCAGCTGGAATTCCCGAAGGTGGAGGAGCAGGAGAGGGCAGGACTGGGAGCACAGATTGAGGTGGAGGAGGTGATAAAGGGGATTGGGAGCATGCAGGCGGGGAAGGCCCCGGGACCGGATGGGTTCCCGGTGGAATTTTATAGGAAATATATGGACCTACTGGCCCCGCTTTTGATGAGAACCTTTAATGAGGCCAGGGAAAGGGGGAAGCTGCCCCCGACTATGTCGGAGGCGATGATATCGTTACTTTTGAACAAGGAAAAAGACCCGCTGCAGTGTGGGTCCTACAGGCCCATTTCCCTTTTGAATGTAGTTGCTAAGCTCCTGGCCAAGGTGATGGCGATGAGGATAGAGGATTGTGTCCCGGGGGTGGTCCACGAGGATCAAACTGGGTTCGTTAAGGGGAGACAGCTGAACACGAACATACGGAGGCTGCTAGGGGTTATGATGATGCCCCCACCAGAGGGGGAGCCGGAGATAGTGGTGGCGATGGACGCCGAGAAAGCATTCGACAGAGTGGAGTGGGACTACCTGTGGGAAGTGTTGAAGAGATTTGGTTTTGGAGAAGGGTTTATTGGATGGGTACAGCTGCTATATAGGGCCCCGGTGGCAAGTGTGATCACGAACAGGCAGAGGTCCGACTACTTCCGTCTTTATAGAGGGTCGAGGCAGGGGTGTCCCCTGTCTCCGTTACTGTTTGCATTGGCAATTGAGCCCCTGGCCATAGCACTGAGGGGCTCCAGGAAGTGGAGGGGAGTGCTCAGGGGAGGAGAAGAACACCGGGTATCATTGTATGCAGATGATCTATTGCTGTATGTTGCGGACCCAGTGGAGGGGATGCCTGAAATAATGCAGACACTCAGGGAGTTTGGGGAATTCTCGGGGTACAAATTGAATATGGGGAAGAGTGAGTTGTTTGTGGTGCATCCGGGGGAGCAGAGCAGGGGTATAGATGATTTACCGCTGAGGAAGGTAACAAGAGATTTCCGGTACTTAGGGATTCAGATAGCCAGGAGTTGGGGAACCTTACATAGGCTAAATCTAACACGATTGGTGGAACAGATGGAGGAGGATTTTAAGAGATGGGACACGGTGCCCCTGTCACTGGTGGGTAGGGTGCAGGCGGTCAAAATGGTAGTCCTCCCGAGATTTCTTTTTGTGTTTCAGTGCCTCCCGGTGATGGTCACAAAGGCTTTTTTCAAGAAAATCGAGAAAAGTGTCATGAGTTTTGTGTGGGCTGGGTTTTGTGAGAGTGAGGAGGGTTTTTTTTCAGCATAGCAGGGATAGGGGGGGGACTGGCACTACCGAGCTTAAGTGAGTACTATTGGGCCGCCAATACCTCAATGGTGTGTAAGTGGATGGGAGAAGGGGAGGGAGCGGCGTGGAAGAGATTGGAGATGGCGTCCTGCAAAGGAACCAGCCTACAAGCAATGGCGACGGCGCCGTTGACGTTCTCCCCGAAGAAATACACCACAAATCCAGTGGTGGTGGCAACACTGAAAATTTGGGGGCAGTGGAGACGGCATAGGGGAATGACGGGAGCCTCGGTGCGGTCCCCGATAAGAAATAACCATAAGTTTGTCCCAGGGAGAATGGATGGGGGATTTAGAACATGGCAGAGAGCAGGGATTGTGCAACTGAGGGATCTGTTCCTAGACGGGACGTTTGCGAGTCTGGGAGCGCTGACGGAAAAATATGGGTTGCCCCAGGGGAATGCATTCCGGTATATGCAACTGAGGGCTTTTGCGAGGCAACAGGTGAGGGAATTTCCGCAGCTCGCGACGCAGGAGATTCAGGATAGAGTGATTTCGGGGACATGGGTGGGGGATGGTAGGGTGTCGGATATATACAGGGAAATGAGAGACAAGGGGGAGATCATGGTGGATGAGCTGAAGGGAAAATGGGAAGAAGAGCTGGGGGAAGAGATCGAAGAGGGGCTGTGGGCAGATGCCCTACGGAGGGTAAACACTTCGTCCTCGTGCGCCAGGCTTAGCCTGATACAATTCAAGGTTTTGCACAGGGCGCATATGACCGGAGCAAGGCTCAGTAAATTTTTCGGGGTAGAGGATAGGTGTGGGAGATGCTCGAGAAGCCCAGCAAACCACACCCACATGTTTTGGTCATGCCCGGCACTGCAGGGGTTCTGGGTGGGGGTGGCGAATGTGCTTTCGAAGGTGGTGGGGGTCCGGGTCGAGCCAAGCTGGGGGTTGGCTATATTTGGGGTTGCAGAAGAGCCGGGAGTGCAGGAGGCGAGAGAGGCCGATGTTTTGGCCTTTGCGTCTCTAGTAGCCCGGCGAAGGATATTGCTTATGTGGAAGGAAGCCAAACCCCCGGGCGTGGAGACCTGGATTAATGACATGGCAGGGTTTATAAAACTAGAACGGATAAAGTTCGCACTAAGGGGTTCGGCTCAAGGGTTCACCAGGCGGTGGCGACCATTCATTAACTACCTCACAGAACGATAAAGGAAATGGGAAGGTAACAGCAGCAGCCCAGGGGGGAGGGGGGGGGGAGGGCTCGGGTGGGTCCTCAGGGGTGTTTTTGTATAGATATTTGTACTTGGTTATGTATATTGGATTGCTTGCTTCTATTATTTGGGAGAGTTATTATTTTTGTTATGGCAGTTGCTATTTAGTTTATATATTATTTATTTATTTGTTAAAAACGGTCACTGTTATTTATATTGTTTTATTGTTGTAAAAAGGGGAAAAACCTTTGTATTGTTTTGTTTGGCCGAAAAATTTGAATAAAATATATTTTTAAAAAAATAAGCGGAGTGAGAATTTACAGCATTGAGTAAGAGTGGGGCCAGCATGGTAGCACAGTGGTTAGCACTGTTGCTTCACAGCGCCAGGGACTCGGGTTCGATTCCCGGCTTGGGTCACTGTCTGTGCGGAGTCTGCAAGTTCTCCCCGAAAAATGTGCTTGTTAGGTGAATTGGACATTCTAAATTCTCTGTCAGTGTACCCGAACATGCGCCAGAGTGTGGCAACTAGGGGATTTTCACAGTAACTTCATTGTGGTGTCAATGTAAGCCTACTTGTGACACTACTAAAGATTAAAAAGATAGTGAGTTGGGGTGGTCCAACAGCAAACAGAATCTATTTTACCACCAGCAGAGTCTGTCATCTCCATCGGAGCCATGACCTAATTGTAGTGTCTCTGTATGCAGCATAAAATAAAATCTCATTTACTCTTAAATATTACTCGTTAACCTATGAGAATAATGAGTCGGTGGAATGAAAGCTTTATTTTGTTAAGAGACAATTTGTTAGAAATTTTAGATAACTCGAAAACAATTCAGAAAATTTCAAGAATACTTTCCTTTGCAAGCATAGTTTTTTTTACGGTGTCAGTAAATGTTATTCATAATGGTCACACTTCAATCCTGAAGGTATCCGATTTTTACATATTTAGTGCAGCCAGGCAGGGCCTGTGATCAAAGTCTACATGTGGTACACCTCATGATCGTTCAATGTGTAAAGTGACATTGCAGTTCGTGCAAACAAGCTAGAAGGCCCTAAACCTGGTTACCGTTAGCGGTGAGTCAACCAATCACAGTCAGGGAGGCAGTGGTATGGGCAAAGGGCAGGGAAATGGCACTAAGGCATGATGGTCACCTGGAGAGCAAGTGTCGGCAGGATGAGACAATGGCCTCCTTCTGCGCCGTGACAATTCTGTGCGCCAGTAGGAATGCTAAGATTGTGATTGGTAGCTTCAGCGGTATCTACGTGTATCTTTCTGCTGTGTATATATATGTGTGTGTGCGTATGTGTGTGGGGGTTTGGTGTATGTATATACATCTGCATGGCCACAAGCTTGTGCGATGTGTATGTGTGCGTGGTGCGAGGATTATGTTCAACTCTAATGCCCTCCACTGGGCTGCACGGTAGCACAGTGGTTCGCACTGTTGCTTCACAGCGCCGGAATCCCGGGTTCGATTCCCGGTTTGGGTCACTATCTGTGC
The DNA here is from genome assembly GCF_047496885.1 of Scyliorhinus torazame. Classification (NCBI taxonomy): domain Eukaryota; kingdom Metazoa; phylum Chordata; class Chondrichthyes; order Carcharhiniformes; family Scyliorhinidae; genus Scyliorhinus; species Scyliorhinus torazame. Next base: position 23,001,505 of record NC_092733.1, on the reverse strand, counting down.
GGAGCCTGCACATTCTGTGTGTGTGTGTGTGTGTGTCCCTGCTCTCTGAGTGTGAGTGTGTGTGTGTGTCCCTGCTCTCTGAGTGTGTGAGTGTGTGTGTGTGTCTCTGCTCTCTGAGTGTGTGAGTGAGTCTGTGTGTCTCTGCTCTCTGAGTGTGTGAGTGAGTGTGTGAGTCCCTGTTCTCTGAGTGTGAGTGTGTGCGTGTGTCCCTGCTCTCTGAGTGTGTGAGTGTGTGTGTGTGTGTCCCTGCTCTCTGAGTGTGTGAGTGTGTGTGTCCCTGCTCTCTGAGTGTGAGTGTGTGTGTAAGCCTGCTCTCTGAGTGTGTGTGTGTGTGTGTCCGTCCCTGCTCTCTGAGTGTGTGAGTGTGTGTCCCTGCTCTCTGAGTGTGTGAGTGTGTGTGAGTGTGTCTCTGCTCTCTGAGTGTGCGAGTGTTTGTGTGTCTCTGCTCTATGAGTGTGTGAGCGAGTGTGTGTCTCTGCTCTCTGAGTGTGTGAGTGAGTGTGTAACCCTGCTCTCTGAGTGTGTGAGTGTGTGTGTTCCTGCTCTCTGAGTGTGTGAGCGAGTGTGTGTCTCTGCTCTCTGAGTGTGTGAGTGAGTGTGTAACCCTGCTCTCTGAGTGTGTGTGTGAGTGTGTGTGTCCTGCTCTCTGAGTGTGAGTGTGTGTGTAAGCCTGCTCTCTGAGTGTGTGAGTGTGTGTGTCCCTGCTCTCTGAGTGTGTGTGTGTTCCTGCTCTCTGAGTGTGAGTGTGTGTGTAAGCCTGCTCTCTGAGTGTGTGAGTGAGTGTGTGTCTCTGCTCTCTGAGTGTGTGTGTGTGTCCCTGCTCTCTGAGTGTGTGAGCGAGTGTGTGTCTCTGCTCTCTGAGTGTGTGAGTGAGTGTGTAACCCTGCTCTCTGAGTGTGAGTGTGAGTGTGTGTGTTCCTGCTCTCTGAGTGTGTGAGTGTGTGTGTGTGTCCCTGCTCTCTGAGTGTGTGCGTGTGTGAGTGAGTGTGTGTCCCTGCTCTCTGAGTGTGTGTGTGTGTAAGACTGCTCTCTGGGTGTGTGTGTGTGTGTGTCCCTGCTCTCTGAGTGTGTGAGTGTGTGTGTGTGTCCCTGCTCTCTGAGTGTGAGTGTGTGTGTGTGTCCCTGCTCTCTGAGTGTGTGAGTGAGTGTGTGTGTGTGTGTCTCTGCTCTCTGAGTGTGTGAGTGTGTGTGTGTGTCCCTGCTCTCTGAGTGTGTGAGTGTGAGTGTGTGTGTGTCTCTGCTCTCTGAGTGTGTGAGTGTGTGTGAGTGTGTGTCCCTGCTCTCTGAGTGTGTGAGTGTGAGTGAGTGTATGTCCCTGCTCTCTGAGTGTGTGTGTGTGTAAGACTGCTCTCTGAGTGTGTGTGTGTGTGTGTGTGTCCCTGCTCTCTGAGTGTGTGAGTGTGTGTGTCCCTGCCCTCTGAAAGTGTGAGAGTGTGTGTGTCTCTGCTCTCTGAGTGTGTGACTAAGTGTGTGAGTCCCTGCTCTCTGAGTGTGTGAGTGTGTGTGTGTGTCCCTGCTCTCTGAGTGTGTGAGTGTGTGTGTGTCCCTGCTCTCTGAGTGTGTGAGTGTGTGTGTGTGTCCCTGTTCTCTGAGTGTGTGACTGAGTGTCTGTGTGGGTTTCCTCCGGGTGCTCCGGTTTCCTCCCACAAGTCCTGAAAGACGTGCTCGTTAGGTGAATTGGACATTCTGAATTCTCCCTCCGTGTACCCGAACAGGCGTCGGAATGTGGCGACTAGGGGCTTTTCACAGTAACTTCATTGCAGTGTTAATGTAAGCCGACTTGTGACACTAATAAGGATTATTCTGGACCACAATGTGATGCCTCCGCAGAGGAATATCTCAAAGCCAACAACTTGAGCTCGGTAATGGAAGATAGCCAGGCAAAATTCTAAAAACAAATGAGCAAAGGTCCCAGTTGCGTTTTGACGATGCGCACGCTGACGCACAGGCAGACCCACGCTCCCTCATTGTCACACTCGCACAAACCACGGAGACGCATGTTGCCGCCGCCTCTCGAGCCTCCAGGTTGGCTACGCTGTTTTCGTCTGAATGGAAAAATGGAAAAGCAATGGAGGATTGTTTCACTTTTGTCCCTTTCCAATCTGCAGTTAAGAAGCAAAATTATTGGCCTGGGGTCCGCAGGGTTAGCAGGAGGACACCTCAGTTGCATGGGCATGCAGAAGCCTTTTTTTGGGGTGTCACACCAATACTCATCTGCCCAGGCCCATTAGAAACGCCGGTGTCCACTTTTCTGGGCAGGCCCCCCCCGCCCCTGTCCCCGAGCAAGCAGAAGATTTGCATTGCCATTCACATCTTCAGGGACCCCAAGTCACCGGTGAGAGGGAGTTGGGGGATGAGAGGGTGGGGAGGGGGTACAATCCCCTGTGGAAGAAGCCGACACCCCCACTTACTTGGTTGACTAGCCATCACTGCTAGGCTGGGACTCCCAGCAGGTCAAGGAACAGGAGAGTGAAGCTTTTGGCCTACAAGGGAGAGAGGGGCAGTGTCATAGAATCATAGAATTTACAGTGCAGAAGGAGGCCATTCGGCCCATCGAGTCTGCACCCGCTCCTGGAAAGAGCACCCTACCCAAACCCACACCTCCACTCTATCCCCATAACCCAGTAACCCCACCCAACACTAAGTGCAATTTTGGACACTAAGGGCAATTTAGCATGGCCAATCCACCTAACCTGCACATCTTTGGACAGTGGGAGGAAACCGGAGCACCCGGAGGGAACCCACGCACACACGGGGAGAACGTGCAGACTCTGTACAGACAGTGATCAAGCCGGGAATCGAACCTGGGACCCTGGAGCTGTGAAGCAATTGTGCTAACCACTGTGCTACCGTGCTGCCTTGGTCAAAGGAAAGAATTGGGAAGGAGAGGGAGTTAGTCAACTCACCAAAACCGCTTCGTCAGCACCTTCCAAATCCCGTGACCTCCAGCACCCTGAAGGACAAAGGCACAGGAGCACCACCTCCTGGACGTTTCCCCTCACACCACCCTGACTTGGGGGTCACTGTTCCTCCAGTGTCGCTGGGTCAACATCACGGAGACACCTCATCATCAACTGCTCAAGGGCAATTAGGGATGGGCAATAAATGCTGGCCTAGGCAGCGACGGCCACATCCTCTGAAGGAATTCCAGAGAAAGTACAGCCTTAGGCAATCGCCCTAACGCATCTCCTCCCATCCTCCTTTAGAAGGTAACTTTTGTGAGGGCCACGAAGAGTTCAACACGAGTTTGTGCATCAAACAAAATGTAACTTTATTTACACTAATATTTACACAGCACTAGTAGTTCACTATTGGTCTTCGCTCTAGCCGGTACCTAACTGGCCGGCTCTATTTAGTCAACAGAAAAGCCCCGCCCCATTATCAGGGGCGCTCATATTCCCCAAGACCCATGGGGTAACCAATTGTCCCTGCCCAGTAGGAACTGTACAGGTTACCACAGTAACCAAGAAACAATGAGTCCCAGCAGCACTGCCTCTCCTGCTGGTTTCCAGCTGGGATTATAGCTGGGATTATGACAGGCGATGGATGCAACTCCCGCCAAATATTTGGCTACAACTTGACAGGATGTGACGATGGATTAGTGGGATTTGGTTAATACACTTTCTCCCTCTCTCTTTCCCTCTCCCCCCATCCTGGCTTCAACCCAGCGCCATGTAACAGGTCACAAACCCTCTCCCCACCTCTGCCGCACATCAATCCAGCTCCTGCCGAGAAGACCCCCCCCTCACCCACCTTGTTCCCTAATGTCCTGTAGGGAAGGAAATCTGCCATCCTTCCCCTGTCTGGCCTACATGTAATTCATGTAATACATGTGGGCGACGCCCACATCCCATGAAGGAATATTTATGTTACTGCTGATTTGGTTTGATCGGTGGGGTATTAATTCATTCCCCAGAGGAGGATTGTGAAGATTTTATAGCTCAGGTTGGAATGTTTTAAATAAACCCGTTCTCTTGTAGTATTAACGCTTAGAATAAGAAAACGCCTGTATTTTTGCATCTGGCATGCACTAATACTTTATTTATAATAGTTTACTATAAAAAACGACGGCACACAAATTTATTACATTCAGTCGTGAGAAATCAGCAAAATACTTATAGTTTTCCATAAGTTCCCATTAATTCTGATACGCAATGGCAGGTGGAAGTGGGTCAGGTAGGATTGGTAGCTGGTTCCTGGGGTCTTTTTCCTCATGCTAAGTGGTTTGTAGACAAAATGTCTGACCACTGGTATATTTTCCAATTCCGATTCTCTTCCCACACCTAGTGGTCACTAAGGCAGACTTTCATCAGTTTCCGTAGCTAGTAATTCCTGGAACAGGTCGCTAGTCTGCCGCCAGGGTGCCTAAAGGTTTGGGGGGGGGGCCATTCCACATTGACGCACTATCAATTACGACAAGACGAGTGTAGAGTGTAATCGAGGCTTTATTACACAGAGATGTGTGGCCTCCTGCAGCTGCTGCCGAACTGGCTGCAGCTCGGTGAGCACACACATTTATACTCCGCCTACTGGGCGGAGCCAGCAGGCAGGGTTCTACCCCCGTACCTGTAGTACAGGAGCCTTACTGTATTGCATCTCGTATGGGATAGAAACAACAGTGGTGACTACCACACACATCAAACATGGCCGACCAGGAGTCTCTCCCATTCTCACCGCCAACCACTGGCGTGTTTGGAAGGATTTTTGCAGGTTGACGCACTCAACCAGTTTCGCCGCGTTCCGAACACACCGGCCTCAGCCGTCAAGTCCTGGGGTGGGATTCAAACCCGGAGCATCCGGCTCAGAGGCAGGGGCGCTAACCCACTGCCCCACAGGACCTCCCTCCGCTGGTATATGGACCAAATATTATTGTGCACCCATTGTCTTCCTGAAAAACGCATCTTACCTCGGAAGAAGTCATCACAATATTTGTGGTGACGGTGAGGGAGGCTGCACGTCTCTTGAATAACAATTTCTGAAACTCATTCTTCACCTTGAATAATAGGAGGACAATTCGGTCAGTTACTGTACTCCAAGAAAGTTGTACTCTGTAAGGGTCCTTCCTGTTTGTTCCCTTTGTATTCCCTCTATTTCCCGATTCTTTTAGTTTTGCCGTTACATTTTTGATCCATGGATGATTCATGGAAATATGTCTTTAAGTCAGCCTGTGCCGTTAATTCAAACAGAGGATTACAGCAGTGGGAGAGACCCCCTGTGGTATTCTGTGCTGGTTCAAATCAAAGCTGTGGACTGTCTGGCCCCAATGGCCGAGATTGACCCCAGAACTCGGGTTCGATTGATTTGGCCAACGAATTGGACCAAAAGGCGGCGCCCAGCCCCGTAACGAACGCCGATTGGATCGGAACCCACCGGAACGTTTTCAGAGTCGCCGAGGTTCTCAGTTTGCATTCAGTTTGACTCCTGGCGATTCAGAGAGTAGTCCCATTCTCCCTCCCCTCTGTTCCCCCCCCCCCCCCGGAAAGGCTGGGTTTAGGCACTGGTACAAAGCCTGGATGAATCTATCTACAGGAGAAACATTAAAGGCTGTGGCAGGCCAAGTCTTCTAACACTCTCCAGAAAGAAACAGCTAGCTGAAGTTTGGTAAAGCAGGGACGCTGTTTCTCCGGGAAAGGTGTGAGTATAGGCTGCAAAACAAAGACTGTGATTTACTAACTTCCTTTGAGGAAAACCTGCTGCACAAAAGACTCTTATCTTTTGACCTTCATCCTTATTATGTTTACCTCCCCCGTGTTTTTCTGTCTTGTGTGTCTGGGTAGAGGGTGGGGCAGTTAAAGTGGGGTGTTAGGCATTAGCTTGTCATTAACCAGTGTGTATATTTCAAGCTAGTTCTTTTTTTTTTTAATTTAGAGTACCCAATTATTTTTCTCCAACTAAGGGACAATTTAGCGTGGCTAATCCATCTAACCTGCGCATCTTTGGGTTGCGTAGGTGAAGCCCAGACAGACACGGGGAGAATGTGCAAACTCCACATGGACAGTGACCCGGGGCTGGGATTCGAACCCGGGTCCTCGTCGCCGTGAGGCAGCAATGCTAACCACCTTGCTGCCCATTTCATGATAGTTCTTGGTACGAATAAACAGTAATCGTGTTTCAACTTACAAACCCGGTGAGTGTAATTATTGGGCAGCCAAAGGCCAAAGATCTGGGGAAGTTTTAGAAGAATTATTGGTTAATTGATTTGTGCTGTGATTCGGGGCACATCGGGCTGGAACTGACCTGCGCAGGATGGCGTAAGGACTAAGCTTGTATGGCAACAGGGCTGGTGTACGCTGTGGATATTTCTGGCATTTCTACTACAGAGACAAAGAACAAAGAACAAAGAAATGTACAGCACAGGAACAGGCCCTTCGGCCCTCCAAGCCCGTGCCGACCATACTGCCCGACTAAACTACAATCTTCTACACTTCCTGGGTCCATATCCCTCTATTCCCATCCTATTCATATATTTGTCAAGATGCCCCTTAAATGTCCCTATCGTCCTGCTTCCACTACCTCCTCCGGTAGTGAGTTCCAGGTACCCACTACCCTCTGCGTAAAAACTTGCCTCGTACATCTACTCTAAACCTTGCCCCTCTCACCTTAAACCTATGCCCCCTAGTAATTGACCCCTCTACCCTGGGGAAAAGCCTCTGACTATCCACTCTGTCTATGCCCCTCATAATTTTGTATACCTCTATCAGGTCGCCCCTCAACCTCCTTCGTTCCAGTGAGAACAAACCGAGTTTATTCAATCGCTCCTCATAGCTTATGCCCTCCAGACCAGGCAACATTCTGGTAAATCTCTTCTGCACCCTCTCTAAAGCCTCCACATCCTTCTGGTAGTGTGGCGACCAGAATTGAACACTATACTCCAAGTGTGGCCTAACTAAGGTTCTATACAGCTGCAACATGACTTGCCAATTCTTATACTCAATGCCCCGGCCAATGAAGGCAAGCATGCCGTATGCCTTCTTGACTACCTTCTCCACCTGTGTTGCCCCTTTCAATGACCTGTGGACCTGTACTCCTAGATCTCTTTGACTTTCAATACTCTTGAGGGTTCTACCATTCACTGTATATTCCCTACCTGCATTAGCCCTTCCAAAATGCATTACCTCACATTTGTCCGGATTAAACTCCATCTGCTATCTCTCCGCCCAAGTCTCCAGACAATCTAAATCCTGCTGTATCCTCAGACAGTCCTCATCGCTATCCGCAATTCCACCAACCTTTGTGTCATCTGCAAACTTACTAATCAGACCAGTTACATTTTCCTCCAAATCATTTATATATACTACAAAGAGCAAAGGTCCCAGCACTGATCCCTGTGGAACACCACTGGTCACAGCCCTCCAATTAGAAAAGCATCCCTCCATTGCTACCCTCTGCCTTCTATGGCCTAGCCAGTTCTGTATCCACCTTGCCAGTTCACCCCTGATCCCGTGTGACTTCACCTTTTGTACTAGTCTACCATGAGGGACCTTGTCAAAGGCCTTACTGAAGTCCATATAGACAACATCTACTGCCCTACCTGCGTCATGGAAGGGGGAAAAAAAAGTTTTATTCAAATGATATCAGAACTGATATGTTTGATCCAGCAGGAAGGATAGAACAGGCTGGGGATCTTCACGATTATTGAACGATTTGATAGTTGGATGCAGAGAAGATATTGCCACTTACAGATAGGGCAGGAACTAAGGGGCCATAAATACAAGATCATCACTTATAAATCCTGTAAGGGTTTCAGGAGAACTTCTTTCACCAGCGAGTGGTGAGACTGTGGAATTCACTACTACAGGGATTAGTTGAGGTGAATCAATGCATATGAGGTAGAAGCATTGTGAGGGAGAATGCACCAGTTGATGGTGACTGGCAGTTAACTGCCAAGAATTGTTTCATATTTAAACCAGGCAGCTTGATTCTGATTGGCCGAAGTATTGCCATGAGGAATGAACTGGCGAATGGTTGTCCCTTATTTTGTTTAGCTGAAACAGGTGCGACTTGTGTTCATGTTCTCAGATAAACACATGAGGGGGGAAGAGATTGAAGGATATCGATGGGTTAATTGAAGAGGGACGGGAGGTTGTTGATGTGATATTGGCATAGACTTGTCAGGTTGAATGGCCTGCAAAATAAACCTTAGCTTCAGCAACCCTGGTAAATGACCTGGTGTGACACCCCTACTGGTATAAGAGGCATTTCCTTTTTAGAAAATGCTCTTAATGCAGTAAAAACACCCAAGTCAATTATTGTGACTGTTCTGTAGGCAAGACCTGATCTAGTGATCATAAATATAAAATAGTCATTAATAAAATCCAACCGAGTGTTTAGGAGGGAGTTCTTTACACAGGGTGTGGTGAGATTGTGAAACTTGTTGCTATGGTTGAAATCACTCATCTAGATGCATTTAAAAGGACATTTGAGGAGGATTAGCACTGTGTCAATAAGCTAGAATTTTAGGATACACTTGGGTAGGATGGCAAGTGTACGGGAGTGGGTACGAAGGCGTAAAATTGGGCAGCCTGGCATGTTGTGCCTGTTGCCTATCCACCCACATCCACCTGCCCCCACTGCGATTTTACCAGTGGCAGGGGAGGCATCAGGTGGCCTGATCGCCCATGTTGCCCAATTAACGGCCACTCAAGGGCCACCGCCACTTGAGATTTACCTGTGGCAGGAGAGGCCAGTGCCCGGTATCCAGCCCGCCATGCTGAATAGAGTCATAGAGTTTGACAGCACAGAAAGAGAACCTTCTGCCCATCGTATCTGTGCCAACCATCGAACGCCTATCTATTTGAATCCCATCTTCCAGCGCTTGGACCGCAACCTTGTATGCTGCGGTGAGTCAAGTTTAAAGTTAAGTTTGAAATAAAACCAAAACATTGCTATCACTACGGGTCTGCACAATTGGGGTCAGGGACTGCACACAAGTCCTCAACGAGCCGCACATGACTCCAGAGCCACAGGTTGCTGGACGCTTTCAAACATTCATCAGACTGGTGGCAGCCATCCACCACTAATATCTGACCCACACTCATTTCCACTGGCAAACTTATCCTGTTACGTGTTACAAATATATCACATGCAGGCAAGTCTGCTGCATTTGTAACTGTAATGATGTCTTACCTGCTGATTGAAAACGCAGTAAACAAGGAAAATAAAGAGGCCCTGGAGACTGTTGACAACAATGAATATGTAGGAGAGGAAGGTGGTGTTTTCATTGACATTAAATATCCCAATGATCCAAGTGCATCCCAGAACAAATAACCGCGCCCATGCCTTAAGGGTCAATGTTCTATCGAAAGAAAAAAAAAAGAATATTCATGTTAACAGACCTCATTATAATTGTTCAAAAATCAGTTATACGCTGCATTTCATGACCTTAGCAGTCCCAAAACACCCAATTTGTACGCAGAAAGCACCCAAAAACTGCAATGTGGCAAACTGATTTAGTGATGCTGGTTGGGGGATAATTAATGCCCAGGATGTCTTGCCTCAGAAGTGGACCTCTCCGACACTGCAGCACTGGGTCTAACCGCCCTCTCAGCTCTCAGTCTGAATGGCAATTCACGGGCGATCGCGATGAAACCGCCCCTTCTGAGACAGGATTAAATGATGCCGTGATCTGAAGGCCACGGATCCTGTGCTAGACAGGGCGGACATCACTGCTGCCTCACAGCGCCAGGGACCCGGGTTCGATTCTGACCTCGGGTGACTGTGCGGAGTCTGCACGTTCTCCCAGGGTCTGCGTGGGTTTCCCCCGGGTGCTCCGGTATCCCTCCACAGGCCAAAGATGTGTAGGTTAGGTGGACTGGCCACGCTAAATTGCAACTTAGTGTCCAAACGTTAAGGTAGGATTACGAGGACAGGTGCTCTTTCGGAGGGTCGGTCCAGACCCAATGGGCCAAATGGCCTCCTTCTGCACTGTAAGGATTCTCTGATTCTGGATGTTTACCTGGTGTCTTTGATCTTTGACACGTTCACATCGCGTGTGGACAAATGGTGTTGCAATAGGCACAGTGTCCAGATAAACAATACCATGTTCACCTGGGGGGAGGAAGAGAAACAAAAGGTTTGGTGAGCAATGGCACGCTGACATCGTCTATAAACGCAGCACACAGCGCAAGGAATCCTCTGAAACATTGCCCTATCGGTCTTCATCGTTGGGATGTGAACGTCGCTGATAAGGCCGACATTCATTGCCAATTCCTAATTGCCCTCCAGAAGGTGGTGCTGAGCCGCGTTCCTAGGCGGCTGCAGTCCACGGGGTGTAGGTACACCCACAGTGCCCACAGCCACAGTCTGCCGCAGTTAGATATCACTGAGTGTCTTCCTCGGCCGTTTCAAAAGGTAGTTAAGAGAGAACCATGAGCGGGATTCTTCCGCAATCGGCGGGATGGCCCTACAGTGGCGGCAAGAATGGCGCGAACCACTCCGGCGTCGGGCTGCCTGGAAGTTGCGGATTCCTCCACACCTCCGGGGGCTAGGCCACCACGAGGACTCCGGTAGACGGCCTACCAGCCAGGTCCCGCCGTGATGGACCACGTCCATTTCACCATTTCACGCCGGCGGGATTGGCCAAAAACGGGCGGCCGCTCGGCCCATCGGGGCCCGGAGAATTGCCGGGGGAGTGGGGGGAGGGGGCGCTGCCAATGGCCCCCGACCGGCGCGGCGTGAACCCCGCCGCCGCCCGAAAACCGGCGCCAGAGAATTCAGCAGCCGGTATCGGAGCGGCGGGGCGGGATTCACGCGACTCTCCAACCCGGCAGGGGGGGGGGGGGGGAGAAGCCCGCCCCATATTCCTGTGGATCAGGAACCACATTTAGGCCAGACCAGATAAAGATTGCAGATTTCCTTCCCTAAAGGATATCAGTGAACCGGATAGATTTCTGATCGTTGTTAGCAAGACTCTTCTTTCATTCCAGATTTATTAAGGGCGGCACAGTAGCACAGTGGTTAGCACTGTTGCTTCACAGCTCCAGGGTCCCAGGTTCGATTCCCGGCTTGGGTCACTGTCTGTGCGGAGTTTGCACGTCCTCCCCGTGTTTGCTTGGGTTTCCTCCGGGTGCTCCGGTTTCCTCCCACAGTCCAAAGATATGCAGGTTAGGGTGGATTGGCCTTGATAAATTGTCCTTCGTGTCCAAAAAGGTTAGGTGGGGTTACTGGTGCTCTTTTCTAGGGCCGTTGCAGATGCGATGGGCCGAATGACCTCCTTCTGCACTGTAAATTCTATGATTAGCCATGATTATCCATGAATTTTAAATTCCCGCAGCTACTGAGGTGGGATTCGAACTTAAGTCTCCCAGGCCTCCCTCACATCCTCTCTTTGTTGCTCTGTAGCTTTGTTTCTGATTATTTTTCTCTCTCCTCCTTTCTTTGAAATTCTTCTTGTCTCTGTAGTTACATGGTGTATTTATCCTATGTCCGATGTTTCTCATGTAAGGGATGATCTGTCTGGACTGAACGCAGAACAATACTTTCACTGTTCCTCGCTACACGGGACAATAGACCCAAATCCAATCCAATCCGATCCCTTTGCACAAGCAGATGGAATGTCCTTCCCATTTGCACCCTCTCGCGTTCTTAGCCCACCTCAGGATCCGTTCTTTATGCTGGTACCTGTGGTGCCTCACGATTATCGCCCGCAGTGGTTCCCCTGCTCTGGGTCGCTGCCGAAGCGCGGTCTACTTCCGGGGGCTTGGCGAAGCCCTCCTTGCCGACCAGCTTCCCGAGGATCGCTGCTACATACCCCGTGGGGCTCCTCCCTTCCATTCCTTCCGGCAGCCCCATGATTCTCAAATTCTGCCAACGCGATCTGATCTCCAGGTCAGTGACTTTGTCTTTCAGCCCCTTCTGGGGTCTGACCAGGCGTGCCACCTCGGTCTCGAGCGCCACGATCCGGTCCCCTTGGTCATCGTCTCCTGGGCCTCTAGCCTCCGCTCCATATCGCCCATTGCCTCCCTCACGGGGGCCGTGGCCGCTTCCACTGACGTCTGCCGGCGGCTGCCAGGAGGCCTCGTCTCATCTCCTCCTTGTGTCTCTGGAGTTCGGAGGTGATGAAGCGCGTCAGCTTGTCCATCAGCGCCTGGAAGCTCTGCGGGGCCCGCCCTTCCCGGTTCCGGGCCAACACGTGTGGCTGCCAGCTCCGAGGCTGAGGTTTCCCGACCCTCGTCTTGGCTGGATTTTCGCTGGGCGGCTGACTTTTCCCCATCTTACTTGGCAGTGCGATGGACGGGGCGATTGGCGGTCCTTTTGGTGCCCGCTTCCTGCGGTTGAAAAGCTGTAATCGAAGATCTCACATCTTTCGTGCGACTGATCAGCTCATGGCTGCCACCGAATGTCCCCTATTCCAATTTTCAAAGCATTTTGCCATTACATCCCTAACAACAGATCCTAGCAATATCCCTACAACCGATGGAAGGCTAACTGGCCTTTCGTTTCCTGTTTTTTATGTCCAACTCCTTTCCTGAATAAAAATATTACATCTACTATTTTACAATCGGTTGGCACCTCTCCAGAAAGTAAGGAATTTGGGGAGATTATAACCAATGCCTCCACTTTCTCTGCAGCCAATTCTATTAAGACCCAAGGCCAAAGGGCCTGTACTGCGCTGTATCGTTCTATGTTCTATGATGCAGTCCATCAACTCTCGCAGACTTGGCAGTCTGGTCCAATAGTTTTCCCCAGTGATGGTAACTGTTTTAAGCTCCTCCCTCTCTTTCCCCTCTTGCTTTTTAAGTATATTTGGAAGTTTTCTAAGACTTCAAAAGTGAAGGCAGACACAAAAGACGTGTCCAAAGCTACCACCATTTCCTTGTTTTCCATTATTAAATCCTCAGGCCAACATGATCATTGTTACTCTTTTCCTGTTTATCTACTTGTAGAAACAATTGCTATCTGTGTTTATATTTCCAACTAACTTTCTCTCATACTCTAATAGCTCCCTCTTTATTTTTTTTAGTCAGCTTTTTCCTGGTTCTTAAAACCTTCTGACCTGCCATTGATCTTTGCAGATTTGTACAGTCTTTCTTTCAAATGTAAAAAAAATTTAGAATGCGGAAGCAGCGGAGGAGTTTGCGAAGGCAGAAGGACTGTGGCAGAACTGGCAAATGTAGGAATGGCCATGTGCCGGTGTAACCTCATGACTGTATTTTCTTCTTTTTTGTATCACTGCGCGCGGGTGTATGGGCTAAAGGAGCCAATGTTGTATATATTTGGACAAGGGAAGTGATGGGACTTTCACTCGAAATGAGGGCTCTTTGGGGTGTTGGTGGATATGCGGGGTTTGTGTGCTAAAAGGGGGTCTCTGGGCTTTCCTAGGGCCGGGCAAGGGGGAAAGGGACCCGGGCGGGGGCCTCCACGCTGGCCGGTTTAAGCCGGCCAGTGAACGGGAGTGAGGTGGGAGGAGGGGCTGTGGCCATCGGAGCCTGGCAGAACAGGGTCCGAGTGATCTAGCCGGGGTGGAAAGTTGGGGGGAAGGAACCGAGGTTGGGAGGAGGAGTTTTACAAGAGGCAGTGGACGGGAGGAGCTGGAGACTTTGGGGGGCGAGGGGGGGGGTGCAACTCTTGGGTATCATGTACGGTACTCTCTCAGAGGCTGGATGGCGTTGAGTGTAGGGGGGGAGGGGGGAGTGGACTCTCTAGGTCAATGGTGACCATGGGCTGTCCCCGACTCCTTTTTCTTTTTCTCTTTTGTTTTTTATTTCCACCGTGGGAGGGTTTGGTTTATTGGATGCATATATTGACAGGTGGGCCGTTGTTTGGGGTGGTGGGAGGATGGGATCATTGGTATTGTTAAGGGGATTGATTTTGTATTTGTTACCATTTACTGTTTGTGGGTGGGGTGTAAATTTTTGAAGGAAAATGTGAAAATGTAGAATAAAATTTAAAAAAAAAAAAAAATGAATGTTGCGCACATTCCGATACTGTGCCATTAACCTGTCTTGTTACCATTTTTGCAATCTCTGGTCTTATCTGCTGGTGTGTTCTTAAATCTGTACTCTCTGCCCCTTCCTGATTATCATTAGCTCAACCATTACCCTGTTCTTTAAACCCATTGTGTTCCTTTGATTTACAGCATTTCCTCTCTCATGATACCTTCCTGTAACAAAACCCTTTTCTAGAGTCCTAGTTATACAAGTCACCAGAACGCTGGTCCCAGCAAGGTCTAGCTGAAAACCGCCCCAACAGTACAGCTCCCACTTTTCCCAGTACTGGTGCCAATGCCCCACGAATTCAAACCCATTTGTCCCACACCAGTCTTTGAGCCACTCATTCATCTCTCTAATCTTATTCCCCCGACGTCAATTTGATCCTGGCTCAGGCAATAATCCCAAATTTATTTCCTTTGAGGTTCTGCTTTTTAATTTAGCTCCTACTCCCTGTGAAGACCCTTGTTCCTAGTCTGGTCAATGTTGTTGGTATCGACATGGACCACAGCAACTGGATCCCCCTCCTCCTCCCACTGCAGGTTCCTCTCCAGCCCCGAGTGGATTTCCCAAACCCTGGAACCGGCAGGATCTTTGCTCTCAGCTACTGAAAAGTGTGGCTACCACTTTCGACTCTCATCCATAAGAGTGGCAAGACCTTTGAACCTGTTGTACCATTGCAAAGGGTGCTTCACTTCCACCTCCTCAATCCCTAACGCTGTCTCACCCGCCATCTCAATCTGCTGCCCCTGGACATTGACCAAAGCAGATGACCCTATGCTAAGGGTCGTGGATGCCTTCTGAAACAAAGTGTCCAGGTAACATTCCCCCACCCTGACCCTTTGCAGTGTCTGCAGCTGATCGTTCAGATCGTTGACTCTGAGCTAAAGCTCCTTGAGTTGTAGACACCTACTGCAGACTTGTTTGCCCCGGATCACACTGGCGTCCACCAGCGCCCACACACCACCTGCCCTGTGATCTTTATCATGTGTTTTTTTCTCGTTTAATAAAACCCCAGTACTACTAATTCCAACTGTGAGCAAACCTCACTGCCACTAATAAAACGTTTACATTTTTTGGGGAATGCCCTGAACCAGCACACTAAACTCTCTGGTTCTTCAAAGTCTCACCGCTGGAGAGGTCGGCCGCCTCAGTGAATAGAGCGAAAGACGGGAAACTTACCACAATCACAAAGCAAACTGGTCCTTGGAAACTCCATTGAAAGCCCGACTCGAGGTTCAACCAACAGCTATGGAGAGCCAGAGGATTCATTAGTGAATGTCAGTCAGCCATTGAGATACTTCTGAAGTGCAGTCAGTGTTGTAATGTAGGAAACACTGAAGCCAATTTGTGCACAGCAAGCTCCCACAAACATTAAGGTGATAATGATCAGGCAGCCACCAGTGTTGCAGGGAGGCCACCAGTGGGCGGCACAGTAGAACAGTGGTTAGCACTGTTGGTTCACAGCTCCAAGGTACCAGGTTCGATTCCCAGCTTGGGTCACTGTCTGTGTGCGGAGTCTGCACGTTCTCCCCGTGTGTGCGTGGGTTTCCTCCGGGTGCTCCGGTTTCCACCCACAGTCTAAAGATGTGCGGGTTAGGTGGGTGGGCCATGATAAATTGCCCATAATTGTCCAAAAGGAGGGTAGGTGGGGTTACTGGGTTATGGGGATAGGGTGGAGGTGTGGGCTTAAGTAGGGTGCTCTTTCCAAGGGCCAGTGCAGACTCGATGGACCGAATGGCCTCCTTCTGCACTGTAAATTCTATGATCTATGAGGTAATGAGGGTGATTTTGAGCCCCCACTAGCCGTGTGCAGTGTCGGTGACACAGGCGGAACATTCGGAGAGAATTGGGAAACGTGATTTTATCCGGAGAGATTGGCACTGACGGAGGGGAGGGGGAAGTTCCCGCGATACCTCCGTAGTGGTGGTGGTGGTTGGGGGGAATGGGTGGGGAGAATGCCAGTGATGATTGTCGTGGTGGGGGGGGGGGGGAGTTGTAGGGGAATGCTGCCGATGATTGTCAGGGAGTTGGGGAGAGGGCTGGTGATGATTGCCGGGGTGGAGGGGAATGCCGGCGATGATTGTCAGGGGGTTGCTGGCGATGATTGTGGGGGATTGTCGTGTTATTCACCATGGGGTAGCACGGACTGCAACACGATGCAGATACACCAAGTGTAGGCGTTGGTTCAATAAGATTTATTGAACTTCAGTAACGAAGCACACAACTGCCTTTGGATTGACTCTCTACTAGTCTAAGTAAACTAACTCTAACTATCTAGACCAAGCTGGCTCTGATCCACGTGTAGCAGGTGTTGAATGATTTGTACACCCTGACTGTCACTACAGTTGTCACCAGTGGAAAAGAGGCGGAGTGCTGATGCCTCATGTGTTTTATAGTTGGAAGCCCCCCTCTGGTGTTCTGTCTGGTGATTGGTTGGGTTCTGTTCTGTATGTTGATTGGCTCACCTGGGTGTCTGTCACTGCCTGCTTTTACCTCATGAGGTGCATGGGTGCATATTATGACAAGGCACGTGGTGGGGATGAGAGGGGGGAGGCCAGTTACATTTCACTGCTGAGTAGGTCGGCCTTTAAAGATTGTGGCCAATCTCGGTGGAGCTGGTTGCCGGCTCTATCAGGCCACGCCCCACCAGAGTGCCAGCATAAACCACGCCCACTCATTATATTTTTTTACAGAGGCTCAACATTTGGGGAGAAAGCTGGTGCTGGATTCTCTGATTTTGAGGCGATGTCCGGAGGAAGAGTCTAGTTCGAGGACGAAAAAAATCGGCGAGGCCCCAGCACGGACCCACCGACCGGTGAGGGGCGACCAGCCACGGCACGTAAAACACATGGCCTTAATGAAATAAACGGCCGGGGAATTGCCGGGTCCGTGGACGGGCATGCGCATGGTGACGACCTCCAGCATGGCGACGACCTCCAGCATGGCGACGACCTCCAGCATGGCGACGACCTCCAGCACGGCGACGACCTCCAGCACGGCGACGACCTCCAGCACGGCGACGACCTCCAGCACGGCGACGACCTCCAGCACGGCGACGACCTCCAGCACGGCGACGACCTTCAGCACGGCGACGACCTCCAGCATGGCGCCGGCCTGCACGTGGACCCGACCTGCCAGATAGTGCCCCCCCCTGGACACCCCTTCGCCACCCCCGGGCCATCCTCCACCAACCCCACCAGCCCTGGCCGAAGCCCCCCCCCCCCGGCCAGCGGCATGCCCCCCCCCAAGACTGCGGGCACGGCCCGCAGCCGCCACGCCAGGTTAACAAAAACTGAGAGCACAGGTGAACCGCGCCGTCGGGAACTCGGCCCATCGGCGGCGGAGCATCGGGGGAGGGTCCCAACAGCGTGCGGTGTACTCCCCGATGATGCCGTTTTGGAGGGGGCGGAGCATCCGGAAACAGGCTCCGCCCCCCGATTCGGCTGTAAAAAGGGATTCTCCGTCTGATCGGCGATTACCAAATCGCCGTCGGGAAACAGAGAGTACCCGCTCTTGGTCTGTGCCACTGGAGAGCTACAGGCCAGTTTCCAGTTTGAGCCTGACACTTTGCCAAATTCTGGTAGGATTCGGCCGATCTGGTTCAATGATATCGGTTGAGGAGATCTCAGTTCTGGGTCACCGGAGAAAACGTCTCCCCGCAACACTTTAGAAAAAATATATAGTTTATTGAAAATTTTTTCTAAACAACGTATTTCCCTCTTACAAAACAAAGGGAACGATAACAAAATAGAAATTTTTAACAATACACAAGTAACAAAACCCCATTATCTATTGACCTATACTAAACTAATCCCCCCCCCCCTCCCCCCTCCCCCCCCCCCCCTTCCCCCTGGGTTGCTGCTGCTGGTCATCTGTCTTCCCTCTAACGTTCCCTTAGGTAGTCGAGAAATGGCTGCCACCGCCTGGTGAACCCTTGATCCGATCCTCTCAGGGCAAACTTTATCTGCTCCAGTTTAATAAACCCCGCCATATCGTTTATCCAGGCCTCCAGTCCGGGGGGTTTCGCCTCCTTCCACATAAGTAGGATCCTGCGCCGGGCTACTAGGGACGCAAAGGCCACAACGTCGGCCTCTTTCGCCTCCTGCACTCCCGGCTCATCCGCAACTCCAAATAGAGCTAACCCCCAGCTTGGTTTGACCCGGGCATTCACCACCTGCGAAATCACTCCCGTCACTCCCTTCCAATATCCTTCCAGTGCCGGGCACGCCCAAAACATATGTGCGTGGTTTGCCGGGCTCCCGCCACACCTCCCACATCTGTTCTCCACTCCAAAGAACCTGCTCAATCTTGCCCCCGTTATGTGTGCTCTATGTAGCACCTTAAATTGAATCAGGCTAAGCCTGGCGCATGAGGAAGAGGAGTTTACCCTGCTTAGGGCATCAGCCCACATACCCCCCTCTATCTCCTCCCCCAATTCTTCTTCCCACTTTCCCTTTAGTTCTCCCACCGACTCCTCCCCCTCTTCCCTCATCTCTCTGTAAATCTCTGACACCTTGCCCTCTCCGACCCACACCCCTGAAAGCACCCTGTCCTGTATCCCCTGTGTCGGGAGCACCGGAAATTCCCTCACCTGTTGTCTAGTAAATGCCCTCACCTGCATATATCTCAAGAAATTTCCCCGGGGTAACTTATACTTTTCCTCCAATGCTCCCAAGCTCGCAAAAGTCCCATCTATGAATAAATCTCCCACCTTCCTAATTCCCAACTGGTACCAGCTCTGAAATCCTCCATCCATTCTTCCTGGGGCGAACCTATGGTTGTTCCTGATAGGGGACCCCACCAGGGCTCCCCGCACCCCTCTCTGTCGCCTCCACTGTCCCCATATGTTCAGTGTTGCCGCCACCACCGGGTTCGTGGTATACTTTTTAGGTGAGATCGGTAGCGGTGCCGTCACCAGCGCCTCTAAACTCGTCCCTTTACAGGACTTTCTCTCCAGTCTTTTCCACGCCGCTCCCTCACCCTCCATCATCCATTTACGTATCATTGCCACATTGGCGGCCCAATAATAATCTCCCAAGTTCGGTAGTGCCAGTCCTCCTCTATCCCTACTACGCTGAAGGAACCCCCTCCTTACTCTCGGAACTTTCCTTGCCCACACAAAGCTCGTGATGCTCCTATCTATTTTATTAAAAAAGGTCCTGGTGATTAATATAGGGAGACATTGAAATACAAATAAGAACCTCGGGAGGACCATCATCTTAATTGCTTGCACCCTGCCCGCCAGCGATAAAGGCTGCATGTCCCACCTCTTGAAGTCCTCCTCCATTTGTTCTACCAGCCATGTCAGATTAAGTCTGTGCAAGGTTCCCCAGCTCCTGGCTATCTGAATCCCCAGGTATCGGAAGTTTCTTTCCACTTTCCTTAGCGGTAAGCCTTCTATCTCTCTATTCTGGTCCCCTGGATGTATCACAAATAATTCACTCTTCCCCATGTTTAGCCTATACCCCGAGAATTCCCCGAACCTCCTCAAAATTCGCATAACCTCTATCATCCCCCCCGCTGGGTCCGACACGTATAGCAATAGGTCATCCGCGTATAAGGAGACTCGATGTTCTTCTCCCCCTCTAATCACCCCTCTCCATTTCCTGGAGTCTCTCAACGCCATGGCCAGAGGTTCAATTGCCAACGCAAACAACAATGGAGACAGCGGGCATCCCTGTCTTGTTCCCCTATATAAACTTACCAGATTGGTAAGCTCGAGGAAATACTTGTTAGGAAGGAAGATGTGTTGGGCATTTTGAAAAACTTGAGGATAGACAAGTCCCCCAGGCCTGACGGGATATATCCAAGGATTCTATGGGAAGCAAGAGATGAAATTGCAGAGCCGTTGGCAATGATCATTTCGTCCTCACTGTCAACAGGGGTGGTACCAGGGGATTGGAGAGTGGCGAATGTCGTGCCCATGTTCAAAAAAGGGACTAGGGATAACCCTGGGAATTACAGGCCAGTTAGTCTTACTTCGGTGGTAGGCAAAGTAATGGAAAGGGTACTGAAGGATAGGATTTCTGAGCATCTGGAAAGACACTGCTTGATTAGGGATTTGTGAGGGGTAGGTCTTGCCTTACAAGTCTTATTGAATTCTTTGAGGAGGTGACCAAGCATGTGGATGAAGGTAAAGCAGTGGATGTAGTGTACATGGATTTTAGTAAGGCATTTGATAAGGTTCCCCATGGTAGGCTTATGTAGAAAGTAAGGAGGCATGGGATAGTGGGAAATTTGGCCAGTTGGATAACGAACTGGCTAACCGATAGAAGTCAGAGAGTGGTGGTGGATGGTAAATATTCAGCCTGGATCCCAGTTACCAGTGGCGTACCGCAGGGATCAGTTCTGGGTCCTCTGCTGTTTGTGATTTTCATTAATGACTTGGATGAGGGAGTTGAAGGGTGGGTCAGTAAATTTGCAGACGATACGAAGATTGGTGGAGTTGTGGATAGTGAGGAGGGCTGTTGTCGGCTGCAAAGAGACATAGATAGGATGCAGAGCTGGGCTGAGAAGTGGCAGATGGAGTTTAACCCTGAAAAGTGTGAGGTTGTCCATTTTGGAAGGACAAATATGAATGCGGAATACAGGGTTAACGGTAGAGTTCTTGGCAATGTGGAGGAGCAGAGAGATCTTGGGGTCTATGTTCATATATCTTTGAAAGTTGCCACTCAAGTGGATAGAGCTGTGAAGAAGGCCTATGGTGTGCTCGCGTTCATTAACAGAGGGATTGAATTTAAGAGCCGTGAGGTGATGATGCAGCTGTACAAAACTTTGGTAAGGCCACATTTGGAGTACTGTGTACAGTTCTGGTCGCCTCATGTTAGGAAGGATGTGGAAGGTTTGGAAAAGGTGCAAAGAAGATTTACCAGGATGTTGCCTGGAATGGAGAGTAGGTCTTACGAGGAAAGGTTGAGGGTGCTAGGCCTTTTCTCATTAGAACGGAGAAGGATGAGGGGCGACTTGATAGAGGTTTATAAGATGATCAGGGGAATAGATAGAGTAGACAGTCAGAGGCTTTTTCCCCGGGTGGAACAAACCATTACAAGGGGACATAAATTTAAGGTGAAAGGTGGAAGATATAGGAGGGATATCAGAGGTAGGTTCTTTACCCAGAGAGTAGTGGGGCATGGAATGCACTGCCTGTGGAAGTAGTTGAGTCGGAAACATTAGGGACCTTCAAGCAGCTATTGGATAGGTACATGGATTACGGTAAAATGATATAGTGTAGATTTATTTGTTCTTAAGGGCAGCACGGTAGCATTGTGGATAGCACAATGCTTCACAGCTCCAGGGTCCCAGGTTCGATTCCGGCTTGGGTCACTGTCTGTGCAGAGTCTGCACGTCCTCCCCGTGTCTGCGTGGGTTTCCTCCGGGTGCTCCGGTTTCCTCCCACAGTCCAAAGATGTGCAGGTTAGGTGAATTGGCCAATGATAAATTGCCCTTAATGTCCAAAATTGCCCTTGGTGTTGGGTGGAGGTGTTGAGTTTGGGTAGGGTGCTCTTTCCAGGAGCCGGTGCAGACTCAAAGGGCCGAATGGCCTCCTTCTGCACTGTAAATTCAATGATAATCTATGATTAATCTAGGACAAAGGTTCGGCACAACATCGTGGGCCGAAGGGCCTGTTCTGTGCTGTATTTTCTATGTTCTATGAAATACTCCGATCTATGTCGACCTGTAACTACGCTTGCCGTTGGTGCCCCATAAAGAAGTCTAACCCTGCGAATAAACCCGTTCCCAAACCCAAACCTCCTTAACACTTCTCATAAATACTCCCACTCCACCCTATCAAATGCCTTCTCTGCGTCCATTGCCGCCACTATCTCTGCCTCCCCCTCCACTGGGGGCATCATTATCACCCCTAATAGTCGTCGCACGTTAACATTCAGTTGTCTCCCTTTTACGAACCCTGTCTGGTCTTCGTGCACCACCCCCGGGACACAGTCCTCTATCCTCGATGCCAGTACCTTTGCCAGCAACTTGGCGTCCACGTTCAATAGTGAAATAGGTCTATAGGACCCGCACTGCAACGGATCTTTGTCTCTCTTCAAAATTAGCGATATCATCGCCTCCGACA
Organism: Scyliorhinus torazame; assembly: GCF_047496885.1. Taxonomy (NCBI): domain Eukaryota; kingdom Metazoa; phylum Chordata; class Chondrichthyes; order Carcharhiniformes; family Scyliorhinidae; genus Scyliorhinus; species Scyliorhinus torazame. The sequence continues at coordinate 22,979,497 of NC_092733.1, read as the reverse complement.
TTGTCGGGGGTAGTGTCCCCCCTTCCATGGCCTCATTGAACGTCCTCGCCATCAACGGGGCCAACAAGTCCACATATTTTCTGTAGTATTCCACCAGGAACCCGTCCGGCCCCGGAGCCTTCCCTGCCTGCATGCTTCCCAGTCCCTTAATAACCTCATCCACCTCAATCGGCGCCCCCAGGCCTGCCACCTCCCGCTCCTCCACTTTCGGGAACCTCAATTGGTCCAGGAACCGCCGCATCCCCTCCTCTCCCCCTGGGGGTTGAGACCTATACAGTTCCTCATAAAAGGTCTTCAACACCTCATTTATCTTTCCTGGCCTTTGCACAGTGTCTCCCCTTTCATCCCTAATTCCTCCTATCTCCCTCGCTGTTGCCCTCTTTCGCAGTTGGTGCGCCAACAGGCGACTAGCCTTTTCCCCATATTCGTACCTCCTCCCCTGTGCCTTCCTCCACAGTACCTCCCCCTTTCTGGTGGTCAGAAGGTCAAACTCGGTCTGGAGTCGTCTCCTCTCCCTGTACAGCTCCTCCTCTGGGGTCTCTGCAAATTCCCTGTCCACCCTTAAAATTTCCCCCAGTAATCTATCCCTTTCCTTGGCCTCTGTTTTCCTTTTGTGGGCCCCAATAGAGATCAGCTCTCCTCTGACCACCGCTTTTAGTGCTTCCCAGACCACTCCCACAGGGACCACGCCGTCGTCATTGACCTCCAGGTATCTCTCAATACACCCCCTCACTCTTGCACACACTCCCTCATCCGCCATCAGTCCCACATCTAATCGCCAGAGTGTTCTCTGCTCCCTGTCCTCTCCTACTTCCAGGTCCACCCAATGTGGGGCATGATCCGAAACCGCTATGGCTGAGTATTCAGCTTCTTTCACCCTAGAGATCAACGACCTTCCTAAAACAAAAAAATCTATCCGGGAGTACACTTTATGGACATGGGAGAAGAAGGAATACTCCCTAGCCCTAGGTCTTAGAAATCGCCATGGATCCACTCCCCCCATTTGGTCCATAAACCCCTTAAGTACCTTGGCCGCTGCCGGCCTTCTTCCGGTCCTTGAGCTGGATCTATCTAGCCCCGGGTCCAGCACCGTATTGAAGTCCCCTCCTAAAATCAAATTTCCTGCCTCCAGGTCCGGAATACGCCCCAGCATCCGTCTCATGAATCCCGCATCGTCCCAATTTGGGGCATACACATTAACCAACACGACCTCCATTCCCTCCAGCCTACCACTCACCATTACATATCTACCTCCGCTATCTGCTACGATGTTCTTTGCTTCAAATGCTACCCGTTTCCCCACCAAAATGGCCACCCCTCTGTTCTTTGCGTCCAGTCCTGAGTGGAACACCTGTCCCACCAATCCTTTCCTTAGCCTATCTTGGTCCGCCACCTTTAGGTGCGTATCTTGGAGCATAGCCACGTCTGCCCTTAGTCCTTTCAAATGCGCGAGCGCTCGGGCCCTTTTTATCGGTCCATTCAGGCCTCTCATGTTCCACGTGATCAGCCTCACTAGGGGGCTACCTGCCCCCCTCCCGTGTCGACTAGCCATTACCTTCTCTAGGCCAGTCCCATATCCCGCCTCCGCGCTCCCGCTCGCTCCCCCAGCGTCGCACTCCGCCCCCGACCACCCACTCTTTAGCCATTCCCTTTTGGATTTCCGCAGCAGCAACCCAGTTGTCCCCCCCCCCGCTAGATCCCTATCTAGCTTGATTGCTCCCCCCATATCGCTTCCGTAAGTCAGCTGACTTCAACTGACCCCGGCTACTCCTGCTCACTCCTCGACCCCCCCGGTGTGAGGGAACTCCCATCCGCCTTGCGCCTGTTTTCCCACCTTATTCTTTCTGGCACGGGAACATCCCTTTACCTGACCCGCCTCTTATGGCGCAGCTCCCTTTCCCCTCCCCTCCCCTTCCCCATTCTCCGACTATGTCCCGTCTTTCCCCCCTCACCGGCGCCCACATTTCCCCAGTGTCTCCCCCCTTCCCTGTTTACTTCTCGATTAACTTTCACCATAACATTAACAAAACAATAACAATAACAATTCCCTGCAGCATCAGTCCCTCAGTTCCGGTCCAGTTTCATTCTTGAATAAAGGTCCATGCCTCCTCCGCCGTCTCAAAGTAATAATGTCTCTCCTGATACGTGTCCCATAGTCTTGCCGGCTGCAGCATCCCAAACTTCATCTTTTTGTGCAAAACCTCTTTGGCTCGGTTGAAGCTCGCCCTCCTTCTCGCCACCTCCGCACTCCAATCCTGGTATATCCGTACCACCGCATTCTCCCATCTGCTACTCCGCACCTTTTTAGCCCATCTCAGGACCTCTTCTCTGACCTTAAGGCGGTAGAATCGCACGATTATCGCCCTCGGTTGTTCTCCCGCTTTTGGTCTTCTCGCCGGGATCCGACCTGCCCACTCCACCTCCATGGGGCCCGCAGGGGCCTCAGCACCCATCAGTGAGCTCAGCATCTTACTTGCGTACGCTCCACAGTCCACTCCTTCCACACCCTCAGGGAGACCTAGTATCCTAAGGTTCTTCCTTCGTGCTCCGTTTTCAAGGGCCTCGATCCTTTCAGCACACTTTTTATGAAGTGCCTCGTGCGTCTGAGTCTGAACCGCCAGGCCCAGGACCTCGTCCTCAATACCTGACACCTTCTGCTCCACCACGCGAAGCTCAGTCTCCTGGGTCTTTAAAGTCTCCTTAAGCCCCTCAATTGCCTGTAACAACGGGGTCATTACCTCCTTCTTCAGCAGGTCCATGCACCGTCTCACGACCTCGTCCTGCTCAGGCCCCCATGTCGCCTGCGATTTCTCCGCCGCCATTTTGTCTTCCACTCCCTCTGACCTTATGGTTGAAGATTCTTCAGGCTGCAGCCGCCGCCGCCGGTTTTTTCCTTCGTCGTTCGGGGGGGACTCCCTTCCCACACACCCCACACCGGGTTGCTCGGCCGAAAAAAATCCCCGTTGGGGCTCTTAAAAGAGCCCGAAGGTCCGTCGGAGCTGGAGCCGCCGAAACGTGCGGCTAGCTCATCCTCACCGCAACCGGAAGTCGACCGTCTCCCCGCAACACTGATGGCTCTGCTTCATTCTGTCGCTCAGAGAAATAAAACTCCGGAGAGACACAAAGGGGCTGCCTGCTCTTCAGAATCTGTCTTTATGTTAATCGCGAAAGCCAGGCCACCACCTTTCAGTGGGGTCGCTAGGCAATGAACAACCAGGAGAATTCGGGCCTACTGAAACCCTGGCCTCCAAAAAAACAACTGCTGATCGATAGGCAATCGGCAGATTTGTGTTTGGTGATTGTAGCAAGAGGATTTGGGTCAAGGTATGGAGGGACTGCCAAGTGAGGACAGATTAAACCGGTGGGGTCTGTATTCATTCGAGTTCAGAAGAATGAGAGGTGATATGATTGAAACATTGAAGATCCTTAGGGGTAAATGTTGGGAGGTTGTTTCCACTCATGGGCGAGTGTAGGACCAGAGGGCGTAGGCGCAGATTTAAGTCGGATTTGAGGACGAATTTCTTCTCAGAGAGCGGTGGCCCTTTGGAATTCTTTACCCCGGGAAACTGTGGGAGGCCGAAGCTGAGGCCTTGAACGTGTTCAAGGCCGAGATCGATAGGTTTTTAATCAGTGGGGGAATTAAGGGTTACAGAGAGACGGCAGGGTTACAGAGGATTTAGTGAGTGTAAGAATCGTCACAATCATGTTAATGGTTCTCACGCTATAGTGAGACCCCATTTGTAACACTCCGCACAGCTTTGGACACCAACAAACGACTCACTATTTTTCTGATCCATAGCCACTGGGGCGTATCGCTGCCGAGATAATCACTATCAGCGCCGAAACAGCATAGCCAGAAGGATACAGGTATCTCTGCCTGATAACGTGTCTGTGAGTGAACGTTTTGACGGTAAGATGTCTGCATGCAATGAAAAGCTGCAAGGCGTCCAGGAGCATCCAAGCGAAAACAGTTAGGAAAAGGTAATGTAAACATCCTGCAATTAGGGCACAAAGTATCTGGAGAAAATATCAGAACAGTTGGTTAGGTTCCAACTCTGTGCAGGGCCAAACATTGTGTGGCAAAGGCCGACAGAGGCACATAAGCAGGCGCAGGGAGGGCACGTTACAGGGCTAAACGCACGGGCAGACGCAAAGGCAGGTACACATAGGCAGAAGCACGCAGACAGGAAGATGTGGGGTGGGGGTGGGGGGGGGGGGGGGGGGGGGGGGGGGTGGGGGGTGGGGGGTGGGGGGGGGGGGATTTTCCAGCCCCGCCTGTAGGCAGGATGTTCCAGTCCCACCATGGTCAACGGGGATTCGAATGGAGTTGCCGGGGAAGTCACGGCGACAGAGACAGGCATTTCGACAGTCACGCGGAGATATGCAAACAGGAACACACAGAGGCACAGGCATATCACCCACATACAGACACACAGACCGACGATCGGAGGGATCGGGACTCACGAAAAGTCAAATCACAGACGGTTACTTGATAGGGCTTGGTAGGGCAGCACGGTAGCATTGTGGATAGCACAATTGCTTCACAGCACCAGGGTCCCAGGTTCGATTCCGGCTTGGGTCACTGTCTGTGAGGAGTCTGCACCTCCTCCCCGTGTGTGCGTGGGTTTCCTCCGGCTGCTCCGGTTTCCTCCCACAGTCCAAAGATGTGCAGGTTAGGTGGATTGGCCATGATAAATTGCCCTTAGTGTCCAAAATTTCCCTTAGTGTTGGGTGGGGTTACTGGGTTATGGGGTTAGGGTGGAGGTGGGACCTTGTGCTCTTTCCAAGAGCCGGTGCAGATACGATGGGCCGAATGGTCTCCTTCTGCACTGTAAATTCTATGATATCTATGATGGCCTGAATGGATTTCGTTGGCAGCTGAGGGGGCTACTGGAGAGGGGAGAGTGACCGTCAGGCCTTCTGGCCTCCAGGGGCCGTTCGTTCCTGCGGCCGGGCGGCGGGATGCGGCCTGCAGATGGCGCTTCCTTACCTTGTTTCCCACGTGGATTCCTGTCAGGAAGAGGAGCTGCGCCAGGAAAAGGTTGACGCTCAGGTGCTTGTGCACGGTGGTGTTGGCATTTTGGATGGAGCGGCACTTGGTGAACACAACAATGGAGGCCGCCAGGCATAGCACGGACACGATGAGCCCGATGGTACTGATTACCATCATTGAAAAGTCATCCTGTAGTGAAGACAAAGAGAGAATCACATCTGTGGAGGGAGGGTTGGTCGAGGTGCTATCACAGAAGTACATTGAATATACAGAAACTGGCCTTTCAGCCTAACTGCCTCTGACTGATGTTTATGCTGCACATGATCCTCCCCCTATCACCGCACCCCAACAACATCATCTTCTATCCCATTGTTCCCCATCTGTTCATCTAGATTCCCCTTAAATATCTCTCTGCACGGCCCCCTGGTAGCAAGAGTAGTTCTAATTACTCTTCAAGTAAAGATGCTTCCACTGAATCCATAGAACCATCGAATTCCTACAGTGCAGAAGGAGGCCATTCGGCCCATTGGGGTTGCATCTACCCTCTGAAAGGCTCAGCCCCCCCCCCCCCCCCCCGGTCCTAATCCTGTAACCCCATTCACAGGCAGATCTTTGGACACTAAGGAGACATTTTAGTCCACCTAACCTGCACATCTTTGGACTGCGGGAGGAAACCGGAGCACCCGGAGGAAGCCCACGCAGACACGGGGAGAAGGTGCAGACTCCGCACAGATAGTGATGCAAGGCCGAAATCGAACCCGGGACCCTGGCGCTGTAAGGCAGCCGTGCTAGCCACTGTGCCACTGTGCCTCCCCCAGTGAATTAAATCATCTCGAAGTCTTGTGGCACAGTGGATAGTGAATCTCCTCCAAACCAGAAGTGCTGGGCTTAAATCCCACCATAGGCCCCGATGATCATAGGAGGTGTGTTCATTATGTGGCCAAGCGCATCGATTTGCAACCTCAAAAGGGAAAAAGTCCACCTATGGCGAGGAGTAAGACTGGGAGAGGTTCCTGGTCAACCAGGACCATCATGCACTTTTTCATATTTGATCCATGGATCTTTAATGGAGGTATGCCTTTAAGTTGATCAGCGAAATAAGGAAGACAAAGTGTCAAAATAGTACACTGCGTTATAAAGTTTTGTATTTTGGACAGAGGAACCCAGACTTTATGGCACCCAAGAGATTGGAGAGGTTAATTTTTGGGTCGCTGATGGCCAAAGGATTGAGCAGGGACAGTATTCTGCCCGGCAATAGCCAGCAATTGGCTCCTGTCAGGTGGGGTGTTTCGGAGAGAACCCAGAAGAAGCCGGGTCGGAGAATCGCTGGGGGGGGCGGCGTGAATCCCGCCCCCGCCGGCTGCCGAATTCTCCGCCGCCGGGGTTTTGGCGGGGGGGGGGCGGGAATTGCGGCGCGCCGGTCGGAAGCTGCTGGCAGCGGCCCTCCCGGCGATTCTCCGGCCCGCGATGGGCCGAGTGGCCGCCTGATTTCGGCGGGTCCCGCCGGCGTAAATCACAACAGGTCCTTACCGGCGGGACCTGGCTCCACGGGCGGCCTGCAGAGTCCTCGGGGGGTCGCGGGGGGACCTGGCCACCAGGGGTGCCCCCCACGGTGGCCTGGCCCCCGACCAGGGCCGACCAATCCGCGGCTGGGCCTGTGCCGTGGGGGCACTCTTTCCCTCCGCACCGGCCGCTGTCAACCTCCGCCATGGTTGGTGCGGAGAAGAAACCCCTGTGCATGCGCTGGGATGACGCCAGCACACGTCGGCGCCGGCCTAGCCCCTGAAGGTGCGGAGGATTCCGCATCTTCGGGGCGGCCCGACGCCGCAGTGGTTCACACCACTCCTCGGCGCCGGAGTGGCTCGCCATGCTGGTTCGCGGAGAATCCCGCCCAATTGCTCTTGCTTTTACTTTCATCATTCATTTATAGCCCTCTGTGTTTGTTTGTCTATGTGTGTAGAGGGTGGGATGAGTTAAACGTGGGGGAGGGGGTTATTACAGATTAGATAGTAGTTAACCAGTATTTGTTGCCTAATTGATTATAGTTAATGTTAACAATAAAAAGTTAATTGTGTTTAAATTTACAAACCGGGTGACTGTACTTATCGGGTAGCCGAAGATCTTGGATATTTTGAAATAGCGATTCATTTCAACCGTGTTGCGACTCAGGGTCAAGTGGGGCTGGTAGTGACCGCGCACTGGCCCAGGGTGTCGTAACAGCATCCATTTCAATCTCATTAGCAAGATTGTTGTTGCTAACCACAGTTTTTTTTTAAAGAGGCCCTTTCTTTGCTTTGAAGTGCTTGCTAGAAAGGTGTTGTTCCTGCCCGCAGTTTTTTCATCGAGGCCTTTTCGTTGTTCAGAATTCCTACCTTGAAAGTCCAGGTGTTCTGTCTGAGTGCTTGCCCCCAGCAACCTGGCAGTTCCAACTTGCCGGGGGGCAGCACTCAGACAGAGCACCTGGTCTTTCTAGGAAGCACTTCAGAACAAAGAAACAGCTGCTTTCAAAGAACCACGGTTGGAATCAACACCTGCTCAAAAGAGCAGAGCAAGATCTTCAGAATTAATGAACTGTGCAGAGCTATAAAAACAAACAAAGCTTATCCACCCTTTGCAATAATATAATATAATATTCCAGAAAGTCCAGATCACCTGGACTTTCAAGGTAGGAATTCTGAACAACGAAAAGGCCTTGATGAAAAAAAAATAAAGAGGCTTGGAAAAGGTAATAAACCATGAAATTGAATGTAAATAATGTAGTTCAAAGTGTTTAGGCTTCTTGGCAAGCCCAGAGGCTTGAAAAAGTTAAAGGTGAATGAAATTGAATGTGAAAAAAGCACTTCAAAGGTATCCAACACATCTGATACATCTTTTATCTTGACATACTGTAGAGTTTAACGGTTTTCTTTTTTTAAAATTTAAACTACCCAATTATTATTTTTTCCAATTAAGGGGCAGCTTAGCATGGTCAATCCATCGAATCTGCACATCCTTGGGTTGTGGGGGTGAAACCCACGCAGACATGGGGAGAATGTGCAAACTCCAGACTATCAGTGACCAAGGGCCCGGATTCGAACGTGGGTCCTCAGCGCCGTAGGCAGCAGGGCTAACCACTGTGCCACATGCCACCGAGTTTAAAGGTTTTCAAGGCTACGGAAGGCTTAACACATTGTCCCTATCCTGGGAATGACCCCCGACCTGAGCCCCTCCAGTTCCGCCCAAGCCTCCCTGATCCCCATCCCCCTGAAGGTCCCCCCTCGGCACCCCAGAGGTAAGTGCAGAGAGGGTACCCACCCCCTTGCACCCCCTCGGAGACCACGGCGCCAGATTGGCACTGCCAAGAGATGGGCACAGGAGGGGGGGATCGTGGAAGACATGAGGGGCCTGAAGCAGGGCCTCTGAAGGTGGGGCATTTGGTGTGCCCATTACTGGGTGTTGCTCACTTGGGGGGTTGTGCCTTGCCAGTGATTTGGGGGTGGGTGGGTGGTGTTGTAGGGTTATTCTGATATCAGGGCACCCTTTAAAACATCACCCCGATCTCTGAGGACCAGCCTTGCCAGCTTCTGCGGGTCCCAGAGCATCAATCTCCCTCCTGGCTCCAAATAAATTTCTAAGAATTGGTGGATAATGCCCTGGATTGCGCCGATCCACGCAGCGGGAACTGCACCTTGTTCCCCGCCGGAGACCACGCGTTTTGGGGAGAATCGGGCCCATTATCTCCCATTTATTGTTCCTAGTGTTGCTCGAACCCCTCCCCACATTGGATGGCATGGCCTGTGCCAGGCATTGCGACAGGGTTGGGTGGCGCAGTGCCCAGCGGTCAGTGCCAGTTGTAGTGTTGGGCACTTCCATTGATTCTTCTGAAGTCCAGCAATGCGGAATCTGGGGTAAATATTGACGTTTGAGATAAACGACCCCCGCTCGTCGTCTAAGTGGTGCCCTTGTGACCCCTTACACGAGCTGGGGAAGGCAAGATGGGACATTCGTCAAACATCTCATCTGAAGACCAGCGCCCCCTGGCAGCGCGGCACCCTCTTAACGCTGCACAGGTGGCATCAGTCGAGATTGAACGCTCAAGTCCATGGAGACGGATTGGAACCTCCAGCCTTCCGACTCAGAAACAGGAGGGTGGGTCCCACGGAGTCCCCGGGAGAACAGAGCGCTGCTATGTTCACGGGAGGCGAATGTGTTCACCTCCCTCTTTGACCCTGGTTAAAGTCAAGATTTACCTCGATCTCAACTGGGGCCATTAAAATGGCGAAGCTAGTCAGGTGGTCACATTGGCACATTACATGGGTTTCATTGGAGCCAAACACGATGCAGCCCTCAGAGGACCAGATACTCTCCACTGCCGTCCTCTTCCAGTAGACGCACTCTACCTTCTGGTTGGAGTTTTTGCCCTACACACAAGAATGAACTCCGTTAAACATCATCACAAACACCCACCTGTCACAACAGGACTAAAATGTACCCAGTCCAGAAACTATTCAGTCAGTGTACAGCACGGGGTTAGATACAGAGTAAATCTCCCTCTACACTGTCCCCATCAAACACTCCCAGGACAGGAACAGCACGGGGTTAGATACAGAGTAAAGCTCCCTCCACACTGTCCCCATCAAACACTCCCAGGACAGGTACAGCACGGGGTTAGATACAGAGTAAAGCTCCCTCCACACTGTCCCCATCAAACACTCCCAGGAGAGGTACAGCACGGGGTTAGATACAGAGTAAAGCTCCCTCCACACTGTCCCCTTCAAACACTCCCAGGACAGGTACAGCACGGGGTTAGATACAGAGTAAAGCTCCCTCTACACTGTCCCCTTCAAACACTCCCAGGAGAGGTACAGCACGGGGTTAGATACAGAGTAAAGCTCCCTCTACACTGTCCCCTTCAAACACTCCCAGGACAGGTACAGCACGGGGTTAGATACAGAGTAAAGCTCCCTCTACACTGTCCCCATCAAACACTCCCAGGACAGGTACAGCACGGGGTTAGATACAGAGTAAAGCTCCCTCTACACTGTCCCCATCAAACACTCCCAGGACAGGTACAGCACGGGGTTAGATACAGAGTAAAGCTCTCTCTACTCTGTCCCCATCAAACACTCCCAGGACAGGTACAGCACGGGGTTAGATACAGAGTAAAACTCCCTCTACACTGTCCCCATCAAACACTCCCAGGACAGGTACAGCACGGGGTTAGAGACAGAGTAAAGCTCTCTCTACTCTGTCCCCATCAAACACTCCCAGGACAGGTACAGCACAGGGTTAGATACACAGTAAAGCTCCCTCTACACTGTCCCCATCAAACACTCCCAAGACAGGTACAGCACGGGGTTAGATACAGAGTAAAGCTCTCTCTACTCTGTCCCCATCAAACACTCCCAGGACAGGTACAGCACAGGGTTAAATACAGAGTAAAGCTTTTTAGAGTACCCAATTTTTTTTTCTCCAATTAATCCCCCTATCCTGCACATCTTTGGGTTATGGGGGAGGGTGGGCGGTGAGACCAGTCACGGCGAGAATGTGCAAACTCCACGCGGACAGTGACCCGGGACTGGGATCGAACCCGGGTCCTCAGCGCCGTGAGGCAGCAGTGCTAACCACCGTGCCACCCGAGCACCCCCAATTTTAATTGCTCTGCAATGGTGGCTGCGCCATCAGTTGCCTCAGACCCAAGTTCTGGAAGGTCCTCCCACAGCAAAACACGCCTCTTGGAACATTTTGTGTCAACTGACCTAATGTCTCCTTACGTGTCGCGGTGCGATATTTGTTTTAAGGCGCGCCTGTGAAGCCACTTGGGACTTCTCGTTATTAAGGGCGTTATATAGATGTCAGTTGTTCCGGTTCGCCAAGTGCACCAAAGGTCAATTCTAGTACTCAACTGTCCCGGCTAACCCAGACTAGGGATCAAACCTGTTGCTTTCCGGGTCTGTTTTTATCATTCACGGGATGTGGCCATCGTGGCTGGGCAGCATTCATGGCCCACCCCTAATTGCCCTTGGGAACGTGGTAGTAATTCAACTTCTTTGGACCCTGGCAGTCCCTGTGGTGTCGGGAGTTCCAGGCTTATAGAATCCACAGTATCCCAACAATGCAGAAGGAGGCCATTCGGCCCTCGAGTCTGCACCGACCTTCTGAAAGAGCACCTAGGTCCACTCCTCCCGCCCTAATCCCCGTAACCCCATCTAACCTAGGACACTAAAGGCCAATCCACCTAACCTGCACATCTTTGGATAATAATAATAATCACTTATTGTCACAAGTAGGCTTCAATGAAGTTACTGTGAAAAGCCCTAGTCACCACATTCCGGCGCCTGTTCGGGGAGGCTGGTCCGGGAATTGAACCCGCGCTGCTGGCCTTGTTCTGCATTGCAAGCCAGCTGTTTAGCCCACTGTGCTAAACCGGCCCCTGTGCAGAGGGATAAAAGCAAATTACTGCGGGCGCTGGAATCTGAAACGAAAGAGAAAATGCTGGAAAATCTCAGCAGGTCTGGCAGCATCTGTCGGGAGAGAAAAGAGACAACGTTTCGAGTCCGAGGACTCTTTGTCAAAGCGAACAGACAGAGAAAGTGGGAAATATTTACACTGTGGAGCGAGAATGAAAGATGAGTCATAGCCACAGAAACCCAGGGAAACCGGGTGCTAATGGCCACAGAAACCAAGGGGACAGAGTGCTAATGGCAGTCCCCAGAGAGAACAAAAGATGTGAAAGGCCAAACAGCAGAGAAACTAACATCAGAGGGTAAACTGTAGGGGAGAGGAAGGGGGAAGCAAAGAGGAGAAAGGTGAAGGAAAGGAGGATTGGGGGAGGGGGTGAATGAAATATATATTAAGAAAGAAAGAAATGGTAAAAGACAGTTAAAATGAAACGGGATGAAAACAAATGGGTCGAGGTGGGGTAGAGTTGATCATCTGAAGTTGTTGAATTTGATGTTGAGACCGGAAGGCTGTAGCCTAACCGGAAGGTGAGATGTTGCTCCTCCAGTTTGCGTTGAGCTTCACTGGAACATTGCAGCAGGCCAAGAACAGACATGTGGGCCTGGGAGCAGGGTCTTTTGTTAAAATGGTAAGCAATGGGAAGGTCAGCGTCCTGAATGCGCAAAGACTAAAGATGCTCAGCAAAGCGGTCACCCAGTCTGCGTTTAGTCTCTCCGATATAGAGGAGACAACACTGGGAGCAGCGAATGCAGTCGACCAAATTGGAAGAGATGCAAGTGAAACAAAGACCCTGCTCCCATGCCCATATGTCTGTTCTTGGCCTGCTGCAATGTTCCAGTGAAGCTCAACGCAAACTGGAGGAACAAATGGCACTGTAAATTCTATGAAATTCTATGAAACATCTCACCTTCCGGTTAGGCGTACGGTGGAGGAGCCTTCCGGCCTGAACCCGGGTCCCTGGCGCTGTGAGGCAGCAATGCTAACCACTGTGTCACCTTGCCTCCCATTGTGATCCAGCGACAGTGAAGGAATAAGTTAGGACTTGGAGGGAATCTTGCTGGCAGTCTTCCCAATTCTTTTTCTGGGATAGGATTTTTTAGGTTCTCACATCAGCGTTTTAGCTCATTATTCCAGGTGCTGACTGTCATTTCCAAGTTAAACTACGAAAAAGCAAATAAGGTTGTACGGTGTTCTTTGTGGATTAGATCCTAGGATGGTTGGCGTAGTATTCACAAAGACCACAACTACCTTTTCTATTAAACAAAGCTAATGATTTATTTGCACTATTTAATTGAATTTGACTCTTACTTCTATATAATAAACAAATGACAATAAACATACAATCTACACTCATCTATCGCTAATTTCTACACTAATACAATAACTATGATATGCTCTCACTCACTATCTTTCCTACAGTCTGTCTTCTAGCCTTACCCTCAACTCTCTCCCAGAAATCTTAGCATCAATGCTATATATAGTTCGGCATCTAGCTCCCTCTAGTGGTTGATTCGGACATAACATTAACCCTTACAGTTTTGTACATTTCTCATAATGTCACAGGTTGGAAAAGTCCAGAGTCTTATTTACAAACCTGGTTGAGTTTCAGTGTAAAATTGACCACTTCCGGCAGCTCATGGCTGGCTGCTCTGTTGCTGATTGTGGCTGTTATCACCTTGGAGTTTAACGGGACAGTCTGCTCCGTCTTTTGGGCTCGCCCACTGCTTTCTCCACGTATCTCGCTGTTCAGAATGGATTCCATGTTGCTGAATACGAGCAAGGAGACGGCAGCAAAGTCTGGTGAGCGTAAGGGTTCTGACATTAGTGAACATGGAAGGAATCGGCAGCAGAAGTGGATCTGGCTACATGGCCAAGTCTACAGCGCACCTGGCCCGTATCTGCGGGTAGTCAGAGGCTGGATGTTCTCCTGCCCTGCTCCCTGGGGCCCTCTCAGAAGCCATCGACAGATTCTGAATTACTTGAAATTTTTTTAAAAATTCTCCTCCTGGAGAATCACCCATAGTCACCATTAACTCATACAGGCCCCCTCCCCCAATCCTCCCAACCCCCCCACCCCGTCCTAATGTTCGATGTTATCCAATTCTTGAAAGTGCATGATGAATAACGCCTTGAATTGTAGAACCCCTCCATCCTTCCCTCACTTTAAACGTAACCTTCTCAAGAGTCAAGAACTCCAACAGGTCCCCCCGCCACGCCAGGGCACAGGGTGGAGAGGTTGCTCCCCATCCCAACAGGATCCGCCTTTGGGCGATCAACAAGGTAAAGGCTACAACATCTGCCTCCGCACAAGTTTCCAACCCTGGCTGGTCCGACACCCCGAATATGGCCTCCCGAGGGCCCGGGTCCAGTTTCACGTGCACCACTTTAGAGATTACCCTAAAAAAAACCTTCCAGTAATCCTCCAGCTTTGGACAGGACCAAAACATATGAACGTGATTCGCGGGTCCCCCCCCGCAACGTTCACACACATCCTCTACCCCCTCAAAGAGCCTGCTCATCCTCACCCTTGTGAGGTGTGCTCTATATACCATCTTCAGCTGTATCAGCCCCAACCTTACGCGCGAGGTGGAGGCGTTCACTCTCCGGAGCACCTCACACCAGAACCCCTCCTCCACACCCTCTCCCAACTCTTCCTCCCATTTTGCTTTGATCCCTTCCAGTGGTGCATTCCCCTCTTCCAAAATAGCCCCGTAAACCTCCGACACTAACCCCTTCTCCAGTCCCTCTGTCGCCAGCACCTCCTCCAGCAATGTGGAGGCCAGCTCCTCCGGGAAGTTCTGTATCTCCTTCCTGGCAAAATCTCGAACATGCATGTATCTAAACATCTCCCCCTGCTCCAGCCCAGACTTCACTCCCAGCTCCTTCAATCCTGAAAACTGACCCCCAAGAGACAAATCTTTTAGTGTCTTAATCCCCTTCTCCTCCCAATTCCGAACATTTCCGTCCCACTTCCCTGGCTCAAATCTGTGGTTCCCCAGAATCGGCATTTCCCTTGAAGATTCTGAATTAGTTATCTGGATTTCCATTCTAATTCTGTTCCTGCACCCAAAGCAGACGTTTGTTTCCATAGCTAGTAATTCCCGGAACAGGCTGCTAGTCTGTCGCTGGGGGTAGCTTGAGGGGTGTCGCTCTACATCAAGCAGAAATGTCCAGTAGCCTCTCCCGCTCTTACTGTAAGCCATTGGTGTGTTGGGAAGGATTTTGCAGGTTGATACTCAACCTGTTTGGCCGCGTTATGAACGCACCTTCCTCGGCCGTCAAGTCCTGGGGTGGGACTGGAACCCGGAGCTTCTGACTCAGAGGCAGGGGGCGCTAAGCCACTGCCCCACAAGACCTCCACTTCCCTCGATAGTTACCCAGGAAATGTTCAACAGGAAAGACCTAACACACGGATAACTATACAACTGACCCTTCTCCGCCCCCGACTCGCCCCTGACTACCTGGCCCCCACCGACTCAACCTGACCTGACCTCACCACCCTTCCCAACCACCATCCTACCCCCTTACATACTTATGTCACCCGCGTTCCCACACTCACTCACTATCAAACGGGAAAGGGGCTTCAGAATCCCAAAGCTTTGCATTTTGTGAACCATTACCTGGATGGCTCAGAAAACAGCCATATTGAATTGTGTTGTTTTGTGTTTGTTGCACCTTTCCGTTTAAAGTGTTAAAATTATAAATGCCTCATGGGCGGTATGTGGCGCAGTGGTTAGCACTGGGACTCTGGCGCTGAGGACCCGAGTTCGAATCCCGGCCCTGGGTCACTGTCCGGGTGGAGTATGCGCATTCTCCCCTTTTGCGTGGGTTTCACCCCCACAACGCAGATATGTGCAGGCTAGGTGGATTGGTCACGCTAAATTGCCCCTTAATTGGAGAATTAATAATTGGGTACTCTAAAAAATTTATAAAAAATAAATAAATTATGAATGCCTTAATAAAATATTTTCTAGAAAATAAAGAAAACAGACGTATTATTGAAGCTATTTGTCTTGCACTTATCGGGACACACCACAAGGATACCGAATTGTAATGGGAATGCCAATTTATACTGCAATTTGGAATCCTTGCGATGTAGCCTGATGAGTGCAAGACGGAAAACTTCGACAACACGTCTCTTTTTTTCCCACCAATTCTCTACCTCCGTCCGACCAAACGGCTAATTTAGTTGCCAGAATGCGGCAGCTTGGGCCACGAAAAGGGGGTTTGGCGTCCGCGGGGCTTCCCTCTGCCGATGCCACCGGGTTTTCCTGCATAGAGTTCTGCGGGATCCTCTGCCGCTGGGTCCACTTAGGAGTTCCCCATTCGGGGAAACATTCTCCCCTGGCCAAAACCTTTCATCGATTTGATGTCCTCTGTGAAGTCACCCTTCAGCCTTATTTTCTCAAGAGAGACTTTTCTAGTCACTCTTTTCTAGACGCTCGACTCATTCCTGGTCTCACTCTTGGTGTGGGACTTCTCTACTTTCCCTCCTCTGTCTCTTCACATTTATAGGATATGACGAGTCGAGCTGCACGTAGTACGGAAGGCTCGGTACAAGTTTAGCGTAACTTCCCCAATTTCCATCTCCCTAAAACCTGTCTGCACCCTTCCCCTGGCCTCAATGATCAGAATAGCGCACTGTGTGATCTACCCGAGGCTCAATGCTGGTTTAGCATAACCTCTTTTTTTTTTTGAAATATATTTTATTCAAAAATTTTTTCGGCCAAACAAAACAGCACAAATTTTTTTCCCTTTTACAACAATAAAACAATATAAATAATAGTGACCGTTTTTAACAAATAAATAAATAATATATAAACTAAATGGCAACTGCCATAACAAAATATTGACTCTCCCAAATAATAAAGTAAAACAAGCCAATATACATATCCAAGTAAAAATATCCATACAAAAACACCCCTGAGGACCCACCCGAGCCCTCCCCCCCCTCCCCCCTCCCCCCTCCCCCTCCCCCCTCCTCCCCCTCCTCCCCCTCCCCCCTCCCCCCCCCTCCTCCCCCCTCCCCCCCCTCCTCCCCCCTCCCCCCCCTCCCCCCCCTCCTCCCCCCCCTCCTCCCCCCCCTCCACCCCCCCCCCTCCACCCCCCCTCCCCCCCCTCCCCCCCCCTCCTCCCCCCGGGTTGCTGCTGCTACTTTCCAAGTTCCTTTATCGTTCTGCGAGATAGTCAATGAACGGTTGCCACCGCCTGGTGAACCCTTGAGCCGAACCTCTTAGTGCGAACTTTATCCGCTCCAGTTTTATAACCCCTGCCATGTCGTTTATCCAGGCCTCCACGCCCGGGGGTTTAGCTTCCTTCCACATTAACAATATCCTTCGCCGGGCTACTAGGGACGCAAAGGCCAAAGCATCAGCCTCTCTCGCCTCCTGCACTCCCGGCTCTTCTGCAACCCCGAATATAGTCAACCCCCAGCTTGGCTCGACCCGGACCCCCACCACCTTCGAAAGCACCTTTGCCACCCCCACCCAGAACCCATGCAGTGCCGGGCATGACCAAAACATGTGGGTGTGGTTCGCTGGGCTTCTCGCGCATCTATCCTCTACCCCGAAAAATTTACTGAGCCTTGCTCCGGTCATGTGCGCCCTGTGCAGGACCTTGAATTGTATCAGGCTAAGCCTGGCACACGAGGACGAAGAGTTTACCCTGCGTAGGGCATCTGCCCACAGCCTCTCTTCGATCTCTTCCCCCAGCTCTTCTTCCCATTTTCCCTTCAGCTCATCTACCATGATCTCCCCCTCGTCTCTCATTTCCCTGTATATATCTGACACCCTACCATCCCCCACCCATGTCCCGGAAATCACTCTATCCTGAATCTCCTGCGTCGGAAGCTGCGAAAATTCCCTCACCTGTTGCCTCACAAAAGCCCTCAACTGCATATACCGAAATGCATTCCCCTGGGGCAACCCGTATTTTTCCGTCAGCGCTCCCAGACTCGCAAACGTCCCGTCTAGGAACAGATCCCTCAGTTGCACAATCCCTGCTCTCTGCCATGTTCTAAATCCCCCATCTATTCTCCCCGGGACAAACCTATGATTATTCCTTATCGGGGACCGCACCGAGGCTCCCGTCATTCCCCTATGCCGTCTCCACTGCCCCCAAATTTTCAGCGTTGCCACCACCACTGGACTTGTGGTGTATTTCTTTGGGGAGAACGGCAACGGCGCCGTCGCCAATGCTTGTAGGCTGGTTCCTTTACAGGACGCCATTTCCAGTCTCTTCCACGCCGCTCCCTCCCCTTCTCCCATCCACTTACACACCATTGAGATATTGGCGGCCCAATAATAATCACTTAAGCTCGGCAGTGCCAGTCCCCCCCCTATCCCTGCTACGCTGCAAAAAAACCCTCCTCACTCTCGGGGTCTTCCCAGCCCACACAAAACTCATAACACTCTTCTCAATTTTTTTGACAAAAGCCCTCATAACCATCACCGGGAGGCACTGGAACACAAAAAGAAATCTCGGGAGGACTACCATTTTGACCGCCTGCACCCTGCCCACCAGTGACAGGGGCACCATGTCCCATCTCTTAAAATCCTTCTCCATCTGTTCCACCAATCGTGTTAAATTAAGCCTATGTAGGGTTCCCCAGTTCCTGGCTATCTGGATCCCTAAGTACCGGAAATCTCTTGTTACCCTCCTCAGCGGTAAATCATCTATTCCCCTGCTCTGCTCCCCCGGATGCACCACAAACAACTCACTCTTCCCCATATTCAATTTGTACCCCGAGAATTCCCCAAACTCCCTGAGTGTCCACATTATCTCAGGCATCCCCTCCACTGGGTCCGCAACATACAGCAATAGATCATCTGCATACAATGATACCCGGTGTTCTTCTCCTCCCCTGAGCACTTCCCTCCACTTCCTAGAGCCCCTCAGTGCTCTGGCCAGCGGCTCAATTGCCAATGCAAACAGTAACGGAGACAGGGGACACCCCTGCCTCGACCCTCTATAAAGACAGAAGTAGTCGGACCTCTGCCTGTTCGTGATCACACTTGCCAACGGGGCCCTATATAGCAGCTGTACCCATCCAATAAACCCCTCTCCAAAACCAAATCTCTTCAACACTTCCCATAGGTAGTCCCACTCCACTCTGTCAAATGCTTTCTCAGCGTCCATCGCCACCACTATCTCCGCCTCCCCCTCCGGCGGGGGCATCATCATCACCCCTAGCAGCCTCCGTATGTTCGTGTTCAGTTGTCTCCCCTTAACGAACCCAGTTTGATCCTCGTGGACCACCCCCGGGACACAATCCTCTATCCTCATCGCCATCACCTTGGCCAGAATCTTAGCGTCTACGTTCAGGAGGGAAATAGGCCTGTAAGACCCCGCACTGCAGCGGGTCTTTTTCCTTCTTTAAGAGTAACGATATTGTCGCCTCCGACATAGTCGGGGGCAACTTCCCCTTTCCCTAGCCTCATTAAAGGTTCTCGTCAAAAGCGGGGCCAGTAGGTCTATATATTTCCTATAAAATTCCACCGGGAACCCATCCGGTCCCGGGGCCTTCCCCGCCTGCATGCTCCCAATCCCCTTTACCACCTCCTCCACCTCAATCCGTGCTCCCAGTCCCGCCCTCTCCTGCTCCTCCACCTTCGGGAATTCCAGCCGATCTAGGAAATGCATCTTTCCCTCCTTCCCTTCCGGGGGCTGAGCCTTATACAGCCTCTCGTAGAATGCCTTAAACACCCCGTTCACCCTCTCCGCTCCCCGTTCCATCTCACCTTCCTCATCCCTCACCCCACCTATCTCCCTCGCCGCTCCCCTCTTCCTCAGTTGTTGGGCCAGTAACCGGCTCGCCTTCTCTCCATACTCATACTGTACTCCCTGTGCCCTCCTCCACTGTACTTCTGCCTTGCACGTGGTCAGCAGGTCAAATTCCATATGTAGCCTTTGTCTTTCCCTGTACAGTCCCTCCTCCGGTGCCTCTGCATATTGCCTGTCTACCCTCAGAAGTTCTCTCAACAGTCGCTCCCTTTCTTTACTCTCTTGCTTCCCTTTATGGGCCCTTATGGATATCAGTTCCCCTTTGACCACCGCCTTCAGCGCCTCCCAGACCACTCCCACCTGGACCTCTCCGTTATCATTAAGCTCCAGGTACCTTTTGATACACCCCCTCACCCTTAGACACACACCCTCATCCGCCAACAACCCTTATCCAATCTCCAGAGTGGGTGCTGCTCCTTTTCCTCTCCTACCTCCAGATCTACCCAATGTGGAGCGTGGTCCGAAATGGCTATGGACATGTACCCCGTCCCTGTCACCTTCGTAATCAGTGCCCTTCCCAGGACAAAAAAGTCTATCCGTGAATACACCTTGTGAACATGGGAGAAAAATGAAAACTCCTTACTCCTCGGCCTAATAAATCTCCAGGGGTCAACTCCTCCCATCTGCTCCATGAAGTCCTTAAGCACCTTGGCCGCTGCCGGCCTCCTCCCGGTCTTAGACCTAGACCGGTCCAGCCCTGGATCAAGCACCGTATTGAAGTCTCCCCCCATTACCAGCTTTCCCGCCTCCAGGTCCGGGATACGCCCCAGCATACGCTTCATGAAGTTTACATCATCCCAGTTCGGGACGTATACGTTCACCAGAACCACCGCCTCCCCTTGCAATCTGCCACTCACCATCACATATCTACCCCCACTGTCCGCCACTATGGTCTTTGCCTCAAACAGTACCCGTTTCCCCACTAAAATAGCCACCCCCCTTTTCTTCGCATCTAAGCCTGAATGGAACACCTGCCCCACCCATCCTTTACGTAGTACCCGTGCCCTTTTAATCGGCCCATTCAGCCCTCTCACGTTCCACGTGATCAACCGGGTTGGGGGGCTCTATACCCCCCCCCCCCCCATGTCGACTAGCCATCCCCTTTTCTAACCCAGCTCCTCACCCGGTTCCCACGTACCCGTATATCCCACCGACGGTGCTCTCCCGTCCCGACCACCCCGCCCCATAACAGCTCCCCCTTCCCCTTAGCAGCAGCAACCCAGTTAACCCCCCCTCCCCCCCCTCTGCTAGATCCCTTTCTAGCGTAGTTGCACCCCCCATGTTGCTCCCAGAAGTCAGCAAACTCTGGCTGACCTCAGCTTCCCCCGTTTGTCCTCGGCCCCTCATTGTGCGAGGCCCCCTCCTTCCTGTGTCCCCGTTCCCGCCACAATTATCATAGCGCGGGAGCAAAGCCCGCGTTTCCCACTCGGCTCCGCCCCTGATGGCGCAGTTCCCTTCTCCTTCCCCTTTCCTTCCCACCGGCGCCCACAGTTCCCCATACTCCCCCCCCCCCACCGCCACGAGGGGAAAAGAGAAAAGTTACAAAATTGAAAAATTGAAAAAATTCCCCCCCCCCTTCCCCTTCCTCGTCCCACATAATCACCCCACCACTTTGTTACAGAAGCTTTTTCTCTCGCCAAACTATTCCAGCTTCTCGTCCACAATGAATGTCCACGCCTCTTCTGCCGTCTCAAAGTAGTGGTGCTTCCCTTGGTGTGTGACCCACGGTCTCGCCGGCTGCAACATTCCAAATTTAACCTTCTTTTTGTGGAGCACCGCCTTGGCCCGGTTGAAACTTGCCCTCCTTCTCGCCACCTCCGCACTCCAATCCTGGTACACGCGGATCACCGCGTTCTCCCACCTGCAGCTCCGAGTTTTCTTCGCCCATCTTAGAACCATCTCTCTGTCATTGTAGCGGTGGAACCTCACCACAGTGGCTCGAGGTATTTCTCCAGCCTTTGTTCTTCGCGCCAGAACTCGATAAGCTCCCTCCACCTCCAAAGGGCCCGTCGGGGCCTCCGATCCCATTAGCGAGTGAAGCATCGTGCACACATATGCCCCGACGTGCCTTCGGGAAGACCCAAGACTCTTAAATTCTTCCTCCTCGAGTTATTCTCCAGGGCTTCCAACCTCTCCACACACCTTTTGTGCTGTGCCTCGTGCGTCTCTGTCCTTCCCACCAGGCCCTGTATTTCATCCTCATTCTCCGCAGCCTTTGCCTTCACGACCCGAAGTTCCAACTCCTGGGTCCTCTGCGCCTCCTTTAGCCCTTCAATCGCCTGTAGCATCGGGGCCAACACCTCCTTCTTCAGCTCTTCCACACAGCGCCGCAGGAACTCTTGTTGCTCTGGGCCCCATACCAAACGGCCACCTTCCGACGCCATCTTGCTTCGAGCTTCCCTTCCTTGCCGCTGCTCCAGTGGATCCACTGCAATCCGGCCGCTATCCTCTCCTTTATCCATATTTATCCGGGGGGATTCCCTCCTATTTCACCGCACAATGATTTTGGCCGTTAAAAATTGCCGTTGGGGCTCCTAATAAGAGCCCAAAAGTCCGTTCAACGGGAGGTGCCGAAACGTGCGACTCAGCTGGTCATCGCCGCACCCGGAAGTCTTAGCATAACTTCTTAAATTCACACCTCTAACCCTCTAGAAACTAACCCTCATGCTTGATTCGCTCTTTCTTTTTAAATAGCCCTGTTAGCCGTAGAATTGCAACTGTGCAGAAGGAGGCCATTCGGCCCATCGCGTCTGCACTGACCGTCTGAAAGTGCACCCTACCCCAGGCCCACTCCCCCACCCTATCCTTGTAACCCCACCTAACCGCACATCTTAAGACACAAAGGGGCAATTTAGCATGAGTAATCCACCTAACCTGCACGTCTTTGGACTGTGGGAGGAAACCGGAGCACCCGGAGGAAACCCACCCAGACACGGGGAGAACGTGCAGACTCCGCACAGACAGTCACCCAAGGTCGGAATTAAACCCGGGTCCCTGGACCGGTGAGGCAGCAGTGCTAACCACTGTGCCACCGCACCGCCGCAGGGTGACTGGTAGACGTGAACTCTGAGATCCCTTTGTTACTTTTCCAAACCTTCCTTGCACTTTCCAAATAATAAGTGACCTGCCTATTCTTCCTATCAAAATGTACCGCCTTACATTGATCAGTGTTGAGTAGGGGAGGTGGTGGTGGTTTAATATAGTGGTATTGTTGTTAGACTAATAATCCAGAGACCTCCCCAGGAACTGGGGTGCACAATCCCAATTCCAGGATGGTGAGATTTGAATTCAATAAAAATATGGAATTCATAGACTCCCTATGTACAAGGAGGCCATTTGGTTATCGAGTCTGTACTGAGTCTGAAAGAGCATCCTACCTAGGACCACTCTGTCCCCAAAACCCTACCTAACTAAGGAGTAATTGCAGGTGGCATGGTGATACAGTGGTTAGCACTGCTGCTTCACAACGCCAGGGACCCGGGTTCAATTCCGACCTCGGGGGACTGACTCTGCGGAGTCTGCACGCTCTCCCCGTGTCTGCGTGGGTTTCCTCCGGGTGCTCGCGTTTCCTCCCACAGTCCAAGGGTGTGCGGGTTAGGTGGATTGGCCGCGCTAAATTGCCCCTTGGTGTGCAAAGATGTGCAGATTACGTTACGGGGATAGGGTAGGGGGGAAAGAGTCGGGCTGAGGGGCGGAGAGGTGTGTGGGCCAAAATGAATTTAAGCCGTCTTTATGAGGAAATGGGAAGCATTTCTAAACATGGAAGGGCTGCAAAATACAAGCTGGGTTCGAGAAAGGGGAAGAATTTTACCCGAGTGGTTCACCCCAGTGACTGTTCTCCAGTTTATCTCCATTGTGTTGTTCCACACCTGCATCACCACCAAGCCGTCCGTGCTCTCATTCTGCCCACCGGCCACCTGGATCTTGAGAGCTGAGAGAAAAAGTAAGATCCCGTGAAGTAAGCAAATTGTCCTGCCTCTCGCTGACATGTATACCTGTCCTTATCGATGGTGGTGGTGGGGGGGGGGGTTCCTCCCCCATACAATGATACGAACCCCATTCAAATTCATTTACATATAATTAGCGGACGACTCGCACGAAAGTCCCTCCACCCTCCCCCCAAAATTCCCCCCTCCCTCCTGGCAGCGTGACATCATGCCACCCGTGTTCCCAACACGTTTTTACAAAACTGGCAAAGATAACCTGCCGGGGGGGGGGGGGGGGACGCACGGGTATGGGGGAGGGGGTCATGCCCGTGCAGTATCCTGGCATTGTCGTCCCCCCCCCCCCCCTGCCTGGACACTGCCTCGTGACATTTCCCCTTGGCACAGGTCGAGTCCGCCCCCTCAGCGTGACGTTGCGGCACCCGCCTCCAGGCTTTCTATTTTGGCAATGTGTCAGAAAATGTGGCAGGAATAGCCGGCAGTCCTGCCAACGGGCTGGGCACCACTTTGCCCGGCCTGAGATGACCAGTTGTCAAAAGGAAGAGGAAATTCCGCCCATTGACTCTGTGGTCTTCTCTAGTTGCACCTCTTTCCCAGAAGCTGTCGGGCCTATGTTGACAGGCCTCTGGGCACCGCTCCTCTGAAATGTCTTGATCAGGCTTTTGGAGGTTCCGCTTGATCGATTCGTGGCTCTGCCATTTGGCACTGATCGCCTGGGGTTCGAGTTATTTCCGCCTAGTCAACCGTTGGTGGCAAAGTCCCCGGAATTGGGAGGGCATCAGTGAACCTCAGTCCCTGTTCCTTAGCGTTACTTCATTACTTCCTATAGCCTCCAGAAGCAGCAACCCTCTAACGGCAGAGATAAGGTAACCCAGCACAAATCATGCAAGAACTACAGGACTTCCTTCCGCACGATGATTCAACACCACCAAAAAAGCCAAATGTTTGTATTTGTTCCTCAAAACCAAATCCAGCAAGTATTTTCCAAAGATCCCATCAGCCGGTTATTAATTGTTGCATTTCTTTAAAATAACATGCCAAATAATTCTCGGGAAACCCGGGACGATAAGACACAAAATGAACTCCCCGCGTTAACCTTACCCCTGATTAAAAGCTAATTTCACAAACTCCCATCTGTGTCAGCTCGACATCTGCTGAGCAAGACCAGGGGGTTAGCGTTTTTACCAATTCTCTTTTACCGAAAGAGGTTTCTGAGATTGTCTTTTCTCCTGGACGAGGCAAAGTCAAAGCAATTGCCATGGCCGTGTTCTCCATGAGATCCAAGATGGCCGCTACTGTATTTAGCCGCTGAGTCACCTCCATGTTGGCCAGCTGTGAACTCTGATTGAGAAGGCCGTTTACAAATTCTGTGATGGCCTAAGGACGGAAAGAAAACTGGTTTGTGAGTTAATGGATCTATATTTTTTCCCTCAATTCTTTTAAATTTCTCTCTTCTCTCATTCCTTTTCTTTCTCCATTCTCCCCGAGTCACTGTAATCCCAGATGACCATAGGCTGCTATCCTCCTTGAGGGGGAGAGCTGACTGGTGGTGATTTAACCTGATGTTCAACACACCTTCTATTACCTATTCTCCTAGGACCAGGGGCGTCATTCTCCGACCCCCCGTCGGGTCGGAGAATGGCCGTTGGCCGCCGTGAATCCCGCCCCCGCCGAAGTCTCCGGTACCGGAGATTGGGTGGGGGCGGGAATCGGGCCGCGCCGGTTGGCGGGACCCCCCGCTGGATTCTCCGGCCCGGATGGGCCGAAGTCCCGCCCAGAAATTGCCTGTCCCGCCGGCGTAAATCAAACCTGGTATTTACCGGCGGGACCAGGCGGCGTGGGCGGGCTCCGGGGTCCTGGGGGGGGGGCACGGGGCGATCTGACCCCGGGGGGTGCCCCCACGGTGGCATGGCCCGCGATTGGGGCCCACCGATCCGCGGGCGGGCCTGTGCCGTGGGGGCACTCTTTCCCCTTCCGCCTCCGCTACGGCCTCCACCATGGCGGAGGCGGAAGAGACTCTCCCCACTGCGCATGCGCGGGAAACTGACAGCGGCCGCTGACGCTCCCGCGCATGTGCCGGGAAACTGACAGCGGCCGCTGACGCTCCCGCGCATGCGCCGCATTTCCGCGCCAGCTGGCGGGGCAAAAAACGCCATTTCCGCCAGCTGGCGGGGCGGAAATCCCTCCGGCGTCGGCCTAGCCCCTCAATGTTGGGGCTCGGCCGCCAAAGATGCGGAGCATTCCGCACCTTTGGGCTGGCGCGATGCCCGTCTGATTGGCGCCGTCTTTGGCGCCAGTCGGCGGACATCGCGCCGTTGGGGGAGAATTTCGCCCCTTATTCCTATTGTTTACCCCCCCCCCCTCCCCCCCCAGGCAACTTGGTCACAGGATCAGTTCCTGGAAGCAAGGTGTTTTAACAGCCCCCAAGATCTCCATGATGTGGGCTGGGGACCGTTTGGCTGCAGCGCCGGTCGGGGCACTATCTTTAAAGATGGCTCCCCTGTCTGTTTGGAGCTTGTTGCCAGCTCTATGAGGCCACGCCCCGCCAGAGCGACGGTGTAAACCACGCCCACTCATTTTGTTTTGGCAAAGGGGCTCAAGATTCGGTGAGAAAGCTGGTCTGTGCAACTGGAGGGTTCCACGCCAGTTTTCTGCCTGAGCCTGACACTTTGCCAAATCCTGGTAAGATTCCGGCCATTGCATCCAAACCTGCTCATGACACAAAGATAGGTAGGAAATCAAGCTGTGAGGAGGACACAAAGAATCCTATTGAAACATACAGGGCGGAATACTCCCCCCCCACGCTGGGTGGGAGAATCGGCGGGGCGCCGCGCATGTCCCGCCACGCCGCCCCGATGCCCGCACGCGATTCTCCCACCCCCCCAAACCGGCGCGGCGAGAATCACGGCTGGCCGCTGGGAGAATCGCCGCTCGCCGTTTGCAACGGGCGAGTGGCGATTCTCCGGCCTGCTCAATACGACGGTTCCCACCGGCGCTGTCCACACCTGGTCGCTGCCGGCGGGAACAGCGCGGGAATGCTGGGGGGGGGGGGGGCGGCCTGTGGGGGTGGGGGGTGGGTGGGGGTAGGGGGGTTCCTGCACTGGGGGGGGCCTCAAATGGGGTCAGGCCCGTGATCGGTGCCCACTGATCGGCAGGCCGGCCTCTCTGAAGGAGGACCTCCTTTCCTCCGCTGCCCCGCAAGATCCATCCGACATCTTCTTGCGGGGCGGCCTCGGGGAGGACGGCAACCGCGCATGCGTGGGTGACGACATTTACGCGCGCCGCTTTTACATGGCGCCAAGGTCCGGCGCGCGTAAATGACGCGACGCCGCTCCTAGCCCCCCCGGGGGCGGGAGAGTAGGGGGCTGGGAGCGGGCTCCGACGCCGGAATGAAACACTCCGGTTTTCACTCCGGTGTCGGCACTTAGACTCCCGATGGGAGAATCCCGCCCACAATATTCTGAGGGTGTTTGACAGGGTAGGTGCCAAGACTTTTCCCTTGTGGGGAAATCGAGAACTTAGGGACACCGTTTAAAAGTAAGAGGCCTCTCTATAAGATGGAGGTGAGGAATTTCTTCCTCTTCTTGCTTTAGGGGCGGCACGATGGCACAGTGGTTAGCATTGTTGCTTCACAGCACCAGGGGCCCAGGTTCGATTCCCGGCTTGGGTCACTGTCTGCCCGTCCTCCCCGTGTGTGCGTGGGTTTCCTCCGGGAGCTCCGGTTTCCTCCCACAGTCCAAAGATGTGCAGGTTAGGTGGATTGGCCGTGCTGAATTGCCCTTAGTGCCCAAAGGGGTTGGGTGGGGTTGCTGGGTTATGGGTATGGGGCGGAGTTGTGGTCTTAAGTGGGGTGCTCTTTCCAAGGGCCAGTGCGGGTCAATGGGCCGAATGGTCTCATTCTGCACTGTAAATGTTCTATGTTCTTTGCCTCTGTTATAAAAGGGGGTAATCGCGAAAGCTCTAGACAGTTGTAGCAAGACTTCTCCGCTGCCATACTGCATCCCCACTTGCAATAAAATCCACCAGACTATTTGCCTCGCGAACCATTTATACATACAGGAACGGCCACTGATAGGATGGAAAAGACTTCTTTGAAAAAGCTGACACAATCCTGAGAGGGACCCCAGCCACTTCTGCCTGAAAGGTCAGACAATTAGCCTAACCCTGCTTTTCTACCTGTTTAACTGAAGTCAAATAGAATTCCAGTCGAAGCGCAGACTGAGGTTTTAAACAGGAACAGGTGCAGGCCATTCGGCCCCTCGAGCCAACTCTGCCACTCAATCAGATCACTTACCTATCCTATCCCCATACCGCTCGATGTCATTGGTCTCCAGAAACCTATTGGTTTCTGTCTTTTTTTTCTCCAAATTTAGAGTATCCAATTCTATCCAGAGTGTGGCGACTCAGGGATTTTTACAGTAACTTCATTGCAGTGTCAATGGAAGCCTACTTGTGAGAATAATAAAGTTATTATTAACGCCCCACGGACAGGACCCGGGGCCAGTATCGAACTCAGGTCCTCGACGCCGTGAAGCAGCGGTGCTAACCGCTGCGCCACCATGCTGCCTTGAACATGCTCAGTGATTGAGCTTCCGCAGCTCCCCTGGGGTCGAGAACTCCAAAGATTCACCAACCTCTGAGGGATGAAATTCCTCTTCATCCCAGTTGTGAATGGCCGTAGCCTTAGTCTGAGTCTGTGTCCCCTGACTCACCAGCCGGCGGGGAATCATCCAATTTATAGCTACCCTGTTGCACCATGTAAGAATTTTGCAAGTTCCAATGAAGGCACGCAACCATTCTTCGGAACGCTAGGGAATACAGATTCCCCAATCTCTCCTCATGAAACAACCCCGCTATCCCAGGGATTAACCTTTAGAACCTTAGTTAGGCCACACTTGGAGTATAGTGTTCAATTCTGGTCGCCACACTACCAGAAGAATTAGGGTTAGGGTTAGGGTTAGGGTTAGGGGCTTGACCAGGAGATTTACCAGGATGTTGCCTGGTATGGAGGGCATTAGCTATGAGGAGCGGTTGAATAAACTCGGTTTGTTCTCACTGGAACGACGGAGGTTGAGGGGCGACCTGATAGAGGTCTACAAAATTATGAGGGGCATAGACAGAGTGGACAGTCAGAGTTTTTACCCAGGGTAGAGGGGTCAATTACTAGGGGGCAGAGGTTTAAGGTGCGAGGGGCAAGGTTTAGAGGAGATGTACGAGGCAAGTTTTTTACGCAGAGGGTAGTGGGTGCCTGGAACTCGCTACCGGAGGAGGTGGTGGAAGCAGGGACGATAGGGACATTTAAGGGGCATCTTGACAAATACATGAATAGGATGGGAATAGAGGGATACAGACCCAGGAAGTGTAGAATGATTTTAGTTACGACGGGCAGCATGGTCGGCACAGGCTTGGAGGGCCGAAGGGCCTGTTCCTGTGCTGTACTTTTCTTTGTTCTTTGTTCTTAACCTCCATTGCAGGCCCTCTACGGCAAGTATATCCCTCCTTAGATAAGGGAGCCAAACTGTACATAATACTTGGTGAGTTCTCACCAAGGCTCTATGCAACTGAAGCAAGACATCCTGACTCTCTCGCCCAAGTTCCCTGGTGATGAAGGCCACTTGCTTCCTAACTGCTTGCTCCCCCCCCCCCCACTTGCTTCCTAACTGCTTGCTGCCCCCCCCCCCCCCCCCCCCCCCCTCCCCCCGCATGTTAACCTTTAATGACACATGATTAAGGACACCCAGGTCCCTCTGGACACTCACACTTGACAACCTCTCACCGTCTAAGAAATATTTTGCCTTCCCTTCTTTCTCCCTAACGGAATAACTTTGCATCTATTCACATTATATTCCACCTGCCATGTTCCATATCCTTCCTGAAGCCTTCCCTTCACTCCTTACGTTACCACCCAGCTCGGCGCCATCGGCGAATTTGGAAATATGACAATTAGTCCTGCACATTTCAAATTATTGATCTGATTGTTAGATAGATCCCATGTTATCCTGACTGTGATACATGGGTAACTCCAGTGCATCCGATGAACAGCTCAAATTCGACTCCCCTGTGTTGATTGTCTGCTGCCTCACAGCTCGAGGGACCCGGGTTCGATTCCCGGCTTGGGTGACTGCCTGTGTGGAGTCTGCGCATCCTCCCCTTGTCTGCCTGCGTTTCCTCCGGGTGCTCCCGTTTCCCCCCACTGTCCAAAGAAGTGCAGGTTAGGTGGATTGGCCATGCTAAATTGCCCTTAGTGTCCAAAAAGGTTAGGTTGGGTTACGGGGATAAGGTGGAGGGTTAAGTAGGGTGTTCTTTCCAAGGGCCGGTACAGACTCGATGGGTTGAATGGCCTCATCCTGCACTGTAAATATTATGATTCTATGATCAATTGTGTTTAATTATAAGAAAATGAAAAGCATTAATTGATGTGCCACTTGAGCCCAAATAAAGAGTAGCTTACTGACATGGTGGGTGATTGGGTTCGGAGGTGTATGCTTCTAAGTGTTTCATTCTGCAAATAAATGTTAGTCTGCGAGTAAAGCTTGTTTCCAGTATCCCGCTACACCCACTGGTTTCGAGACTATAACATTCCGCACCGGAAATCATATCACTTTTGCCAAATATATAATTCCGGGCCTGTAATTCCTTACCTGGGAATCCTTTGAGACATTGAAATTCTGACAGACTTTGTCGAGGAATCTGTGAGCTACTTCCATCAGGGGGCAGGACCCACTATCCGAGGAGTTTGGCTGGACAGTGGAACAAGGCAACAGTTAATCAGCAATCTTTCCCAATGATAACCTGGAAAACTGGTCAATAGTGTGAAAACTTCCCGAGAGCAGAATTCCTCAGAACCCCGCCGGGTCGGAGAATCGCCGGGGGCTGGCGTGAATCCCGCCCCTGCCGGTTGCCGAAGTCTCCGGCACCGGATATTCGGCGGGGGCGGGAATTGCGCCACGCCGGTTGGCGGGCCCCCCCGCGCGATTCTCCGGCCCGGATGGGCCGAAGTCCCGTTGCTAAAATGCCTGCCCCGCTGGCGTAGATTAAACCACCTACCTTACCGGCGGGACAAGGCGGCGCGGGCGGGCTCCGGGGTCCTGGGGGGGCGGGTGCGGGGCGATCTGGCCCCTGGGGGGTGCCCCCACGGTGGCCTGGCCCGCGATCGGGGCCCACCGATCCGCGGGCGGGCCTGTGCCGCGGGGGCACTCTTTTCCTTCCGCCTTCTCCACGGTCTCCACCATGGCGGAGGCAGAAGAGACTCCCTCCACTGCGCATGCGCGGGAATGCCGTCAGCGGCCGCTGACGCTCCTGTGCATGCGCCGCCCAGAGATGTCATTTCCGCGCCAGCTGGCGGGGCACCAAAGGCCTTTTCCGCCAGCTGGCGGGGCGGATATTCGACCGGCGCCGACCTAGCCCCTCAATGTTGGGGCTCGGCCCCCAGAGATGCGGAGCATTCCGCACCTTTGGGGCGGCGCGATGCCCGACTGATTTGCGCCGTTTTGGGCGCCAGTCGGCGGACATCGCGCCGTTTCTGGAGTATTTCGCCCCCGATTTAGTATCTTCTGGGAACGAAGGGCGGAATTCTCCGACCCCCCGCCGGGTCGGAGGATCGGCACGGCACTGCGTGAATCGTGCCACGCCGCCCCGACGCCGGGACCCAATTCTCCGCAATGAGAATTGACGCCATTGGCGCCGGCGTGGTCGGAGTATGCGGCGACTCTCCGGCCCGGGCCGGCATGCCGTTTCTCCGGGCCAGATGGGCCGAGTGGCCGTCAATAAAAAGCCGAGTCGCGCCGGGGCCGTTCTAACCCGCTGCGGGCTGGTGGGACCACGGCGTTGAAGGGTCCAGGTGCAGCCTGTGGGGGGGGGGGCTCCATAGTGGCCTGGCCCGCGATCGAGGCCCACCGATCGGCGGGCCGGCCTCTCTGCCCCCAGGCCTCCTTCCCTCTGCGCCAGCTCCTGTAGCCCTGCGCCATTTGGCGTCGGGGCTGCTGCGGGGAAGAAGGCCCCTGCGCATGCACGGACCACGCGGCGCCGGGTTCAGGCCGGGATCGGCAGCTGGGGCGGCGGAGGCCGGAGTTAAACACTCCCGTATTTACTCCGCCGTCGGCACTTAGCCGCCCGTTGGGAGAATCCGGCCCGAAGGCCCTAAAGTCCGTTGGTGAACCCCACCGAGTGTTTGCGCTATGGCATCTAGTGCTACCCCACTGGAGTTCATGGGGTCAGTGAGGGGGCATCTCGTTGGCATTGGACAGGTGAGCAAGCACCTCCGAAAGAAAGAAAGATTTGCATTTATATATCGCCTTGGGATGTTCCAAAACACTTTACATCCAATGAATTAATTTTGTCACAGCTGTAATGTGGTAAAAGTGGCAGCCAATTGGGACTGAATGTTTCTGGCTCACCCCGCAAGTAGGATTCCTGCTGCCGCCAACAACAAGCCCCCCCCCCGCCCGCCCGGCTCCTCACCCCCTCCCCCCTCCCACCCCACCCCCCGCCACCGCACGTTCGCCATGGTGGGGGCCACAAACAATGGGAAATCCCATTGACAGTCCCTCAAAGAACAAAGAACAAAGAAATGTACAGCACAGGAACAGGCCCTTCGGCCCTCCAAGCCCGTGCCGACCATGCTGCCCGACTAAACTACAATCTTCTACACTTCCTGGGTCCGTATCCCTCTAATCCCATCCTATTCATGTATTTGTCAAGATGCCCCTTAAATGTCACTATCGTCCCTGCTTCCACCACCTCCTCCGGCAGCGAGTCCAGGCACCCACTACCCTCTGCGTAAAAAACTTGCCTCGTACATCTACTCTAAACCTTGCCCCTCTCACCTTAAACCTATGCCCCCTAGTAATTGACCCCTCTTCCCTGGGGAAAAGCCTCTGACTATCCACTCTGTCTATGCCCCTTATAATTTTGTAGACCTCTATCAGGTCGCCCCTCAACCTCCTTCGTTCCAGTGAGAACAAACCGAGTTTATTCAATCGCTCCTCATAGCTAATGCCCTCCATACCAGGCAACATTCTGGTAAATCTCTTCTGCACCCTCTCTAAAGCCTCCACATCCTTCTGGTAGTGTGGCGACCAGAATTGAACACTATACTCCAAGTGTGGCCTAACTAAGGTTCTATACAGCTGCAACATGACTTGCCAATTCTTATACTCAATAAGTCCTCGTCGGCCTATGGCGGGTGGCTTCCGTCGCTGCACATCATGCCGCCGGTAGGTGGGTTGGGGTGGGGGGGAGAGCATCGGGAAATCCCACCCAGTGAGTTTGCACCAACAGCGACGTGACAAATTATTACATAATCTGCCGTCAGTCTTCTGTTGAGGAATAAATATGGACTTGGACCCAGGGAGACTGCTCCGGGGCCTTGGTGATCTTTATTCAACCCAAGAGGGAAGACTGGGTGTGTGGGGGGTGAGGGGGTGGGGGCATACAGTTGATAGATTCTCACAAATTTGGGGGTTATAAATTTCCTGTACTCTTTATTGATGATTAACCGTCAGGATTCCCATTTCCCCACGCAGCCTCGCCACTCACCGCAACACGGAAGGGGTGCTGCACTGTTGGCGATACCGTCTATCAGATGGGACTTTAAACCAAGGCCTCATCTCAGGTGGGTGTAAGTATTATCCCAGCACTGTGCAAGGAAGAGCTAGGGAAGTTCCCCCCCTGCTGTCCTGGCCAACATTCAGCCCTCAACGAACGTTGCCAAAAACAGATCATTGAACCATGATCCTCCTGTCTGTGGGATCTTGCTCTGCACATTGGCTGCCATGTTCCCCGACGCTGACCGGGCTTTATTCGCGGCAAGGGGCTTTGGGGACACCCCTGGGCTCTTAAAGGTGATCAATAAGTGCAAATGCTTTTTTCTCCTTCATCCATAGTAACGAAAGCTCTTTCCACCTTCAACACCGGACGGTTCATTGCGGCGGTACAATGGGCGGGGAAACAATGGGCGCTCCAGCCAAATCTCCACTCACCCTCGGAAAATGCCAGCCGCGAGCGAGGAGGGCAGATTTCGGCCAATGTAAAGATCGTTAATCCGGGTTTCAGCAGACGACGGAAGCTGAGAGAAAGCCTCTAGGACCAGACAGTGTGTCACAGAGAGACGTGAGCACAGATGCACTCAAAGGGAAGGATGTGGTGAAGGTTTTGTGACCGAATATATTTCTGTGTAAAAATAGTGGTGAGTTTGAGAGGGCAGGCGAGTAAAAAATAAACCTCCCAAACTAATTCAGCGCAAAAGTTCGACTGAACTGTGCGTGAACTTTTCACAGGGGCCTTTCACAGTAACTTCATTGAAGCCTACTTGTGACAATAAGCGATTATTACTATAACTTTGACTGGTGACAAGATGGCCTGGACCGAGAAGGCAACTTTTGCGCGGTTCCTTTCGAAAATAGGCCTCGTCGTGCACAGCCGAGAGACCAAAACAAATCCCATCAAAGAAAAATGCCGGAGAAGGTTTCATAGAATTTACAGTGCAGAAGGAGGCCATTTGGCCCATCGAGTCTGCCGTGCTGCCCAAGGTTGCCGGACAGCCAGCCACCGCGGGCGGAATTTCATGCCCCCTCACGGCAGGGAGTTGGATCTGAATGATGTGGTGAGCCGTTTGAAAGTCCATTGACTTTGGCGGGACTGGAACGTCCTGGAGGCCGCAGGCTCCGCAAAATTCCGCCTTAGTCATAGGATCATAGCGTTTTCACAGCTTGGAAAGGGGCCCTTCGGCCCATCCTGTCTGCGCCGGCCAGCAAGCACCTGCCCATTCTAATCCCATGTCCCAGCACTCGGTCCGTATCCTTGCATGCTCGGGTGTTTCACCTGCTCATCTAAATGCTTCTTAAACGCTTTGAGGGTTCCCCACCTCTACCTTTCAGGCAGAGAGTTCCAGATTCCCAACACCCTCTGGGTGAAATATTTTCCTCAAATCCCCTCTAAATCATTACCTGATCACGAATCTATGCCCCCCGGTTATTGGCTCCTCCACTCAGGGGAGACGTCTCTTCCTATTCACCCTATCTCTGTCCTTCATAATTTTGTACACCTCGATCAGGTCCCCCCTCAGCCTTCTCTGCTCCAGGGAAAACAACCCCAGCCTGACCAGCCTCCCTTCAAAGCTGAAACGCTCCAGCCCAGGCAGCATCCTGGTGAATCTCCTCTGCACCCTCTCCAGTGCAATCACATCCTTCCTATATGAAATGAATGAAAATCGCTTATTGTCACAAGTAGGCTTCAAATGAAATTACTGTGAAAAGCCCCTAGTCGCCACATTCCGGCGCCTGTTCGGGGAGGCTGTTACGGGAATTGAACCGTGCTGCTGGCCTGCCTTGGTCTGCTTTCAAAGCCAGCGGTTTAGCCCTGTGCTAAACAGCCCCTTAGTGTGGCGACGAGAACTGCACACAGTACTCTAGCTGTGGCCTAACGAGCGTTTTATACAGCTCCATCATAACCTCCCTGTTTTATATTCTATACCTCGGCTAATAAAGGCAAGTATCCCATTAGCCTTCTTAACCACCTTACCTACCTGTCCAGCTGCCTTATGGGATCTTTGAACATGCACCCCAAGGTCCCTCTGGTCCTCTGTACTTCCTCATGCCCAACCGTTCATTCTGTATTCCCTCGCCTTGTTAGTCCTCCCAAGATGCATCACCTCACACTTTTCAGGGTTAATTTGCATTTGCCATTGTTCTGCCCGTCTGACCAGCCCGTCTATGTCGCCCTGCCATCTAAGGCTTTCCTCCTCACTATTTACCACATCACCAATTTTCGTGTCATCTGCAAACTCATTGACCATATCCTCCACATTCACATCTAGATCATTAATGCACACCACAGACATCAAGGGACCCAACGCCGATTCCTGAGGTACAACACTGGTCACAGGTTTCCAGTCACAAAAACAACCTTTGACCATTAAGCCAATTTTGGATCCAATGTGCCAAATTACTCTGGATCCCATGGGCCCTTACATTCTTGATCAGTCTCCCACGAGGGAAAGGCCTTACTGAAGTCCTTGTCGACCACATCAACTGCTCTGTCCCCATCTACTCACCTAGTCACCTCCTCGAAAAATTCAATCAAATTTATTCAACATGATTTCCCCTTGACAAAGTCATGTTGACTATCCTTGCCTTTCCGAGTGATGATTAATTCTGTCCCTCACAAATGTTCCCAATCATTTCCCTACCACTGATGTTAGACTCACTGGCCTGTAATTTCTTGATTATTCCCTACTCCCCTTCTTGAATAATGGCATCGCTTTAGCTGTCCACCACTCCCTGGCTCCTTACCTATGCCCAGAGAAGATTTGAAAATTAACGTCAAAGTAACTCCCCCACACATTCTGTATTCCTGTAAGGCATCCACTGTTTCCAGCCTTCTATACCTGCCATGAGCCTCCCTTTTTTTCCTTATCCAATCCTGCATTTCCCTTGATATCCGCGGTTCTCTGGACTTTTTGATCCCACTCTTTACCTTTCGGGGAACATGTTGGCCCTGTACTCTCTATTTTCTTTTTTTGAATAACTCTCGGCTCTGGGGCGTCATTCTCCGACCCCCCGCCGGGTCGGAGAATGGCCGTTGGCCGCCGTGAATCCCGCCCCTGCCCAATCTCCGCTCCTGGAGATTGGGCGGGGGCAGGAATCGGGCCGCGTCGGTTGGCGGGACCCCCCGCTGGATTCTCCGGCCCGGATGGGCCGAAGTCCCGCCCAGAAATTGCCTGTCCCGCCGGCGTAAATCAAACCTGGTATTTACCGGCGGGACCAGGCGGCGTGGGCGGGCTCCGGGGTCCTGGGGGGGGCCGCGGGGCGATCTGACCCCGGGGGGTGCCCCCACGGTGGCCTGGCCCGCGATCGGGGCCCACCGATCCGTGGGCGGGCCTGTGCCGTGGGGGCACTCTTTCCCTTCCGCCTCCGCCACGGCCTCCACCATGGCAGAGGCGGAAGAGACTCTCCCCACTGCGCATGAGCGGGAAACTGACAGCGGCCGCTGACGCTCCCGCGCATGCGCCGGGAAACTGACAGCGGCCGCTGACGCTCCCGTGCATGCGCAGCATTTCCGCGCCAGCTGGCGGGGCAACAAACGCCATTTCCGCCAGCTGGCGGGGCGGAAATCCCTCCGGCGCCGGCCTAGCCCCTAAATGCCGGGGCTCGGCCCCCAAAGATGCGGAGCATTCCGCACCTTTGGGGCGGCGCGATGTCCGTCTGATTGGCGCCGTCTTTGGCGCCAGTCGGCGGACATCGCGCCGTTGGGGGAGAATTTCGCCCCTGATGTGGACTTTCCTATAAGTTGCTGCTCCCGGTCCACTTTGGCCAGATCCTGTCTTATCCTATTACCCCCAATTCAGAACCTTTATTTCCAGTCCACCATTGTCCTTGTCCATAACCACATTAAATCTTACTGAGTTATGGGGCGAAATTCTCCCCAACGGCGCGATGTCCGCCGACTGGCGCCCAAAACGGCGCCAATCAGACGGGCATCGCGCCGCCCCAAAGGTGCGGAATGCTCCGCACCTTTGGGGGCCGAGCCCCGGCATTTAGGGGCTAGGCCGGCGCCGGAGGGATTTCCGCCCCGCCAGCTGGCGCGGAAATGACATTTGGGGCGGCGCATGTGCGGGAGCGTCAGCGGCCGCTGACAGTTTCCCGTGCATGCGCAGTGGGGAGAGTCACTTCCGCCTCCGCCATGGTGGAGGCCGTGGCGGAGGCGGAAAGGAAAGAGTGCCCCCACGGCACAGGCCCGCCCGCAGATCGGTGGGCCCCGATCGCGGGCCAGGCCACCGTGGGGGCACCCCCGGGGCCAGATCGCCCCGCGCCCCCCCCCAGGACCCCGGCGCCCGCCCGCGCCGCCTGGTCTCGCCGGTAAATACCAACTTTAATTTACGCCGGCGGGACAGGCAATTTCTGGGCGGGACTTCGGCCCATCCGGGCCGGAGAATTGAGCGGGGGGTCCCGCCAACCGGCGCGGCCCGATTCCCGCCCCCGCTGAATATCCGGTAGCGGAGACTTCGGCGGGCGGCGGGGGCGGGATTCACGGCGGCCAACGGCCATTCTCCGACCCGCTGGGGGGTCGGAGAATGACGCCCATGATCACTATCACCGAAATGCTCCCCCACTGACACTCCTCCTGCCTGCCTTCCCCCAAGGGAAAACGTTTCTTTCTGTCTACTATATGTGTCCACTCATAATTGTGTACACCTCAATCAGGCCCCCCTCGGCCTTCTCTGCTCTAAGAAAAACAATCCCAACCTAACCAGCCTCCCTTCATAGTTGAAACTCTCCAGCCCAGGCAACATCCTAGTGAATCTCCTCTGCACGCTCCCTAGTGCAATCACATCCTTCCTATAGTGTGCCAACAGATGCAAGTCATGGTTTAAACGAAAGGCCTCGGAATATAATTGGGAACCTTTGTGCTTTTGAAGAAGTTTCATAGGGACAGTATGGTTTCCCAATATAATATTCTGATCCCATTCCTTGGAAAAGAGAATAAAAGATTGAGCACAATGGGGACCTGCGCCGCATTCGAAGGAAGCGGACCCTGTTAACTGGCGTAGGGGGTTCTCAGAGCGAGAGGAAACCTGGCTAATCACCAGGAAAATAATTGACCACCACAGGGCTTCTCGTGATCATATGACCACGGTGGCACAGCGGTTAGCACTGCTGCCTCACAGCGCCAGGGTCCCGGGTTCGATTCCAGCCTCAGGTGACTGTGTGTCACACAGTTTGCACGTTCTCCCCGTGTGTGCGTGGGTTTCCTCCGGGTGCTCCGGTTTCCTCCCACAGTCCAAAGATGCGCAGGTTAGGTGGATTGGCCGTGCTAAATAGCCCTTTTGTGTCCAAAGGTTAGCTGGGGAGAGGGCCGGGGGAGTTGGGCCTGGGTGGGGTGCCCTTTCAGAGGGTCGGTGCAGACCCGATGGGCCGAATGACCTCCTTCTGCACTGTAGGGATTCTATGATTCTTAAAGCATATTTGAGCTAGACACTGGTGAAACGTTGACTTTATGGAGGTAACCATGGTTTGGGCATGCTGATGCTAGATAACAGCAAAGGGTTGGGGCTGCACGGTGGCACTGGTTAGCACTGCTGCCTCACAGCGCCAAGGACCCGGGTTCAATCTCAGCCACGTGTCACTGTCCGTGTGGAGTTTGCACATTCTTCAGCCAGAGGGTGGTGAATCTGTGGAACTCTTTGCCGCAGAAGGCTGTGGAGGCCAAATCACTGAGTGTCTTTGAGACAGAGATAGGTTCTTGATTAATAGGGGGATCAGGGGTTATGGGGAGACAGGAGGAGAATCATATCAGCCATGATTGAATGGCGGAGCAGACTCGATGGGCCGAGTGGCCTAACTCTGCTCCGATGTCTTATGGTCACCATAATGATGTTCCTGTAACTGTTTCAAATGCGTGTCTCATGCTATGACTTCAATTAGATTAACCCTATTGAGCGAGTTAGTTTGTAATTCTCCTGAAGTACGCAGATGTAAAAAACTATAAGGAGGGGGCTCCCATATAGGAGTTGCTCGAGGGGCTGGCAAGCAAGGCCATGTTGGAAAGAGGGCAATATGGGACACATACCTGTTCCAGGGTTTCGGAACGTTTCGGATCACACGGCACAAGAGTAGAATTCTTCTGTTTTTCAGGGTTAGGACAGTTAAGAGGTGACTCTGCGGGAATGAGAAATAGACAATTGTCTCCATCACTTGCCCATCTGCAAATCTGCCATGTTCCTGCTACAGATTTCTAATGCCAGCCTGACCGCCCCGGGACAGGCAGGACCTCGGATTAACATCTTACCAAAAGGATGCTCCTCTAACAGTGCAGCACTCCCTCCATTTGGGGCGCCCATGTAGATTACACTCCAGTCCGATAGCATGCCGCTTCGCACCATGACCTTCTGACTCCTGAGGCGCGAGCCTCCGGTGAGGAGTTGGCATCACGGGATGGGATGGTGCATGTGGGGCCTGATTTTGAGGCATAAAATGGACACAAACCAGACCAACAAAACAGGTAGGGATTGGTTCAGGAGAGGCAGTGGCGTAGTGGTATTTTCACTAAAATAATCCAGAGACCCAATGCTCTGGGGACCCGAGTTCAAATCCCATCCAGGGCAGATGGTGGAATTTGAATTCAATAAAAATCTGGAATTAAAAGTCTAATGACGACCACAAAACCATTGCCGATTGTCTTAAAAACCCATCTGGTTCACTAATTTCCTTCAGAGAAGGAAATCTGCCAGTCCTACCTGGTCTGGTCTACATGTGACTCCAGATCCACAGCCCAGGGATGGGAAATAAATGCTGGCCCAGCCGTCGATGTCCACATCCCATGGACAAGTAAAAAAAAAATTATATTTTTGAGGGTCAGTTTTTAGTCATCCATTAAGACCCATAAGTCTGTCAAAGAGGGGCCCTCGTGCCTGCAGGATAGTTGACAATTTTAATTTTAATATGTTTCCAACACAACCCCTCCCCTCTTCCCAGTACTGGCCTCGAGGTCAACAGCAGTTGGCTGAAATTAGCAAGCTGCTGGTGGCGACGCAACGGGCCCCGAAGCTAAGGCCTTCGGCCCAGTTTCCTAGGCCTCAGGCCTCTATGGTCAGACCGGGATCTTCTCATGCAGCAGGTGTCGGGGCATAATAATGGACTCAAACAAATTTCAGCCCCTACGAGTGCAGTGCTCTCCCCCGCACACCCCACCTCCAGCCCCAAAGATCCTTTCTGTGTTGCTCTTTCAGTATTCATTTTACCTGGGGTGACATGATGTGCGTTTACTGGCTTTCGGCGAAATCCTGGGTCATAGATACAGCTGTAACTCCCAGCAGAATTCTGACAGGTTGTATTCTTGCCGCAGGTATCTTCACTCTCACACTCATCCACGTCTGCAACAGAGGAAGGAACAATCACATCACCCACTACACTTACGGAGCTGGACTGAAGGGGAGATGCCAATTGCTCTCCCACACGGGTTAACTGCCTGGATCTCTTGCTGCTTATAATCCAAATTAAATAGATTTTACAACAAAGAACTGGGCCATTGGGCCCAATAGGTTGATGATGGTATCATGCTTCATACTAGTCTTCTCGTATCCTGTCTCACCCATTAACATATCTTTTTATCTCTTTCTCTCTCATGTACTCATCCAGCTTCTCGAGTGTGCATCTATTATCAACCACTCCATGTGGTTCACATTTCGACCACTCTCTGGAGTGAGCGGCACGGAGGCACTGTGGTTAGCACTGCTGCCTCACAGCTGCAGCAACCCGGGTTCAGTTCCAGCCCTGGGTGACTGTCTGTAGGGAGTTTTCACTTTCCCCTCATGGGTTTCCTCCGGGTGCTCCGGTTTCCTCCCATAGCCCAAAGATGCGCCAGCCTCCCCGAACAGGCGCCGGAATGTGGCCACTAGGGGCTTTTCACAGTAACTTCATTTGAAGCCGACTTGCGACAATAAGCGATTTTCATTCCATGTGCCGGTTAGGAGGGTTGGCTGTGCTAAATTGCCCCTTTGTGTCCAAAAGGTTGGGTGGGTTGCTGGGTTACGGGGATAGGGTGGAGGATTGGCCTTAATAGGGGGCTCTTTCCAAGGGCCGGTGCAGACCCGGTGGGCCGAATGGCCTCCTTCTGCACTGTAAATTCTCTGTGATTCTAAAGAGCTCTCTCCTGAACCCGTCACTGGATTTATTAGCGACCATTTAGGTATCTGTAACCTCTAAATTTTGACTCACTCAAAAGTGGGAACATCTCTTTTATTTCTAGCCTGGAAACACCTATCCGGAGCCATCTCCTCTATTGAGAAAAGAGGCAAAGCCTGTTCAATCCTTACTGATAGATTACTGTTTTATTGATTTATGTAGTGCTTTTAAAAAATGATTGCGTGCATAGTCACAGAATAGAAGTATTCTCAAGGCCATGAATGTGGAAAGGTAGTCATTGTTTCAGGCAATGAATAATATATTTCCACGTATGCAGGAATCCCAACATTGTTTCATGAAATGTTGCATAAATGCTTCATGTTATAAATACACCACTGACCTTCAGTACATTTAGCAATGAAAATGTGACAAATGCTTAACAACAGCAAGGTTAATACAAGCACCTTCGCCGTGATTCTCCGATCCCCCGCCGGGTCGCAGGATCGTGCCACGCCGCTCCGACGCGGGGCCGCCGATTCTCCGCTCCCCAGCGGGCCGAGTGCCCGCCGGGTTTGGCCGAGTCCCGCTGGCATGGGTTACGTATGGTCCTACCCGGCGGGACCTCGGAGTTCTGGTTGGGGGGGGCCGTCCTGGTGGAGGGTGGGGGGGATACGACTCCGGGGGAGGGGGGGGGTCTCCATGGTACCAGGCCCTCGATCGGGGCCTACCGATCGGCCGGCGGGCTAATTCCGTGGGGGGGCCTATCGCCCTCCACGCCGGGCCCCTGTAGGGCTCTGCCACATTGCCCGGGGGGGCCGACGCGGAGACAGCAACCCACGCGCATGCGCGGAACCGCGCCGGCAGAGGCACACCGTCTTTCGAGCACCGGAGCAGCGGACACCACTCCGGCGCCATACTCCGGAGGCCTGTCCCTGAGTGGTTTGCGCCCCGCCGGCTGACGGGAAAGGGGCTTGGCGCCACGCCAACCGGCGCCGAAGGGCCTCCGCCAGCCGGCGCAAGTTGGCACATGTGCGGGAGCGCCAGTGCGTGCTGGCGTCATCCCCGCGCATGCGCAGAGGGCTTCGTTTCCGCACCGGGAATGGTGGACCGGTACAGCCTCCGGTGCGGGAGGATAGAGTGCCCCCACGGCACAGGCCCGCCCACGGATCAGTGGGCCCCAATCGCGGGCCAGGCCACGGTGGGGGCACCTCCCGGGTCCAGATCCCCCCGCGACCCCCCCCCCCAAGAACCCTGGAGCCCGCCCGCGCCGCCAGGTCCCTCCGGTAAGGGACCTATTCCAATTTACGCCGGCGGGACCGGCAAAAGACGGGCGGGACTTCGGCCCATCGCGGGCCGGAGAATTCGGGCAGCCCCGGCGCCCATTGAGTTGCACCTGACCCCGCCATTCTCCGAGGCGGGCGGCGAGACTCACGCCGCGGCGATTTTTGGGGTCCGGAGAATTAGCAGGACGGCGGCGGCGATTCTCCAACCCGGCGGGGGGGGTCGGGGAATCCCGCCCATAACCTTTCAGCTCGATGGCAAAACTCTTTTGCTTTATGTGTCACATTTGCCAGATTGCACCAAAGTTGGTAAGTGATAGAATCGTCGGGGTGTGGGGGGTGATAAATAAATGTCCTCTTGGTTATTCTCCTGGGCAGATTAAGGGTTAGGAAATATTTGAATAATGACACTCGGAAATTAGTACCGTGCCGTGGGAAAGAAATGTACCATGTGACTGGGAAAACAATGCAGTCGCCATGGGAGGTCATAGGCGGGGGGGGGGGCGGTGGGAGGTCGGGCCCGCCCTGTGGCCTGTGTTCTGGTGGCAGAGGCGGCTCCCCATTGGTTGCCGGTGAGATCATCCAGTCCCTCCGGTGTCTCCGGTATTTTGCCTGGATACCCGTCCCACCGCCCGGCCACCCGGCGCATGCAGCCACATTGGGTGGACTGGAAGTTCCCACCGGCGAGACAGGGCCAGAAAGTTCAGCCCAATGCTTTTTGTTATTAATGTTGATTCAGGGATAAATATCGATCAGCACAATGAGGAGCTCTCCCCTGTCATTCCTGTTTATTCCCTGTTTATTCCAGCGCTTTTATTTTTGCTGTTACATTTTTGATTCATGGATGATTAATGGATGTGTGTCTTTAAGGCAAGTGGCCTGTGCCTTTAATTCAAGCCGATGATTTCGGCAGAAGGGCAGATCACTGTTCTAGCCT
This sequence comes from Scyliorhinus torazame, assembly GCF_047496885.1. Taxonomy (NCBI): domain Eukaryota; kingdom Metazoa; phylum Chordata; class Chondrichthyes; order Carcharhiniformes; family Scyliorhinidae; genus Scyliorhinus; species Scyliorhinus torazame. The sequence goes on along the minus strand of NC_092733.1, from coordinate 22,936,499 downwards.
GTGCCGGTTCAAACTGGAGCTGCAGACTGACCGGTGCCAACGACAGAGATTGGCTGTGACTCAATTTGATTGATTTGGGCTGGTGGCCAATGAATTGGCCCAAGAGGCTGCGCTCTGCCCGTTAATGGGTGGTGGTTGGGTCAAATGTTTTCCGGTCTCCCAAGGCTTGGGTTTGCTTTCGGGTTTGGCCCAGGCAGCCCCAGGGGAGGACCTGCAATCCTCTGCTCTCTGTCCTCCTTCAGAAAGGTTGTGTTTCTGGACGGGCCGAGGGCCTGGATGAATCTGTGTACAGGCAGAGTCCAGAACCGGCCAACTCTCCCTCCTGGACGGGAGAGGCCCGAATGCGGCCCAGTTGGATGAGAAATAAAGTGTCTCTCCAGAAAGCCTGCTGCCTGTGAGTACTGCACTTTCTGAACGACAGGGACCCCGAATAAATGAATGACTCTTCAAACAAGACCATGATTGGCTGCAAACCAGAGATTTTAATCGGCAAGCTTGCTGTGAATTAAGTGTGCTAAAGAACTAACATTTGAAGCAAGAACTCTTACCTTTTGACTTTCATCCTTACTATTTATTTCCCCCCTTTCCCCCCTCTCTGTGTTTTTCTGTCTTGTGTGTGTGGGAAGACGATGGGGCGGTTAAAGTGGGAGTTGGGCGTTAGGTGATAGTTCACCAGTTGTATTTACTGTCTTTTTCCACATAGTTCCACATTTGTCTAAATTTTTTTAAAACAAAAAATATTTTATTGAAAATTTTTGGTCAACCAACACAGTACATTGTGCATCCTTTACACAATATTATAACAACACAAATAACAATGACCTATTTTATAAACAGAAAATGAATAAATAATAAATAACAAAAATGAAAACTAACCCTAATTGGCAACTGCCTTGTCACAAGTAACACTCTCCAAAAATATAATTTAACAGTCCAATATATAATTATCTGTCGCAACGACCTATACATATTATACAGTATATATTAACAACCCTGAGAGTCCTTCTGGTTCCTCCTCCCCCCCCCCCCCCCCCGATCCTGGGCTGCTGCTGCTGCCTTCTTTTTCCATTCCATCTATCTTTCTGCGAGGTATTCGACGAACGGTTGCCACCGCCTGGTGAACCCTTGAGCCGACCCCCTTAGAACGAACTTAATCCGCTCTAGCTTTATAAACCCTGCCATGTCATTTATCCAGGTCTCCACCCCCGGGGGCTTGGCTTCTTTCCACATTAGCAATATCCTGCGCCGGGCTACTAGGGACGCAAAGGCCAAAACATCGGCCTCTCTCGCCTCCTGCACTCCCGGCTCTTGTGCAACCCCAAATATAGCCAACCCCCAGCTTGGTTCGACCCGGACCCCCACTACTTTTGAAAGCACCTTTGTCACCCCCGTCCAAAACCCCTGTAGTGCCGGGCATGACCAAAACATATGGGTATGATTCGCTGGGCTTCTCGAGCACCTCGCACACCTATCCTCCACCCCAAAAAATTTACTGAGCCGTGCTCCAGTCATATGCGCCCTGTGTAATACCTTAAACTGAATCAGGCTTAGCCTGGCACACGAGGACGATGAGTTTACCCTGCTTAGGGCATCTGCCCACAGCCCCTCCTCGATCTCCTCCCCCTGCTCTTCTTCCCATTTCCCTTTTAGTTCATCTACCATAGTCTCCCCTTCGTCCCTCATTTCCCTATATATATCTGACACCTTACCATCCCCCACCCATGTCTTTGAGATCACTCTGTCCTGCACCTCTTGTGTCGGGAGCTGCGGGAATTCCCTCACCTGTTGCCTCGCAAAAGCCCTCAGTTGCATATACCTGAATGCATTCCCTTGGGGCAACCCATATTTCTCGGTCAGCGCTCCCAGACTCGCGAACTTCCCATCCATAAACAGATCTTTCAGTTGCATTATTCCTGCTCTTTGCCACATTCCATATCCCCCATCCATTCCCCCCGGGGCAAACCTATGGTTGTTTCTTATCGGGGACCCCCCCAAGGCTCCAGTCTTTCCCCTATGCCGTCTCCACTGTCCCCAAATCTTCAGTGTAGCCACCACCACCGGGCTTGTGGTGTAGTTCCTCGGTGAGAACGGCAATGGGGCTGTCACCATAGCCTGTAGGCTAGTCCCCCTACAGGACGCCCTCTCTAATCTCTTCCACGCTGCTCCCTCCTCCTCTCCCATCCACTTACTCACCATTGAAATATTAGCGGCCCAATAATACTCACTTAGGCTCGGTAGTGCCAGCCCCCCCCTATCCCTGCTACGCTGTAAGAATCCCTTCCTCACTCTCGGGGTCTTCCCGGCCCACACAAAACCCATGATGCTCTTTTCAATCCTTTTAAAAAAAGCCTTCGTGATCACCACCGGGAGGCACTGAAACACAAAGAGGAATCTCGGGAGGACCACCATCTTAACCGCCTGCACCCTCCCTGCCAGTGACAGGGATACCATATCCCATCTCTTGAAATCCTCCTCCATTTGTTCCACCAACCGCGTTAAATTTAACCTATGCAATGTGCCCCAATTCTTGGCTATCTGGATCCCCAGGTAACGAAAGTCCCTTGTTACCTTCCTCAACGGTAGGTCCTCTATTTCTCTACTCTGCTCCCCTGGATGCACACAAACAACTCACTTTTCCCCATGTTCAATTTATACCCTGAAAAATCCCCAAACTCCCCAAGTATCCGCATTATTTCTGGCATCCCCTCCGCCGGGTCCGCCACGTATAGTAACAAATCGTCCGCATACAAAGATACCCGGTGTTCTTCTCCTCCTCTAAGTACTCCCCTCCACTTCTTGGAACCCCTCAACGCTATCGCCAGGGGCTCAATCGCCAGTGCAAACAATAATGGGGACAGAGGGCATCCCTGCCTTGTCCCTCTATGGAGCCGAAAATATGCAGATCCCCGTCATTTCGTGACCACGCTCGCCATCGGGGCCCTATACAACAGCTGCACCCATCTAACATACCCCTCTCCAAAACCAAATCTCCTCAACACCTCCCACAAATAATCCCACTCCACTCTATCAAATGCTTTCTCGGCATCCATCGCCACTACTTTCTCCCGTTTCCCCCTCTGGTGGGGCATCATCATTACCCCTAACAGCCTCCGTATATTCGTGTTCAGCTGTCTCCCCTTCACAAACCCAGTTTGGTCCTCGTGGACCACCCCCGGGACACATTCCTCTATTCTCATTGCCATTACCTTGGCCAGGATCTTGGCATCTACATTTAGGAGGGAAATAGGTCTATAGGACCCCGCATTGTAGCGGATCCTTTTCCTTCTTAAGAGAAGCGATTTCGTTGCTTCAGACATAGTCGGGGGCAGTTGTCCCCTTTCCTTTGCTCATTAAAGGTCCTCGTCAATACCGGGGCGAGCAAGTCCACATATTTTCTATAGAATTCGACTGGGAATCCATCCGTTCCCGGGGCCTTTCCCGCCTGCATGCTCCGTAATTCCTTTCACCACTTCTTCTACCTCGATCTGTGCTCCCAGTCCCACCCTTTCCCTGCTCTTCACCTTGGGAAATTCCCAGCCGATCAAAAAGCCCATCATTCTCTCCCTCCCATCTCCCATTGAGCTTCATATAATTTTTTATAAATGTCTTGAACACTCCATTCACTCTCTCCGCTCCCCGTTCCATCTCTCCTTCCTCATCCCTCACTCCCCCTATTTCCCTCGCTGCTCCCCTTTTCCTCAATTGGTGTGCCAGCAACCTGCTCGCCTTCTCCCCATATTCGTACTGTACACCCTGTGCCTTCCTCCATTGTGCCTCTGCAGTGCCCCGTAGTCAGCAAGTCAAATTCTACATGTAGCCTTTGCCTTTCCCTGTACAGTCCCTCCTCGCGGTGCTTCCGCATATTGTCTGTCCACCCTCAAAAGTTCTTGCAGCATACCGCTTCCTGTTCCTTACTCTCCTGCTTCCCTTTATGTGCCCTTATTGATATCAGCTCCCCTCTAACCACCCGCCTTCAGCGCCTCCCAGACCACTCCACCTGGACCTCCCCTGTTATCATTGAGTTCCAAGTACTTTTCAATGCACCCACTCACCCTTAGACACACCCCCTCATCTGCCATTAGACCCATGTCCATTCTCCAGGTTGGGCGCCCTCCTGTTTCCTCCCCTATCTCCAAGTCTACCCAGTGTCCTCACCTTCGGGATCAACGCCCTTCCCAGCACAAAAAATTCTATTCGCGAGTAGACTTTATGGACATAGGAGAAAAACGAGAACTCCTTACTCCTAGGTCTGCTAAATCTCCACGGGTCTACATCTCCCATCTGCTCAGAAAATCTTTAAGTACCTCGGCTGCTGCCGGCCTCCTTCAGTCCTGGACTTCGACCTATCCAGCCCTGGTTCCAACACCGCATTAAAATCTCCCCCCATTATGAGCTTTCCCATCTCTAGGTCCGGAATGCGTCCTAGCATCCGCCTCATAAAATTGGCATCATCCCAGTTCGGGGCATATACGTTTACCAAAACCACCGTCTCCCCCTGTAGTTTGTCACTCACCATCACGTATCTGCCCCCGTTATCCGCCACTATAGTCTTTGCCTCAAACATTACCTGCTTCCCCACTAATATAGCCACCCCCCTGTTTTTCGCATCTAGCCCCGAATGGAACACCTGCCCCACCCATCCTTTGCGTAGCCTAACCTGGTCTATCAGTTTGTTTCAGGTGCGTTTCCTGTAACATAACCACATCTGCCTTAAGTTTCTTAAGGTGTGCGAGTACCCGTGCCCTCTTTATCGGCCCGTTCAGCCCTCTCACGTTCCACGTGATCAGCCGGGTTGGGGGGCTTCCTACCCACCCCCTTGTCGATTAGCCATCCCCTTTTTCCAGCTCCTCACCCGGTTCCCACGCAGCTGTATCTCCCCCAGGCGGTGCCCCCCCGCCCATCCCATCCCATACCAGCTCCCCCCTCTCCCCAGCAGCAGCAACCCAGTAATTCCCCCCTCCCACCCCCCCCCCCCCGCTAGATCCCCCGCTAGCGTAATTACTCCCCCCATGTTGCTCCCAGAAGTCAGCAAACTCTGGCCGACCTCGGCTTCCCCCCGTGACCTCGGCTCGCACCGTGCGACGCCCCCTCCTTCCTGCTTCTCTATTCCCGCCATGATTATCATAGCGCGGGAACCAAGCCCGCGCTTCTCCCTTGGCCCCGCCCCCAATGGCCAACGCCCCATCTCCTCCACCTCCCCTCCCCCCCCTTCACCACCTGTGGAAGAGAGAAAAGTTACCACATCGCAGGATTAGTACATAAAACTCCTCTTTCCCCCCTTTTTAACCCCCCTCTTCGCCCCCCACATTCGCCCCACCACTTTGTTCAAACGCGTTCTTTTTAATACCCGCTCATTCCAGTTTTTCTTCCACAATAAAAGTCCACGCTTCATCCGCCGTCTCAAAGTAGTGGTGCCTCCCTCGATATGTGAACCCACAGTCTTGCCGGTTGCAGCATTCCAAATTTTATCTTCTTTTTATGAAGCACGCCTTGGCCCGATTAAAGCTCGCCCTCCTTCTCGCCACCTCCGCACTCCAGTCTTGATAAACGCGGATCACCGCGTTCTCCCATTTACTGCTCCGAGTTTTCTTTGCCCATCTAAGAGCCATTTCTCTATCCTTAAAACGAGGAATCTCACCACTATGGGCTCTGGAATTTCTCCTGCTCTCGGTCCTCGCGCCATCACTCGGTATGCTCCCTCCACCTCCAACGGACCCGCCGGGGCCTCCGCTCCCTATTAACGAGTGCAGCATCGTGCTCACATATGCCCCGACGGTCCGCCCCCTCCACACCTTCAGGAAGACCAAGAATCCTCAGGTTGTTCCTCCTTGCGTTGTTCTCCAGTGCCTCCAACCTTTCCCACAACATCGTTTCTGATGTGCCTCATGCATCTCCGTCTTCACGACCAGGCCCTGTATGTCGTCCTCATTCTCGCTGCCTTTGCCTTCACGACCCGAAGCTCCCGCTCCTGGGTATTTTGTTCCTCCTTTAGCCCTTCGATCGCCTGTAGTATCGGGGCCAACAGCTCTTTCTTCATTTCCTTTTTGAGCTCTTCCACACAGCATTCAAGAACTCTTGTTGTTCAGGGCCCCATGTTAAACTGCCACCTTCCGACGCCATCTTGGTTTTTGCTTGCCTTCCTTGCCGCTGTTCTAAGGATCCACTGCAATCCGGCCACTTTCTCCTCCTTTTCCATCCGTGTCCAGGGGGGATTCCCTTCTGGTTTACCGCACAGTGTTTTTAGCCGTTAAAATTGCCGTTGGGCTCCTATCGAGAGCCAAAAGTCTGTTTCACCGGGAGCTGCCGAAACGTGCGACTCAGCTGGTCATCGCCGCACCCGGAAGTCCACAATTGTCTAAATAAACAATAATTGCATTTAAACCTACAAACCTGGTGATTGTGATTATTTGGTATTTTTATAAGAATTTATTCACTTATGTTGTGACTCCGGGATGGGGCGGGCTGGAGATTGATCACGCACTTGCCTGGGGTCGGGGGGGGGGGGGGGGGGGGGGGGGGGCATAACAAAACTCATACCGTGACAAATTGTGTCCTTGCTGGAGCTGACGTCCCCGTGAGCAGCGATAAATCCTTCTTGGCATAAACACGCAAAGGTCCCAACAGAATTCTTACACACCATGGATGGATCACAGGGTGAGGAATCACACTCGTTGATATCTGTGCAAACATTGAAAATCTTTCACAATTGGATTCACCGCTTTGTTCCGTCAAGATCTTAAGATGTAACAAGGGCCGCATTAGACCTTTCGGGCATTCGGGCCGGCCCCCGACACTCAGTCAGATCGTTGCTGATCTGTTTATCGCCTCAACTCCACTTGTCCTGCCTGCTCCCCCCCCCCCCCCCCCCCCCCCCCCCCCCACCCCCCATTCCCCACAACCCTCACCATTAAATTTGACTCTCTTTATCTGTCGACCTCAGCCCTGAACATACACAGCGGTTAGCACTGCTGCCTCACAGCGCCAGGGGCGAGGGTTCAATACCTGCCGTGGGTCACTGTCTGTGTGGAGTTTGCACGTCCTCCCGTGTCTGCGCGGGTTTCCTCGGGTGCTCCGGTTTCCTCCCGCAGTCCAAAGATGTGCAGGTTGGGTGGATTGGCCATGATAAATTGCCCCTTAGTGTCCAGGGATGTGCAGTTTAGGTGGGGTTATGGGGTGGCTGGGTGGGGCCAGAGGTCAATGTAGCCTATTTTCAAAAATACATTTGCAGTGCACAATTCATTTTATCCAATGAAGGGGCGATTTAGCGGGGCCAATCCACCTACCCTGCACATCTTTGGGTTGTGGGGGGGTGAAAACCCACGCAGACACGGGGAGAATGTGCAAACCCCACACGGACAGTGAGCCAGGGCCGGGATCGGACCCGGGTCCTCGTGGCGCGAGGCAGCAGTGCGAACCACTGCGCTATCGGGCTGCCCTTGGGTCCGTGTAGACTGGATGGGTCGGGTGGCCTCCTTCTGCACTGTGGAGATTCTATGATAAACTCGAATGAGTGTAGACACAACTTCCCTCAAAGGCTAGGCAACCCCTTCCTCCAGGGAATCATACCCATGAACATTCCCTGAAATGCCTTCAAATTCAAGTATTTCCTTCTTTAAACGAGGAGACCCCAGCTGCACAAAGCCTCACCAATTGCAGCTGGCGACACAATGTTTATGGTCCGCCCCCTTGCAATGAAGTCAATTTTTGTTTTTACATTTATATTTTAAATAGCTTTCATAACCAGGCCACCATTGCTGGGTGGGGGTGGTGATGGGCGGGCATAGGGTGTGGGTGAATTGGGGGGGGGGGGGGGGCCAGCACGGGAGCATTGTGGGTAGCACAATTGCTTCACAGCTCCAGGGTCCCAGGTTCGATTCCGGCTTGGGTCACTGTCTGTGCGGAGTCTGCACGTCCTCCCCGTGTGTGCGTGGGTTTCCTCCGGGTGCTCCGGTTTCCTCCCACAGTCCAAAGATGTGCAGGTTAGGTGGATTGGCCGTGCTAAAATTGCCCTTAGTGTCCAAAATTGCCCTTAGTGTTGGGTGGGGTTACTGGGTTATGGGGATAGGGTGGAGGTACTGACCTTGGGTAGGGTGCTCTTTCCAAGAGCCGGTGCAGACTCGATGGGCTGAATGGCCTCCCTCTGCACTGTAAATTCTATGAAAATCTATGATATGTACCCAGTGCTCGTCCAGTGAGTGCTGCAGTGCCCAAGAAGGCAGGCTGCACATTTCACGTTGGCCGCAGGGGGCGGTGACCCGCTGGGGGAAACCTTGATTGTTGCCGTCAAACATGCAGCAGTTTCTTCAACTTAAACTTACCCACACAGGAATAAACTGGATGTAGCTGGAAACCTGGGTTACACTTCCGATCCTTGACGGAAGCAGGGCTCGAAATGCAGGAGCAGCAGTGGAACGCTAGGAGCAACAGAATTCAACAGTGAGACACGTGGACGCCGTTTTCTCCTCCCCCTGTCCAGCCCCAATGCTTCGCCCAACTTTCACCATGTGCAGGTCAGCCTGAGCAGGGATTGGGGGATTGAATTGATACTCTGGGCAGGATTCTCCGTTCCAGCGACAGAATGTTGACAGCGTCGTAAACGCCGGAGTGTTTTACGACGGCGTCGTCTGGCTGCTAGGAGCAGCGATCCTGCGCCGCACAGGGGGGCCAGCATGGGCGGTGTGGGTCCCTGCATGGACGCCACAGGCGACGCGGGTCCGTGCATGTGCGCCACGGGCAGTGTCAGACCGCGCATGCGCGCGCATTGCCTTCTCCGCGCCAGCCCCCCCCCCCCGGTCAACATGACGGAGCCCTACAGGGGCCCGGGGCGGAGGAACATAGGCCCCACCCCGGGGTTAGCCCGCCCGCCGATCGGTAGGCCCCGATCGCGGGCCTGGGCAGCGTGGAGGCCGCACCGCCCCCCGCCCCCCCACACCAGGACGGCCCCCGCAGCATGAACTCCGCCGGGTCGGACCACACGCGAACGACGCCGGCGGGAGTGGGCCAAACTCGGCGGGCACTCAGCCCGTTGAGCACGGTGAATGGCCGGGGGGGGGGGGGGGGGGGGCGCGTTGAGCCGGTGCCATTGCCGCCAGTTCTCTGGTCGCCGGAGAGTCGGCGGACCAGCGTCGGAGAAGCGTCGCCTGATTCGCGCCCCCCCGCCACGGCTATTCTCCGATCCGGCGTGGGGTGGCATAATCCTGCCCCCTCTTTTCATAGAGTTAAACAGGCTTAATCGCCAGGGCAACCGTGGATTACGGATGCGGCCCCCACCACACATTGTATTGACTGCTGCCCACACGCACGGTCGCCACATTCCGCTGCTTTCCGCCCGTGTAGTTTTTTTCCTACAGTTCTGACTGAAGTGACTCCCACGTAAAGCTCTCTGGGTGTGTGTGAGTGTGTGTGTGTGTCCCTGCTCTCTGAGTGTGAGTGTGTGTGTGTGTCCCTGCTCTCTGGGTGTGTGAGTGTGTGTGTGTGTCCCTGCTCTCTGAGTGTGTGTGTGTGGGTCCCTGATCTCTGAGTGTGTGTGTGTGCGTGTCTCTGCTCTCTGAGTGTGTGTGTGTGTGAGTGTGTGTGTCTCTGCTCTCTGAGTGTGTGTGTGTGTGAGTGTGTGTGTGTCTCTGCTCTCTGAGCGTGTGTGTGTGTGAGTGTCTCTGCTCTCTGAGTGTGTGTGTGTGTGTGTGTGTCCCTGCTCTCTGAGTGTGTGTGTGAGTGTGTGTGTCTCTGCTCTGAGTGTGTGTGTCTCTGCTCTCTGAGTGTGTGTGTGTGTCCCTGATCTCTGAGTGTGTGTGTGTGCGTGTCTCTGCTCTCTGAGTGTGTGTGTGTGTGAGTGTGTGTGTCCCTGCTCTCTGAGGGTGTGTGTGTGTGAGTGTGTGTGTCTCTGCTCTCTGAGCGTGTGTGTGTGTGAGTGTGTGTGTCTCTGCTCTCTGAGTGTGTGTGTGTGTGAGTGTGTGTGTCTCTGCTCTCTGAGTGTGTGTGTGTGCGTGTCTCTGCTCTCTGAGTGTGTGTGTGTGTGAGTGTGTGTGTCTCTGCTCTCTGAGAGTGTGTGTGTGTGAGTGTCTCTGCTCTCTGAGTGTGTGTGTGTGTGTGTGTGTCCCTGCTCTCTGAGTGTGTGTGTGAGTGTGTGTGTCTCTGCTCTGAGTGTGTGTGTCTCTGCTCTCTGAGTGTGTGTGTGTGTGTGTGTCCCTGATCTCTGAGTGTGTGTGTGTGCGTGTCTCTGCTCTCTGAGTGTGTGTGTGTGTGAGTGTGTGTGTCCCTGCTCTCTGAGGGTGTGTGTGTGTGAGTGTGTGTGTCTCTGCTCTCTGAGCGTGTGTGTGTGTGAGTGTGTGTGTCTCTGCTCTCTGAGTGTGTGTGTGTGTGAGTGTGTGTGTCTCTGCTCTCTGAGTGTGTGTGTGTGCGTGTCTCTGCTCTCTGAGTGTGTGTGTGTGTGAGTGTGTGTGTCTCTGCTCTCTGAGAGTGTGTGTGTGTGAGTGTGTGTGTCTCTGCTCTCTGAGTGTGTGTGTGTGTGTGTGTGTGCCTGCTCTCTGAGTGTGTGTGAGTGTGTGAGTGTGTGTGTCTCTGCTCTCGGAGTGTGTGTGTGTGTGTCTGTGTCCCTGCTCTCTGAGTGTGTGTGTGTGTGAGTGTGTGTGTCTCTGCTCTCTGAGTGTGTGTGTGTGTGAGTGTGTGTGTCTCTGCTCTCTGAGTGTGTGTGAGTGTGTATGTGTCACTGCTCTCGGAGTGTGTGTGTGTGAGTGTGTGTGTGTGTGTGTCTCTGCTCTCTGGGTGTGTGTGTGTGTGTGTGTAAGTGTGTGTGTGTGTGTCCCTGCTCTCTGAGTGTGTGTGTGTGTGTGTGTCCCTGCTCTCTGAGTGTGTGTGTGTGAGTGTGTGTGTCTCTGCTCTCTGAGTGTGTGTGTGTGTGAGTGTGTGTGTCTCTGCTCTCTGAGTGTGTGTGTGTGTGAGTGTGTGTGTGTCCCTGCTCTCTGTGTGTGTGAGTGTGTGTGTCTCTGCTCTCTGAGTGTGTGTGTCTCTGCTCTCTGAGTGTGTGTGTGTGTGTGTGTGTCCCTGCTCTCTGAGTGTGTGAGTGTGAGTGTGTGTGTGTCCCTGCTCTCTGAGTGTGTGTGTCTCTGCTCTCTGAGTGTGTGTGTGTGTGTGTGTGTGTGTGTCCCTGCTCTCTGAGTGTGTGAGTGTGTGAGTGTGTGTGTCTCTGCTCTCTGAGTGTGTGTGTGTGTGTGTGTCCCTGCTCTCTGAGTGTGTGTGTGTGTGTGTGTGTCTCTGCTCTCTGAGTGTGTGTGTGTGTGAGTGTGTGTGTGTCGCTGCTCTCTGAGTGTGTGTGTGTGTGTGTGTCCCTGCTCTCTGAGTGTTTGTGTGTGTGTGTGTGTCTCTGCTCTCTGAGTGTGTGTGTGTGTGTCTCTGCTCTCTGAGTGTGTGTGTGTGTGTGTGTGTCCCTGCTCTCTGAGTGTGTGAGTGTGTGTGTCCCTGCTCTCTGAGTGTGTGTGTGTGTGTGTGTGTGTGTCACTGCTCTCTGAGTGTGTGAGTGTGTGTGTCTCTGCTCTCTGAGTGCGTGTGTGTGTGTGTGCGTGTATGTCCCTGCTCTCTGAGTGTGTGAGTGTGTGTGTCTCTGCTCTCTGAGTGTGTGTGTGTGTGTGTGTGTGTGTGTCCCTGCTCTCTGAGTGTGTGAGTGTGAGAGTGTGTGTGTCCCTGCTCTCTGAGTGTGTGTGTGTGTGAGTGTGTGTGTCTCTGCTCTCTGAGTGTGTGTGTGTGTGAGTGTGTGTGTGTCCCTGCTCTCTGAGTGTGTGTGTGTGTGTGTCCCTGCTCTCTGAGTGTGTGTGTGTGTGTGTCCCTGCTCTCTGAGTGTGTGTGTGTGTGTGTCCCTGCTCTCTGAGTGTGTGTGTGTGTGTGTGTCTGCTCTCTGAGTGTGTGTGTGTGTGTGTGTCCCTGCTCTCTGAGTGTGTGAGTGTGTGTGTCCCTGCTCTCTGAGTGTGTGTGTGTGTGTCCCTGCTCTCTGAGTGTGTGTGTGTCCCTGCTCTCTGAGTGTGTGAGTGTGTGTGTGTGTGTGTGTGTGTCCCTGCTCTCTGAGTGTGTGTGTGTGTGTCCCTGCTCTCTGAGTGAGTGTGTGTGTGTCCCTGCTCTCTGAGTGTGTGAGTGTGTGAGGGTGTGTCCCTGCTCTCTGAGTGTGTGAGTGTGTGTGTGTGTCCCTGCTCTCTGAGTGTGTGAGTGTGTGTGTGTCCCTGCTCTCTGAGTGTGTGAGTGTGTGTGTGTGTCCCTGCTCTCTGGGTGTGTGTGAGTGTGTGTCCCTGCTCTCTGAGTGTGTGAGTGTGTGTGTGTCCCTGCTCTCTGAGTGTGTGAGTGTGTGTGTGTGTCCCTGCTCTCTGGGTGTGTGTGAGTGTGTGTCCCTGCTCTCTGAGTGTGTGTGTGTGTGTGTGTCCCTGCTCTCTGAGTGTGTGTGTGTGTGTGTGTCTCTGCTCTCTGAGTGTGTGTGTGTGTGTGTCCCTGCTCTCTGAGTGTGTGAGTGTGTGTGCGTGTGTGTCCCTGCTCTCTGAGTATCTGTGTGTGTCTCTGCTCTCTGAGTGTGTGAGTGTGTGTGCGTGTGTGTCCCTGCTCTCTGAGTGTGTGAGTGTGTGTGCGTGTGTGTCCCTGCTCTCTGAGTGTGTGTGTGTGAGTGTGCGTCTCTGCTCTCTGAGTGTGTGAGTGTGTGAGCGTGTGTGTCCCTGCTCTCTGAGTGTGTGGGTGAGTGTGTGTCTCTGCTCTCTGAGTGTGTGCGTGTGTGTCCCTGCTCTCTGAGTGTGTGAGTGTGTGTGTGTCCCTGATCTCTGAGTGTGTGAGTGTGTGTGCGCGTGTGTCCCTGCTCTCTGAGTGTGTGAGTGTGTGTCTCTGCTCTCTGAGTGTGTGTGTGTGTCTCTGCTCTCGGAGTGTGTGAGTGTGTGTCTCTGCTCTCTGAGTGTGTGTGTGTGTGTGTGTGTGTGTCCCTGCTCTCTGAGTGTGTGAGCGTGTGTGCGTGTGTGTCCCTGCTCTCTGAGTGTGTGAGTGTGTGTCTCTGCTCTCTGAGTGTGTGTGTGTGTGTGCCTCTGCTCTCTGAGTGTGTGTGTGTGTGCCTCTGCTCACTGATTGTGTGAGTGTGTGTGCGTGTGTGTCCCTGCTCTCTGAGTGTGTGTGTGTGTGTCCCTGCTCTCTGAATGTGTGAGTGTGAGTTTGTGTGTGTCCCTGCTCTCTGAGTGTGTGAGTGTGTGTGTCCCTGCTCTCTGAGTGTGTGTGTGTGTGTCCCTGCTCTCTGAGTGTGTGTGTGTGTGTGTGTCCCGGCTCTCTGAGTGTGTGAGTGTGTGTGTGTCCCTGATCTCTGAGTGTGTGTGTGTCCCTGCTCTCTGAGTGTGTGTGTGTGCGTGTGTGTCCCTGCTCTCTGAGTGTGTGTGTGTCCCTGCTCTCTGAGTGTGTGTGTGTGTGTGTGTCCCTGCTCTCTGAGTGTGTGAGTGTGTGTGTGTGTGTGTCCCTGCTCTCTGAGTGTGTGAGTGTGTGTGTGTGTGTGTCCCTGCTCTCTGAGTGTGTGTGTGTGTGTGCGTGTGTGTCCCTGCTCTCTGAGTGTGTGTGTGTGTGTGTGTCCCTGCTCTCTGAGTGTGTGTGTGTGTCCCTGCTCTCTGGGTGTGTGTGAGTGTGTGTGTGTGTCCCTGCACTCTGAGTGTGTGAGTGTGTGTGTCTCTGCTCTCTGAGTGTATGTGTGTGTGTGTCCCTGCTCTCTGAGTGTGTGAGTGTGTCCCTGCTCTCTGGGTGTGTGTGAGTGTGTGTGTGTGTCCCTACACTCTGAGTGTGTGAGTGTGTGTGTCTCTGCTCTCTGAGTGTATGTGTGTGTGTGTCCCTGCTCTCTGAGTGTGTGAGTGTGTGTGCGTGTGTGTCCCTGCTCTCTGAGTGTGTGAGTGTGTGTCCCTGCTCTCTGAGTGTGTGAGTGTGTGTGTGTGTGTCCCTGCTCTCTGAGTGTGTGTGTGTGTCCCTGCTCTCTGGGTGTGTGTGAGTGTGTGTCCCCGCTCTCTGAGTGTGTGAGTGTGTGTGTGTCCCCCAGCTCCCTGAGCGTGTGAGTGAGTGTGTGTGTATCCCCCTGCTCTCTGAGTGTGTGAGTGAGTGTGTGTGTGTGTCCCTGCTCTCTGAGTGTGTGAGTGAGTGTGCGTGTGTGTCCCTGCTCTCTGAGTGTGTGAGTGTGTGTGAGTGTGTGTCTGTGCTCTCTGAGTGTGAGTGTGTGTGTGTGTGTGTGTCCCTGCTCTCTGAGTGTGTGAGTGTGTGTGAGTGTGTGTCTCTGCTCTCTGAGTGTGTGAGTGTGTGTGTGTGTGTGTCCCTGCTCTCTGAGTGTGTGAGTGAGTGTGTGTGTCTCTGCTCTGAGTGTGTGTGTGTGTGTGTGTGTCTCTGCTCTCTGAGTGTGTGTGTGTGTGTCCCTGATCTCTGAGTGTGTGTGTGTGCGTGTCTCTGCTCTCTGAGTGTGTGTGTGTGAGTGTGTGTGTCCCTGCTCTCTGAGGGTGTGTGTGTGTGAGTGTGTGTGTCTCTGCTCTCTGAGCGTGTGTGTGTGTGAGTGTGTGTGTCTCTGCTCTCTGAGTGTGTGTGTGTGTGAGTGTGTGTGTCTCTGCTCTCTGAGTGTGTGTGTGTGCGTGTCTCTGCTCTCTGAGTGTGTGTGTGTGTGAGTGTGTGTGTCTCTGCTCTCTGAGAGTGTGTGTGTGTGAGTGTGTGTGTCTCTGATCTCTGAGTGTGTGTGTGAGTGTGTGTGTCTCTGCTCTCTGAGTGTGTGTGTGTGTGTGTGTGTCCCTGCTCTCTGAGTGTGTGTGAGTGTGTGAGTGTGTGTGTCTCTGCTCTCTGAGTGTGTGTGTCTGTGTCCCTGCTCTCTGAGTGTGTGTGTGTGTGAGTGTGTGTGTCTCTGCTCTCTGAGTGTGTGTGTGTGTGAGTGTGTGTGTCTCTGCTCTCTGAGTGTGTGTGTGTGTGAGTGTGTATGTGTCACTGCTCTCTGAGTGTGTGTGTGTGAGTGTGTGTGTGTGTCTCTGCTCTCTGGGTGTGTGTGTGTGTGTGTGTGTAAGTGTGTGTGTGTGTGTGTCCCTGCTCTCTGAGTGTGTGTGTGTGTGTGTGTGTCCCTGCTCTCTGAGTGTGTGTGTGTGAGTGTGTGTGTCTCTGCTCTCTGAGTGTGTGTGTGTGTGAGTGTGTGTGTCTCTGCTCTCTGAGTGTGTGTGTGTGTGAGTGTGTGTGTGTCCCTGCTCTCTGAGTGTGTGAGTGTGTGAGTGTCTGTGTCTCTGCTCTCTGAGTGTGTGTGTGTGTGTGTGTGTGTCCCTGCTCTCTGAGTGTGTGTGTGTGTGAGTGTGTGTGTCTCTGCTCTCTGAGTGTGTGTGTCTCTGCTCTCTGAGTGTGTGTGTCCCTGCTCTCTGAGTGTGTGAGTGTGAGAGTGTGTGTGTCCCTGCTCTCTGAGTGTGTGTGTGTGTGTGTGTGTCTCTGCTCTCTGAGTGTGTGTGTGTGTGTGTGTCCCTGCGCTCTGAGTGTGTGAGTGTGTGAGTGTGTGTGTCTCTGCTCTCTGAGTGTGTGTGTGTGTGTGTCCCTGCTCTCTGAGTGTGGGTGTGTGTGTGTGTGTGTCCCTGCTCTCTGAGTGTGTGTGTGTGTGAGTGTGTGTGTCTCTGCTCTCTGAGTGTGTGTGTGTGTGAGTGTGTGTGTGTCCCTGCTCTCTGAGTGTGTGTGTGTGTGTGTGTCCCTGCTCTCTGAGTGTGTGTGTGTGTGTGTCTCTGCTCTCTGAGTGTGTGTGTGTGTGTCTCTGCTCTCTGAGTGTGTGTGTGTGTGTGTGTCCCTGCTCTCTGAGTGTGTGAGTGTGTGTGTCTCTGCTCTCTGAGTGTGTGTGTGTGTGTGTGTGTGTGTCCCTGCTCTCTGAGTGTGTGAGTGTGTGTGTCTCTGCTCTCTGAGTGCGTGTGTGTGTGTGTGCGTGTATGTCCCTGCTCTCTGAGTGTGTGAGTGTGTGTGTCTCTGCTCTCTGAGTGTGTGTGTGTCCCTGCTCTCTGAGTGTGTGAGTGTGAGAGTGTGTGTGTCCCTGCTCTCTGAGTGTGTGTGTGTGTGAGTGTGTGTGTCTCTGCTCTCTGAGAGTGTGTGTGTGTGAGTGTGTGTGTCTCTGATCTCTGAGTGTGTGTGTGAGTGTGTGTGTCTCTGCTCTCTGAGTGTGTGTGTGTGTGTGTGTGTGTCCCTGCTCTCTGAGTGTGTGTGAGTGTGTGAGTGTGTGTGTCTCTGCTCTCTGAGTGTGTGTGTCTGTGTCCCTGCTCTCTGAGTGTGTGTGTGTGTGAGTGTGTGTGTCTCTGCTCTCTGAGTGTGTGTGTGTGTGAGTGTGTGTGTCTCTGCTCTCTGAGTGTGTGTGTGTGTGAGTGTGTATGTGTCACTGCTCTCTGAGTGTGTGTGTGTGAGTGTGTGTGTGTGTGTGTCTCTGCTCTCTGGGTGTGTGTGTGTGTGTGTGTGTAAGTGTGTGTGTGTGTGTGTCCCTGCTCTCTGAGTGTGTGTGTGTGTGTGTGTGTCCCTGCTCTCTGAGTGTGTGTGTGTGAGTGTGTGTGTCTCTGCTCTCTGAGTGTGTGTGTGTGTGAGTGTGTGTGTCTCTGCTCTCTGAGTGTGTGTGTGTGTGAGTGTGTGTGTGTCCCTGCTCTCTGAGTGTGTGAGTGTGTGAGTGTCTGTGTCTCTGCTCTCTGAGTGTGTGTGTGTGTGTGTGTGTGTCCCTGCTCTCTGAGTGTGTGTGTGTGTGAGTGTGTGTGTCTCTGCTCTCTGAGTGTGTGTGTCTCTGCTCTCTGAGTGTGTGTGTCCCTGCTCTCTGAGTGTGTGAGTGTGAGAGTGTGTGTGTCCCTGCTCTCTGAGTGTGTGTGTGTGTGTGTGTGTCTCTGCTCTCTGAGTGTGTGTGTGTGTGTGTCCCTGCGCTCTGAGTGTGTGAGTGTGTGTGTCTCTGCTCTCTGAGTGTGTGTGTGTGTGTGTCCCTGCTCTCTGAGTGTGGGTGTGTGTGTGTGTGTGTCCCTGCTCTCTGAGTGTGTGTGTGTGTGAGTGTGTGTGTCTCTGCTCTCTGAGTGTGTGTGTGTGTGAGTGTGTGTGTGTCCCTGCTCTCTGAGTGTGTGTGTGTGTGTGTGTCCCTGCTCTCTGAGTGTGTGTGTGTGTGTGTCTCTGCTCTCTGAGTGTGTGTGTGTGTGTCTCTGCTCTCTGAGTGTGTGTGTGTGTGTGTGTCCCTGCTCTCTGAGTGTGTGAGTGTGTGTGTCTCTGCTCTCTGAGTGTGTGTGTGTGTGTGTGTGTGTGTGTGTCCCTGCTCTCTGAGTGTGTGAGTGTGTGTGTCTCTGCTCTCTGAGTGCGTGTGTGTGTGTGTGCGTGTATGTCCCTGCTCTCTGAGTGTGTGAGTGTGTGTGTCTCTGCTCTCTGAGTGTGTGTGTGTCCCTGCTCTCTGAGTGTGTGAGTGTGAGAGTGTGTGTGTCCCTGCTCTCTGAGTGTGTGTGTGTGTGAGTGTGTGTGTCTCTGCTCTCTGAGTGTGTGTGTGTGTGAGTGTGTGTGTGTCCCTGCTCTCTGAGTGTGTGTGTGTGTGTGTGTGTCCCTGCTCTCTGAGTGTGTGTGTGTGTGTGTGTGTGTGTGACCCTGCTCTCTGAGTGTGTGTGTGTGTGTGTGTGTCTGCTCTCTGAGTGTGTGTGTGTGTGTGTGTCCCTGCTCTCTGAGTGTGTGAGTGTGTGAGTGTGTGTGTCCCTGCTCTCTGAGTGTGTGTGTGTGTGTGTCCCTGCTCTCTGAGTGTGTGAGTGTGTGTGTGTCCCTGCTCTCTGAGTGTGTGAGTGTGTGTGTGTGTGTGTGTGTGTCCCTGCTCTCTGAGTGTGTGTGTGTGTGTGTGTGTCTCTGCTCTCTGAGTGTGTGTGTGTGTGTGTCCCTGCTCTCTGAGTGTATGAGTGTGTGTGCGTGTGTGTCCCTGCTCTCTGAGTATGTGTGTGTGTCTCTGCTCTCTGAGTGTGTGAGTGTGTGTGCGTGTGTGTCCCTGCTCTCTGAGTGTGTGAGTGTGTGTGCGTGTGTGTCCCTGCTCTCTGAGTGTGTGAGTGTGTGTGTGTCCCTGATCTCTGAGTGTGTGAGTGTGTGTGCGCGTGTGTCCCTGCTCTCTGAGTGTGTGAGTGTGTGTCTCTGCTCTCTGAGTGTGTGTGTGTGTCTCTGCTCTCGGAGTGTGTGAGTGTGTGTCTCTGCTCTCTGAGTGTGTGTGTGTGTGTGTGTGTGTCCCTGCTCTCTGAGTGTGTGAGCGTGTGTGCGTGTGTGTCCCTGCTCTCTGAGTGTGTGAGTGTGTGTCTCTGCTCTCTGAGTGTGTGTGTGTGTGCCTCTGCTCTCTGAGTGTGTGTGTGTGTGCCTCTGCTCTCTGAGTGTGTGAGTGTGTGTGCGTGTGTGTCCCTGCTCTCTGAGTGTGTGTGTGTGTGTCCCTGCTCTCTGAATGTGTGAGTGTGAGTTTGTGTGTGTCCCTGCTCTCTGAGTGTGTGAGTGTGTGTGTCCCTGCTCTCTGAGTGTGTGTGTGTGTGTGTCCCTGCTCTCTGAGTGTGTGTGTGTGTGTGTGTCCCTGCTCTCTGAGTGTGTGAATGTGTGTGTGTCCCTGATCTCTGAGTGTGTGTGTGTGTCCCTGCTCTCTGAGTGTGTGTGTGTGCATGTGTGTCCCTGCTCTCTGAGTGTGTGTGTGTCCCTGCTCTCTGAGTGTGTGTGTGTGTGTGTGTCCCTGCTCTCTGAGTGTGTGAGTGTGTGTGTGTGTGTGTCCCTGCTCTCTGAGTGTGTGAGTGTGTGTGTGTGTGTGTCCCTGCTCTCTGAGTGTGTGTGTGTGTGTGTGCGTGTGTGTCCCTGCTCTCTGAGTGTGTGTGTGTGTGTGTGTCCCTGCTCTCTGAGTGTGTGAGTGTGTGTGTGTGTGTGCCCCTGCTCTCTGAGTGTGTGTGTGTGCGTGTGTGTCCCTGCTCTCTGAGTGTGTGAGTGTGTGTCTCTGCTCTCTGAGTGTGTGTGTCCCTGCTCTCTGAGTGTGTGTGTGTGTCCCTGCTCTCTGGGTGTGTGTGAGTTTGTGTGTGTGCCCCTGCACTCTGAGTGTGTGAGTGTGTGTGTATCCCCCTGCTCTCTGAGTGTGTGAGTGAGTGTGTGTGTGTGTCCCTGCTCTCTGAGTGTGTGAGTGAGTGTGCGTGTGTGTCCCTGCTCTCTGAGTGTGTGAGTGTGTGTGAGTGTGTGGCTGTGCTCTCTGAGTGTGAGTGTGTGTGTGTGTGTGTGTCCCTGCTCTCTGAGTGTGTGAGTGTGTGTGAGTGTGTGTCTCTGCTCTCTGAGTGTGTGAGTGTGTGTGTGTGTGTGTCCCTGCTCTCTGAGTGTGTGAGTGAGTGTGTGTGTCTCTGCTCTGAGTGTGTGTGTGTGTGTGTCTCTGCTCTCTGAGTGTGTGTGTGTGTGTGTGTCCCTGATCTCTGAGTGTGTGTGTGTGCGTGTCTCTGCTCTCTGAGTGTGTGTGTGTGTGAGTGTGTGTGTCCCTGCTCTCTGAGGGTGTGTGTGTGTGAGTGTGTGTGTCTCTGCTCTCTGAGCGTGTGTGTGTGTGAGTGTGTGTGTCTCTGCTCTCTGAGTGTGTGTGTGTGTGAGTGTGTGTGTCTCTGCTCTCTGAGTGTGTGTGTGTGCGTGTCTCTGCTCTCTGAGTGTGTGTGTGAGTGTTTGTGTCTCTGCTCTCTGAGTGTGTGTGTGTGTGTGTGTCCCTGCTCTCTGAGTGTGTGTGAGTGTGTGTGTCTCTGCTCTATGAGTTTGTGTGTCAGTGTACCTGCTCTCTGAGTGTGTGTGTGTGTGAGTGTGTGTGTCTCTGCTCTCTGAGTGTGTGTGTGTGTGAGTGTGTGTGACTCTGCTCTCTGAGTGTGTGTGTGTGTGAGTGTGTATGTGTCACTGCTCTCTGAGTGTGTGTGTGTGAGTGTGTGTGTGTGTGTGTCTCTGCTCTCTGGGTGTGTGTGTGTGTGTGTGTAAGTGTGTGTGTGTGTCCCTGCTCTCTGAGTGTGTGTGTGTGTGTGTCCCTGCTCTCTGAGTGTGTGTGTGTGAGTGTGTGTGTCTCTGCTCTCTGAGTGTGTGTGTGTGTGAGTGTGTGTGTCTCTGCTCTCTGAGTGTGTGTGTGTGTGAGTGTGTGTGTGTCCCTGCTCTCTGAGTGTGTGTGTGTGCGTGTGTGTCCCTGCTCTCTGAGTGTGTGTGTGTCCCTGCTCTCTGAGTGTGTGTGTGTGTGTGTGTCCCTGCTCTCTGAGTGTGTGAGTGTGTGTGTGTGTGTGTCCCTGCTCTCTGAGTGTGTGAGTGTGTGTGTGTGTGTGTCCCTGCTCTCTGAGTGTGTGTGTGTGTGTGTGCGTGTGTGTCCCTGCTCTCTGAGTGTGTGTGTGTGTCCCTGCTCTCTGAGTGTGTGAGTGTGTGTGTGTGTGTGTCCCTGCTCTCTGAGTGTGTGTGTGTGCGTGTGTGTCCCTGCTCTCTGAGTGTGTGTGTCTGTGTCCCTGCTCTCTGAGTGTGTGTGTGTGTGAGTGTGTGTGTCTCTGCTCTCTGAGTGTGTGTGTGTGTGAGTGTGTGTGTCTCTGCTCTCTGAGTGTGTGTGTGTGTGAGTGTGTATGTGTCACTGCTCTCTGAGTGTGTGTGTGTGAGTGTGTGTGTGTGTGTGTCTCTGCTCTCTGGGTGTGTGTGTGTGTGTGTGTAAGTGTGTGTGTGTGTGTGTCCCTGCTCTCTGAGTGTGTGTGTGTGTGTGTGTGTCCCTGCTCTCTGAGTGTGTGTGTGTGAGTGTGTGTGTCTCTGCTCTCTGAGTGTGTGTGTGTGTGAGTGTGTGTGTCTCTGCTCTCTGAGTGTGTGTGTGTGTGAGTGTGTGTGTGTCCCTGCTCTCTGAGTGTGTGAGTGTGTGAGTGTCTGTGTCTCTGCTCTCTGAGTGTGTGTGTGTGTGTGTGTCCCTGCTCTCTGAGTGTGTGTGTGTGTGAGTGTGTGTGTCTCTGCTCTCTGAGTGTGTGTGTCTCTGCTCTCTGAGTGTGTGTGTGTGTGTGTCCCTGCTCTCTGAGTGTGTGAGTGTGAGAGTGTGTGTGTCCCTGCTCTCTGAGTGTGTGTGTGTGTGTGTGTGTGTCTCTGCTCTCTGAGTGTGTGTGTGTGTGTGTGTGTGTGTGTGTCCCTGCTCTCTGAGTGTGTGAGTGTGTGAGTGTGTGTGTCTCTGCTCTCTGAGTGTGTGTGTGTGTGTGTGTGTGTCCCTGCTCTCTGAGTGTGGGTGTGTGTGTGTGTGTGTGTCCCTGCTCTCTGAGTGTGTGTGTGTGTGAGTGTGTGTGTCTCTGCTCTCTGAGTGTGTGTGTGTGTGAGTGTGTGTGTGTCCCTGCTCTCTGAGTGTGTGTGTGTGTGTGTGTCCCTGCTCTCTGAGTGTGTGTGTGTGTGTGTCTCTGCTCTCTGAGTGTGTGTGTGTGTGTCTCTGCTCTCTGAGTGTGTGTGTGTGTGGGTGTCCCTGCTCTCTGAGTGTGTGAGTGTGTGTGTCTCTGCTCTCTGAGTGTGTGTGTGTGTGTGTGTGTGTGTGTGTCCCTGCTCTCTGAGTGTGTGAGTGTGTGTGTCTCTGCTCTCTGAGTGCGTGTGTGTGTGTGTGCGTGTATGTCCCTGCTCTCTGAGTGTGTGAGTGTGTGTGTCTCTGCTCTCTGAGTGTGTGTGTGTCCCTGCTCTCTGAGTGTGTGAGTGTGAGAGTGTGTGTGTCCCTGCTCTCTGAGTGTGTGTGTGTGTGAGTGTGTGTGTCTCTGCTCTCTGAGTGTGTGTGTGTGTGAGTGTGTGTGTGTCCCTGCTCTCTGAGTGTGTGTGTGTGTGTGTGTGTGTGTCCCTGCTCTCTGAGTGTGTGTGTGTGTGTGTGTGTGTGTGACCCTGTCATCTGAGTGTGTGTGTGTGTGTGTGTGTCTGCTCTCTGAGTGTGTGTGTGTGTGTGTGTCCCTGCTCTCTGAGTGTGTGAGTGTGTGAGTGTGTGTGTCCCTGCTCTCTGAGTGTGTGTGTGTGTGTGTCCCTGCTCTCTGAGTGTGTGAGTGTGTGTGTGTCCCTGCTCTCTGAGTGTGTGAGTGTGTGTGTGTGTGTGTGTGTGTCCCTGCTCTCTGAGTGTGTGTGTGTGTGTGTGTCTCTGCTCTCTGAGTGTGTGTGTGTGTGTGTCCCTGCTCTCTGAGTGTATGAGTGTGTGTGCGTGTGTGTCCCTGCTCTCTGAGTATGTGTGTGTATCTCTGCTCTCTGAGTGTGTGAGTGTGTGTGCGTGTGTGTCCCTGCTCTCTGAGTGTGTGAGTGTGTGTGCGTGTGTCCCTGCTCTCTGAGTGTGTGTGTGCGCGTGTGTCCCTGCTCTCTGAGTGTGTGAGTGTGTGTCTCTGCTCTCTGAGTGTGTGTGTGTGTCTCTGCTCTCGGAGTGTGTGAGTGTGTGTCTCTGCTCTCTGAGTGTGTGTGTGTGTGTGTGTGTGTCCCTGCTCTCTGAGTGTGTGAGCGTGTGTGCGTGTGTGTCCCTGCTCTCTGAGTGTGTGAGTGTGTGTCTCTGCTCTCTGAGTGTGTGTGTGTGTGTGCCTCTGCTCTCTGAGTGTGTGTGTGTGTGCCTCTGCTCTCTGAGTGTGTGAGTGTGTGTGCGTGTGTGTCCCTGCTCTCTGAGTGTGTGTGTGTGTGTCCCTGCTCTCTGAATGTGTGAGTGTGAGTTTGTGTGTGTCCCTGCTCTCTGAGTGTGTGAGTGTGTGTGTCCCTGCTCTCTGAGTGTGTGTGTGTGTGTGTCCCTGCTCTCTGAGTGTGTGTGTGTGTGTGTCCCTGCTCTCTGAGTGTGTGAATGTGTGTGTGTCCCTGATCTCTGAGTGTGTGTGTGTGTCCCTGCTCTCTGAGTGTGTGTGTGTGCATGTGTGTCCCTGCTCTCTGAGTGTGTGTGTGTCCCTGCTCTCTGAGTGTGTGTGTGTGTGTGTGTCCCTGCTCTCTGAGTGTGTGAGTGTGTGTGTGTGTGTGTCCCTGCTCTCTGAGTGTGTGAGTGTGTGTGTGTGTGTGTCCCTGCTCTCTGAGTGTGTGTGTGTGTGTGTGTCCCTGCTCTCTGAGTGTGTGAGTGTGTGTGTGTGTGTGTCCCTGCTCTCTGAGTGTGTGTGTGTGCGTGTGTGTCCCTGCTCTCTGAGTGTGTGAGTGTGTGTCTCTGCTCTCTGAGTGTGTGTGTGTGTGTCCCTGCTCTCTGAGTGTGTGTGTGTGTCCCTGCTCTCTGGGTGTGTGTGAGTTTGTGTGTGTGTCCCTGCACTCTTAGTGTGTGAGTGTGTGTGTCTCTGCTCTCTGAGTGTATGTGTGTGTGTGTCCCTGCTCTCTGAGTGTGTGAGTGTGTGTGCGTGTGTGTCCCTGCTCTCTGAGTGTGTGAGTGCGTGTCCCTGCTCTCTGAGTGTGTGAGTGTGTGTGTGTGTGTCCCTGCTCTCTGAGTGTGTGTGTGTGTCCCTGCTCTCTGGGTGTGTGTGAGTGTGTGTCCCCGCTCTCTGAGTGTGTGAGTGTGTGTGTGTCCCCCAGCTCCCTGAGCGTGTGAGTGAGTGTGTGTGTATCCCCCTGCTCTCTGAGTGTGTGAGTGAGTGTGTGTGTGTGTCCCTGCTCTCTGAGTGTGTGAGTGAGTGTGCGTGTGTGTCCCTGCTCTCTGAGTGTGTGAGTGTGTGTGAGTGTGTGTCTGTGCTCTCTGAGTGTGAGTGTGTGTGTGTGTGTGTGTCCCTGCTCTCTGAGTGTGTGAGTGTGTGTGAGTGTGTGTCTCTGCTCTCTGAGTGTGTGAGTGTGTGTGTGTGTGTGTCCCTGCTCTCTGAGTGTGTGAGTGAGTGTGTGTGTCTCTGCTCTGAGTGTGTGTGTGTGTGTGTGTCCCTGCTCTATGGGTGTGTGTGAGTGTGTGTCCCTGCTCTCTGAGTGTGTGAGTGTGTGTGTGTCCCTGCTCTCTGAGTGTGTGAGTGTGTGTGTGTGTCCCTGCTCTCTGGGTGTGTGTGAGTGTGTGTCCCTGCTCTCTGAGTGTGTGTGTGTGTGTGTGTCCCTGCTCTCTGAGTGTGTGTGTGTGTGTGTGTCTCTGCTCTCTGAGTGTGTGTGTGTGTGTGTCCCTGCTCTCTGAGTGTGTGAGTGTGTGTGCGTGTGTGTCCCTGCTCTCTGAGTATGTGTGTGTGTCTCTGCTCTCTGAGTGTGTGAGTGTGTGTGCGTGTGTGTCCCTGCTCTCTGAGTGTGTGAGTGTGTGTGCGTGTGTGTCCCTGCTCTCTGAGTGTGTGTGTGTGAGTGTGTGTCTCTGCTCTCTGAGTGTGTGAGTGTGTGAGCGTGTGTGTCCCTGCTCTCTGTGTGTGTGGGTGAGTGTGTGTGTCTCTGCTCTCTGAGTGTGTGAGTGTGTGCT
The DNA here is from genome assembly GCF_047496885.1 of Scyliorhinus torazame. Taxonomy (NCBI): domain Eukaryota; kingdom Metazoa; phylum Chordata; class Chondrichthyes; order Carcharhiniformes; family Scyliorhinidae; genus Scyliorhinus; species Scyliorhinus torazame. The sequence goes on along the minus strand of NC_092733.1, from coordinate 22,912,225 downwards.
TGTGTGTCCCTGCTCTCTGAGTGTGTGTGTGTCCCTGATCTCTGAGTGTGTGAGTGTGTGTGCGCGTGTGTCCCTGCTCTCTGAGTGTGTGAGTGTGTGTCTCTGCTCTCTGAGTGTGTGTGTGTGTCTCTGCTCTCGGAGTGTGTGAGTGTGTGTCTCTGCTCTCTGAGTGTGTGTGTGTGTGTCCCTGCTCTCTGAGTGTGTGTGTGTGTGTGCGTGTGTGTCCCTGCTCTCTGAGTGTGTGAGTGTGTGTCTCTGCTCTCTGAGTGTGTGTGTGTGTGTGTGCCTCTGCTCTCTGAGTGTGTGTGTGTGTGCCTCTGCTCTCTGAGTGTGTGAGTGTGTGTGCGTGTGTGTCCCTGCTCTCTGAGTGTGTGAGTGAGTGTGTGTGTGTGTACCTGCTCTCAGAGTGTGTGTGTGTGTGTCTCTGCTCTCTGAGTGTGTGTGTGTGTGTGTGTGTGTCCCTGCTCTCTGAGTGTGTGAGTGTGTGTCTCTGCTCTCTGAGTGTGTGTGTGTGTGTGTCCCTGCTCTCTGAGTGTGTGTGTGTGTGTGCGTGTGTGTCCCTGCTCTCTGAGTGTGTGAGTGTGTGTCCCTACTCTCTGAGTGTGTGAGTGTGTGTGTGTGTGTCCCTGCTCTCTGAGTGTGTGAGTGTGTCCCTGCTCTCTGGGTGTGTGTGAGTCTGTGTGTGCGTCCCTGCACTCTGAGTGTGTGAGTGTGTGTGTCTCTGCTCTCTGAGTGTGTGTGTGTGTGTCCCTGCTCTCTGAGTGTGTGAGTGTGTGTGCGTGTGTGTCCCTGCTCTCTGAGTGTGTGAGTGTGTGTCCCTGCTCTCTGAGTGTGTGAGTGTGTGTGTGTGTGTCCCTGCTCTCTGAGTGTGTGTGTGTGTCCCTGCTCTCTGGGTGTGTGTGAGTGTGTGTCCCTGCTCTCTGAGTGTGTGAGTGTGTGTGTGTCCCCCAGCTCCCTGAGCGTGTGAGTGTGTGTGTATCCCCCTGCTCTCTGAGTGTGTGAGTGAGTGTGTGTGTGTGTCCCTGCTCTCTAAGTGTGTGAGTGAGTGTGCGTGTGTGTCCCTGCTCTCTGAGTGTGTGAGTGTGTGTGAGTGTGTGTCTCTGCTCTCTGAGTGTGAGTGTGTGTGTGTGTGTGTGTGTCCCTGCTCTCTGAGTGTGTGAGTGTGTGTCAGTGTGTGTCTCTGCTCTCTGAGTGTGTGAGTGTGTGTGTGTGTGTGTGTCCCTGCTCTCTGAGTGTGTGAGTGAGTGTGTGTGTGTGTGTGTGTGTGTGTCTCTGCTCTCTGAGTGTGTGAGTGTGTGAGTGTGTGTGTCTCTGCTCTTTGAGTGTGTGAGTGTGTGTGTCTCTGCTCTCTGAGTGTGAGTGTGTGTGTGTCCCCCTGCTCTCTGAGTGTGTGAGTGTGTGTGTCTCTGCTCTCTCAGTGTGTGAGTGTGTGTGAGTGTGTGTGTCCCTGCTCTCTGAGTGTGTGAGTGTGTGTGTCCCTGCTCTCTGAGTGTGTGAGTGTGTGTCTCTGCTCTCTGAGTGTGTGAGTGTGTGTGTGTCCCTGCTCTCTGAGTGTGTGAGTGTGTGTGTGTGTCCCTGCTCTCTGAGTGTGTGAGTGTGTGTGTGTGTCCCTGCTCTCTGAGTGTGTGAGTGTGTGTGTGTGTGTCCCTGATCTCTGAGTGTGTGTGAGTGTGAGTGTGAGTCCCTGCACTCTGAGTGTGTGAGTGAGTGTGTGTGTCCCTGATCTCTGAGTGTGTGTGTGTGTGTGTCCCTGCTCTCTGAGTGTGTGAGTGTGTCCCTGATCTCTGAGTGTGTGTGAGTGCGAGTGTGTGTCCCTGCACTCTGAGTGTGTGAGTGTGTGTGTGTGTGTCCCTGATCTCTGAGTGTGTGTGAGTGTGTGTGTGTGTGTCCCTGCACTCTGAGTGTGTGAGTGTGTCCCTGCTCTCTGAGTGTGTGAGTGAGTGTGAGTGTGTCCCTGATCTCTGAGTGTGTGTGAGTGTCCCTGCACTCTGAGTGTGTGAGTGTGTGTGTGTGTCCCTGATCTCTGAGTGTGTGTGAGTGTGAGTGTGTGTCCCTGCACTCTGAGTGTGTGAGTGTGTGTGTCCCTGATCTCTGAGCGTGTGTGTGTGTGTGTCTCTGCTCTCTGAGTGTGTGAGTGTGTGTGTGTGTGTGTGTGTGTCCCTGCTCTCTGAGTGTGTGTGTGTGTGTGTGTCTCTGCTCTCTGAGTGTGTGTGTGTGTGTGTGTGTCCCTGCTCTCTGAGTGTGTGTGTGTGTGTGCGTGTGTGTCCCTGCTCTCTGAGTGTGTGAGTGTGTGTCCCTGCTCTCTGAGTGTGTGAGTGTGTGTGTGTGTGTCCCTGCTCTCTGAGTGTGTGAGTGTGTCCCTGCTCTCTGGGTGTGTGTGAGTCTGTGTGTGCGTCCCTGCACTCTGAGTGTGTGAGTGTGTGTGTCTCTGCTCTCTGAGTGTGTGTGTGTGTGTCCCTGCTCTCTGAGTGTGTGAGTGTGTGTGCGTGTGTGTCCCTGCTCTCTGAGTGTGTGAGTGTGTGTCCCTGCTCTCTGAGTGTGTGAGTGTGTGTGTGTGTGTCCCTGCTCTCTGAGTGTGTGTGTGTGTCCCTGCTCTCTGGGTGTGTGTGAGTGTGTGTCCCTGCTCTCTGAGTGTGTGAGTGTGTGTGTGTCCCCCAGCTCCCTGAGCGTGTGAGTGTGTGTGTATCCCCCTGCTCTCTGAGTGTGTGAGTGAGTGTGTGTGTGTGTCCCTGCTCTCTAAGTGTGTGAGTGAGTGTGCGTGTGTGTCCCTGCTCTCTGAGTGTGTGAGTGTGTGTGAGTGTGTGTCTCTGCTCTCTGAGTGTGAGTGTGTGTGTGTGTGTGTGTGTCCCTGCTCTCTGAGTGTGTGAGTGTGTGTCAGTGTGTGTCTCTGCTCTCTGAGTGTGTGAGTGTGTGTGTGTGTGTGTGTCCCTGCTCTCTGAGTGTGTGAGTGAGTGTGTGTGTGTGTGTGTGTGTGTGTCTCTGCTCTCTGAGTGTGTGAGTGTGTGAGTGTGTGTGTCTCTGCTCTCTGAGTGTGTGAGTGTGTGTGTCTCTGCTCTCTGAGTGTGAGTGTGTGTGTGTCCCCCTGCTCTCTGAGTGTGTGAGTGTGTGTGTCTCTGCTCTCTCAGTGTGTGAGTGTGTGTGAGTGTGTGTGTCCCTGCTCTCTGAGTGTGTGAGTGTGTGTGTCCCTGCTCTCTGAGTGTGTGAGTGTGTGTCTCTGCTCTCTGAGTGTGTGAGTGTGTGTGTGTCCCTGCTCTCTGAGTGTGTGAGTGTGTGTGTGTGTCCCTGCTCTCTGAGTGTGTGAGTGTGTGTGTGTGTCCCTGCTCTCTGAGTGTGTGAGTGTGTGTGTGTGTGTCCCTGATCTCTGAGTGTGTGTGAGTGTGAGTGTGAGTCCCTGCACTCTGAGTGTGTGAGTGAGTGTGTGTGTCCCTGATCTCTGAGTGTGTGTGTGTGTGTGTCCCTGCTCTCTGAGTGTGTGAGTGTGTCCCTGATCTCTGAGTGTGTGTGAGTGCGAGTGTGTGTCCCTGCACTCTGAGTGTGTGAGTGTGTGTGTGTGTGTCCCTGATCTCTGAGTGTGTGTGAGTGTGTGTGTGTGTGTCCCTGCACTCTGAGTGTGTGAGTGTGTCCCTGCTCTCTGAGTGTGTGAGTGAGTGTGAGTGTGTCCCTGATCTCTGAGTGTGTGTGAGTGTCCCTGCACTCTGAGTGTGTGAGTGTGTGTGTGTGTCCCTGATCTCTGAGTGTGTGTGAGTGTGAGTGTGTGTCCCTGCACTCTGAGTGTGTGAGTGTGTGTGTCCCTGATCTCTGAGCGTGTGTGTGTGTGTGTCTCTGCTCTCTGAGTGTGTGAGTGTGTGTGTGTGTGTGTGTCCCTGCACTCTGATTGTGTGAGTGTGTGTGTGTGTGTCCCTGCACTCTGAGTGTGTGAGTGTGTGTGTGTGTCCCTGCTCTCTGAGTGTGTGAGTGAGTGTGTGTGTGTCCCTGCACTCTGAGTGTGTGAGTGTGTGTGGGTGTCCCTGATCTCTGAGTGTGTGTGAGTGTGAGTGTGTGTCCCTGCTCTCTGAGTGTGAGTGTGTGTGTAAGCCTGCTCTCTGAGTGTGTGAATGTGTGTGTGTGAGTGTGTGAGTGTGTCCCTGCTCTCTGAGTGTGTGTGTGAGTGTGTGTGTGTGTCCCTGCTCTCTGAGTGTGTGTGTGAGTGTGTGTGTGTGTCGCTGCTCTCTGAGTGTGTGAGTGTGTGTGTGTGTCCCTGCTCTCTGAGTGTGTGAGTGTGTGTGTATGCCTGCTCTCTGAGTGTGTGAGTGTGTGTGTCCCTGCTCTCTGAGTGTGTGAGTGTGTGTGTCCCTGCTCTCTGAGTGTGTGAGTTTGTGTGTCCCTGCTCTCTGAGTGTGTGTGTGTGTGTGTCCCTGCTATCTGAGTGTGTGAGTGTGTGTGTGTGTGTCCCTGCTCTCTGAGTGTGTGAGTGAGTGTGTGTCCCTGCTCTCTGAGTGTGTGAGTGTGTGTGTCCCTGCTCTCTGAGTGTGTGAGTGTGTGTGTGTGTGTCCCTGCTCTCTGAGTGTGTGTGTGTGTGTGTGTGTCCCTGCTCTCTGAGTGTGGGTGTGTGTGTGTGTGTGTCCCTGCTCTCTGAGTGTGTGTGTGTGTGAGTGTGTGTGTCTCTGCTCTCTGAGTGTGTGTGTGTGTGAGTGTGTGTGTGTCCCTGCTCTCTGAGTGTGTGTGTGTGTGTGTGTCCCTGCTCTCTGAGTGTGTGTGTGTGTGTGTCTCTGCTCTCTGAGTGTGTGTGTGTGTGTGTCTCTGCTCTCTGAGTGTGTGTGAGTGTGTGTGTCTCTGCTCTCTGAGTGTGTGTGTGTGTGTGTGTGTGTGTGTGTGTGTCCCTGCTCTCTGAGTGTGTGAGTGTGTGTGTCTCTGCTCTCTGAGTGCCTGTGTGTGTGTGTGCGTGCATGTCCCTGCTCTCTGAGTGTGTGAGTGTGTGTGTCTCTGCTCTCTGAGTGTGTGTGTGTCCCTGCTCTCTGAGTGTGTGAGTGTGAGAGTGTGTGTGTCCCTGCTCTCTGAGTGTGTGTGTGTGTGAGTGTGTGTGTCTCTGCTCTCTGAGTGTGTGTGTGTGTGAGTGTGTCCCTGCTCTCTGAGTGTGTGTGTGTGTGTGTGTCCCTGCTCTCTGAGTGTGTGTGTGTGTGTGTGTGTGTGTGACCCTGCTCTCTGAGTGTGTGTGTGTGTGTCCCTGCTCTCTGAGTGTGTGAGTGTGTGAGTGTGTGTGTCCCTGCTCTATGAGTGTGTGTGTGTGTGTGTCCCTGCTCTCTGAGTGTGTGAGTGTGTGTGTGTCCCTGCTCTCTGAGTGTGTGAGTGTGTGTGTGTGTGTGTGTGTGTCCCTGCTCTCTGAGTGTGTGTGTGTGTGTGTGTGTCCCTGCTCTCTGAGTGAGTGTGTGTGTGTCCCTGCTCTCTGAGTGTGTGAGTGTGTGAGTGTGTGTGTCCCTGCTCTCTGAGTGTGTGAGTGTGTGTGTGTGTCCCTGCTCTCTGAGTGTGTGAGTGTGTGTGTGTCCCTGCTCTCTGAGTGTGTGAGTGTGTGTGTGTCCCTGCTCTCTGAGTGTGTGAGTGTGGGTGTGTGTCCCTGCTCTCTGGGTGTGTGTGAGTGTGTGTCCCTGCTCTCTGAGTGTGTGAGTGTGTGTGTGTCCCTGCTCTCTGAGTGTGTGAGTTTGTGTGTGTGTCCCTGCTCTCTGGGTGTGTGTGAGTGTGTGTCCCTGCTCTCTGAGTGTGTGTGTGTGTGTGTGTCCCTGCTCTCTGAGTGTGTGTGTGTGTGTGTCTCTGCTCTCTGAGTGTGTGTGTGTGTGTGTCCCTGCTCTCTGAGTGTGTGAGTGTGTGAGCGTGTGTGTCCCTGCTCTCTGAGTATGTGTGTGTGTCTCTGCTCTCTGAGTGTGTGAGTGTGTGTGCGTGTGTGTCCCTGCTCTCTGAGTGTGTGAGTGTGTGTGCGTGTGTGTCCCTGCTCTCTGAGTGTGTGTGTGTGAGTGTGTGTCTCTGCTCTCTGAGTGTGTGAGTGTGTGAGCGTGTGTGTCCCTGCTCTCTGTGTGTGTGGGTGAGTGTGTGTGTCTCTGCTCTCTGAGTGTGTGAGTGTGTGCGTGTGTGTCCCTGCTCTCTGAGTGTGTGTGTGTGTGTCTCTGCTCTCTGAGTGTGTGTGTGTGTCTCTGCTCTCGGAGTGTGTGAGTGTGTGTCTCTGCTCTCTGAGTGTGTGAGTGTGTGTGCGCGTGTGTCCCTGCTCTCTGAGTGTGTGAGTGTGTGTCTCTGCTCTCTGAGTGTGTGTGTGTGTCTCTGCTCTCGGAGTGTGTGAGTGTGTGTCTCTGCTCTCTGAGTGTGTGTGTGTGTGTGTGTGTGTGTCCCTGCTCTCTGAGTGTGTGAGTGTGTGTGCGTGTGTGTCCCTGCTCTCTGAGTGTGTGAGTGTGTGTCTCTGCTCTCTGAGTGTGTGTGTGTGTGCCTCTGCTCTCTGATTGTGTGTGTGTGTGCCTCTGCTCTCTGAGTGTGTGAGTGTGTGTGCGTGTGTGTCCCTGCTCTCTGAGTGTGTGTGTGTGTCCCTGCTCTCTGAATGTGTGAGTGTGAGTTTGTGTGTGTCCCTGCTCTTTGAGTGTGTGAGTGTGTGTGTCCCTGCTCTCTGAGTGTGTGTGTGTGTGTGTCCCTGCTCTCTGAGTGTGTGTGTGTGTGTGTGTCCCTGCTCTCTGAGTGTGTGAGTGTGTGTGTGTCCCTGATCTCTGAGTGTGTGTGTGTGTCCCTGCTCTCTGAGTGTGTGTGTGTCCCTGCTCTCTGAGTGTGTGTGTGTGTGTGTGTCCCTGCTCTCTGAGTGTGTGAGTGTGTGTGTGTGTGTGTCCCTGCTCTGTGTGTGTGTGAGTGTGTGTGTGTGTGTGTCCCTGCTCTCTGAGTGTGTGTGTGTGTGTGCGTGTGTGTCCCTGCTCTCTGAGTGTGTGCGTGTGTGTGTGTCCCTGCTCTCTGAGTGTGTGAGTGTGTGTGTGTGTGTGTCCCTGCTCTCAGAGTGTGTGTGTGTGCGTGTGTGTCCCTGCTCTCTGAGTGTGTGAGTGTGTGTCTCTGCTCTCTGAGTGTGTGTGTGTGTGTGTGTGTGTCCCTGCTCTCTGAGTGTGTGTGTGTGTGTGTGTGTCCCTGCTCTCTGGGTGTGTGTGAGTCTGTGTGTGCTTCCCTGCACTCTGAGTGTGTGAGTGTGTGTGTCTCTGCTCTCTGAGTGTGTGTGTGTGTGTCCCTGCTCTCTGAGTGTGTGAGTGTGTGTGCGTGTGTGTCCCTGCTCTCTGAGTGTGTGAGTGTGTGTCCCTGCTCTCTGAGTGTGTGAGTGTGTGTGTGTGTGTCCCTGCTCTCTGAGTGTGTGAGTGTGTCCCTGCTCTCTGGGTGTGTGTGAGTGTGTGTCCCTGCTCTCTGAGTGTGTGAGTTTGTGTGTGTCCCCCAGCTCCCTGAGCGTGTGAGTGTGTGTGTATCCCCCTGCTCTCTGAGTGTGTGAGTGAGTGTGTGTGTGTGTCCCTGCTCTCTAAGTGTGTGAGTGAGTGTGCGTGTGTGTCCCTGCTCTCTGAGTGTGTGAGTGTGTGTGAGTGTGTGTCTCTGCTCTCTGAGTGTGAGTGTGTGTGTGTGTCCCTGCTCTCTGAGTGTGTGAGTGTGTGTCAGTGTGTGTCTCTGCTCTCTGAGTGTGTGAGTGTGTGTGTGTGTGTGTCCCTGCTCTCTGAGTGTGTGAGTGAGTGTGTGTGTGTGTGTGTGTGTGTCTCTGCTCTCTGAGTGTGTGAGTGAGTGTGTGTGTGTGTGTGTGTGTGTGTCTGCTCTCTGAGTGTGTGAGTGTGTGAGTGTGTGTGTCTCTGCTCTCTGAGTGTGTGAGTGTGTGTGTCTCTGCTCTCTGAGTGTGAGTGTGTCCGTGTCCCCCTGCTCTCTGAGTGTGTGAGTGTGTGTGTCTCTGCTCTCTAAATGTGTGTGAGTGTGTGTGAGTGTGTGTGTCCCTGCTCTCTGAGTGTGTGAGTGTGTGTGTCCCTGCTCTCTGAGTGTGTGAGTGTGTGTCTCTGCTCTCTGAGTGTGTGAGTGTGTGTGTGTCCCTGCTCTCTGAGTGTGTGAGTGTGTGTGTGTGTCCCTGCTCTCTGAGTGTGTGAGTGTGTGTGTGTGTCCCTGCTCTCTGAGTGTGTGAGTGTGTGTGTGTGTGTCCCTGATCTCTGAGTGTGTGTGAGTGTGAGTGTGAGTCCCTGCACTCTGAGTGTGTGAGTGAGTGTGTGTGTCCCTGATCTCTGAGTGTGTGTGTGTGTGTGTCCCTGCTCTCTGAGTGTGTGAGTGTGTCCCTGATCTCTGAGTGTGTGTGTGTGTCCCTGCTCTCTGAGTGTGTGTGTGTCCCTGCTCTCTGAGTGTGTGTGTGTGTGTGTGTCCCTGCTCTCTGAGTGTGTGAGTGTGTGTGTGTGTGTGTCCCTGCTCTGTGTGTGTGTGAGTGTGTGTGTGTGTGTGTCCCTGCTCTCTGAGTGTGTGTGTGTGTGTGCGTGTGTGTCCCTGCTCTCTGAGTGTGTGCGTGTGTGTGTGTCCCTGCTCTCTGAGTGTGTGAGTGTGTGTGTGTGTGTGTCCCTGCTCTCAGAGTGTGTGTGTGTGCGTGTGTGTCCCTGCTCTCTGAGTGTGTGAGTGTGTGTCTCTGCTCTCTGAGTGTGTGTGTGTGTGTGTGTGTGTCCCTGCTCTCTGAGTGTGTGTGTGTGTGTGTGTGTCCCTGCTCTCTGGGTGTGTGTGAGTTTGTGTGTGCTTCCCTGCACTCTGAGTGTGTGAGTGTGTGTGTCTCTGCTCTCTGAGTGTGTGTGTGTGTGTCCCTGCTCTCTGAGTGTGTGAGTGTGTGTGCGTGTGTGTCCCTGCTCTCTGAGTGTGTGAGTGTGTGTCCCTGCTCTCTGAGTGTGTGAGTGTGTGTGTGTGTGTCCCTGCTCTCTGAGTGTGTGAGTGTGTCCCTGCTCTCTGGGTGTGTGTGAGTGTGTGTCCCTGCTCTCTGAGTGTGTGAGTTTGTGTGTGTCCCCCAGCTCCCTGAGCGTGTGAGTGTGTGTGTATCCCCCTGCTCTCTGAGTGTGTGAGTGAGTGTGTGTGTGTGTCCCTGCTCTCTAAGTGTGTGAGTGAGTGTGCGTGTGTGTCCCTGCTCTCTGAGTGTGTGAGTGTGTGTGAGTGTGTGTCTCTGCTCTCTGAGTGTGAGTGTGTGTGTGTGTCCCTGCTCTCTGAGTGTGTGAGTGTGTGTCAGTGTGTGTCTCTGCTCTCTGAGTGTGTGAGTGTGTGTGTGTGTGTGTCCCTGCTCTCTGAGTGTGTGAGTGAGTGTGTGTGTGTGTGTGTGTGTGTCTCTGCTCTCTGAGTGTGTGAGTGAGTGTGTGTGTGTGTGTGTGTGTGTCTCTGCTCTCTGAGTGTGTGAGTGTGTGTGTCTCTGCTCTCTGAGTGTGTGAGTGTGTGTGTCTCTGCTCTCTGAGTGTGAGTGTGTCCGTGTCCCCCTGCTCTCTGAGTGTGTGAGTGTGTGTGTCTCTGCTCTCTCAGTGTGTGAGTGTGTGTGAGTGTGTGTGTCCCTGCTCTCTGAGTGTGTGAGTGTGTGTGTCCCTGCTCTCTGAGTGTGTGAGTGTGTGTCTCTGCTCTCTGAGTGTGTGAGTGTGTGTGTGTCCCTGCTCTCTGAGTGTGTGAGTGTGTGTGTGTGTCCCTGCTCTCTGAGTGTGTGAGTGTGTGTGTGTGTCCCTGCTCTCTGAGTGTGTGAGTGTGTGTGTGTGTGTCCCTGATCTCTGAGTGTGTGTGAGTGTGAGTGTGAGTCCCTGCACTCTGAGTGTGTGAGTGAGTGTGTGTGTCCCTGATCTCTGAGTGTGTGTGTGTGTGTGTCCCTGCTCTCTGAGTGTGTGAGTGTGTCCCTGATCTCTGAGTGTGTGTGAGTGCGAGTGTGTGTCCCTGCACTCTGAGTGTGTGAGTGTGTGTGTGTGTGTCCCTGATCTCTGAGTGTGTGTGAGTGTGTGTGTGTGTGTCCCTGCACTCTGAGTGTGTGAGTGTGTCCCTGCTCTCTGAGTGTGTGAGTGAGTGTGAGTGTGTCCCTGCTCTCTGAGTGTGTGTGTGTGTGTGTCTCTGCTCTCTGAGTGTGTGTGTGTGTGTGTCCCTGCTCTCTGAGTGTGTGAGTGTGTGTGCGTGTGTGTCCCTGCTCTCTGAGTATGTGTGTGTGTCTCTGCTCTCTGAGTGTGTGAGTGTGTGTGCGTGTGTGTCCCTGCTCTCTGAGTGTGTGAGTGTGTGTGCGTGTGTGTCCCTGCTCTCTGAGTGTGTGTGTGTGAGTGTGTGTCTCTGCTCTCTGAGTGTGTGAGTGTGTGAGCGTGTGTGTCCCTGCTCTCTGTGTGTGTGGGTGAGTGTGTGTGTCTCTGCTCTCTGAGTGTGTGAGTGTGTGCGTGTGTGTCCCTGCTCTCTGAGTGTGTGTGTGTGTGTCTCTGCTCTCTGAGTGTGTGTGTCTCTGCTCTCGGAGTGTGTGAGTGTGTGTCTCTGCTCTCTGAGTGTGTGAGTGTGTGTGCGCGTGTGTCCCTGCTCTCTGAGTGTGTGAGTGTGTGTCTCTGCTCTCTGAGTGTGTGTGTGTGTCTCTGCTCTCGGAGTGTGTGAGTGTGTGTCTCTGCTCTCTGAGTGTGTGTGTGTGTGTGTGTGTGTGTCCCTGCTCTCTGAGTGTGTGAGTGTGTGTGCGTGTGTGTCCCTGCTCTCTGAGTGTGTGAGTGTGTGTCTCTGCTCTCTGAGTGTGTGTGTGTGTGTGTGCCTCTGCTCTCTGAGTGTGTGTGTGTGTGCCTCTGCTCTCTGAGTGTGTGAGTGTGTGTGCGTGTGTGTCCCTGCTCTCTGAGTGTGTGTGTGTGTGTCCCTGCTCTCTGAATGTGTGAGTGTGAGTTTGTGTGTGTCCCTGCTCTTTGAGTGTGTGAGTGTGTGTGTCCCTGCTCTCTGAGTGTGTGTGTGTGTGTGTCCCTGCTCTCTGAGTGTGTGTGTGTGTGTGTGTCCCTGCTCTCTGAGTGTGTGAGTGTGTGTGTGTCCCTGATCTCTGAGTGTGCGTGTGTGTCCCTGCTCTCTGAGTGTGTGAGTGTGTGTGAGTGTGTGTCTCTGCTCTCTGAGTGTGAGTGTGTGTGTGTGTCCCTGCTCTCTGAGTGTGTGAGTGTGTGTCAGTGTGTGTCTCTGCTCTCTGAGTGTGTGAGTGTGTGTGTGTGTGTGTCCCTGCTCTCTGAGTGTGTGAGTGAGTGTGTGTGTGTGTGTGTGTGTGTCTCTGCTCTCTGAGTGTGTGAGTGAGTGTGTGTGTGTGTGTGTGTGTGTCTCTGCTCTCTGAGTGTGTGAGTGTGTGAGTGTGTGTGTCTCTGCTCTCTGAGTGTGTGAGTGTGTGTGTCTCTGCTCTCTGAGTGTGAGTGTGTCCGTGTCCCCCTGCTCTCTGAGTGTGTGAGTGTGTGTGTCTCTGCTCTCTCAGTGTGTGAGTGTGTGTGAGTGTGTGTGTCCCTGCTCTCTGAGTGTGTGAGTGTGTGTGTCCCTGCTCTCTGAGTGTGTGAGTGTGTGTCTCTGCTCTCTGAGTGTGTGAGTGTGTGTGTGTCCCTGCTCTCTGAGTGTGTGAGTGTGTGTGTGTGTCCCTGCTCTCTGAGTGTGTGAGTGTGTGTGTGTGTCCCTGCTCTCTGAGTGTGTGAGTGTGTGTGTGTGTGTCCCTGATCTCTGAGTGTGTGTGAGTGTGAGTGTGAGTCCCTGCACTCTGAGTGTGTGAGTGAGTGTGTGTGTCCCTGATCTCTGAGTGTGTGTGTGTGTGTGTCCCTGCTCTCTGAGTGTGTGAGTGTGTCCCTGATCTCTGAGTGTGTGTGAGTGCGAGTGTGTGTCCCTGCACTCTGAGTGTGTGAGTGTGTGTGTGTGTGTCCCTGATCTCTGAGTGTGTGTGAGTGTGTGTGTGTGTGTCCCTGCACTCTGAGTGTGTGAGTGTGTCCCTGCTCTCTGAGTGTGTGAGTGAGTGTGAGTGTGTCCCTGCTCTCTGAGTGTGTGTGTGTGTGTGTCTCTGCTCTCTGAGTGTGTGTGTGTGTGTGTCCCTGCTCTCTGAGTGTGTGAGTGTGTGTGCGTGTGTGTCCCTGCTCTCTGAGTATGTGTGTGTGTCTCTGCTCTCTGAGTGTGTGAGTGTGTGTGCGTGTGTGTCCCTGCTCTCTGAGTGTGTGAGTGTGTGTGCGTGTGTGTCCCTGCTCTCTGAGTGTGTGTGTGTGAGTGTGTGTCTCTGCTCTCTGAGTGTGTGAGTGTGTGAGCGTGTGTGTCCCTGCTCTCTGTGTGTGTGGGTGAGTGTGTGTGTCTCTGCTCTCTGAGTGTGTGAGTGTGTGCGTGTGTGTCCCTGCTCTCTGAGTGTGTGTGTGTGTGTCTCTGCTCTCTGAGTGTGTGTGTCTCTGCTCTCGGAGTGTGTGAGTGTGTGTCTCTGCTCTCTGAGTGTGTGAGTGTGTGTGCGCGTGTGTCCCTGCTCTCTGAGTGTGTGAGTGTGTGTCTCTGCTCTCTGAGTGTGTGTGTGTGTCTCTGCTCTCGGAGTGTGTGAGTGTGTGTCTCTGCTCTCTGAGTGTGTGTGTGTGTGTGTGTGTGTGTCCCTGCTCTCTGAGTGTGTGAGTGTGTGTGCGTGTCTGTCCCTGCTCTCTGAGTGTGTGAGTGTGTGTCTCTGCTCTCTGAGTGTGTGTGTGTGTGTGTGCCTCTGCTCTCTGAGTGTGTGTGTGTGTGCCTCTGCTCTCTGAGTGTGTGAGTGTGTGTGCGTGTGTGTCCCTGCTCTCTGAGTGTGTGTGTGTGTGTCCCTGCTCTCTGAATGTGTGAGTGTGAGTTTGTGTGTGTCCCTGCTCTTTGAGTGTGTGAGTGTGTGTGTCCCTGCTCTCTGAGTGTGTGTGTGTGTGTGTCCCTGCTCTCTGAGTGTGTGTGTGTGTGTGTGTCCCTGCTCTCTGAGTGTGTGAGTGTGTGTGTGTCCCTGATCTCTGAGTGTGTGTGTGTGTCCCTGCTCTCTGAGTGTGTGTGTGTCCCTGCTCTCTGAGTGTGTGTGTGTGTCCCTGCTCTCTGAGTGTGTGAGTGTGTGTGTCCCTGCTCTCTGTGTGTGTGAGTGTGTGTGTGTGTGTGTCCCTGCTCTCTGAGTGTGTGTGTGTGTGTGCGTGTGTGTCCCTGCTCTCTGAGTGTGTGCGTGTGTGTGTGTCCCTGCTCTCTGAGTGTGTGAGTGTGTGTGTGTGTGTGTCCCTGCTCTCAGAGTGTGTGTGTGTGCGTGTGTGTCCCTGCTCTCTGAGTGTGTGAGTGTGTGTCTCTGCTCTCTGAGTGTGTGTGTGTGTGTGTGTGTGTCCCTGCTCTCTGAGTGTGTGTGTGTGTGTGTGTGTCCCTGCTCTCTGGGTGTGTGTGAGTCTGTGTGTGCGTCCCTGCACTCTGAGTGTGTGAGTGTGTGTGTCTCTGCTCTCTGAGTGTGTGTGTGTGTGTCCCTGCTCTCTGAGTGTGTGAGTGTGTGTGCGTGTGTGTCCCTGCTCTCTGAGTGTGTGAGTGTGTGTCCCTGCTCTCTGAGTGTGTGAGTGTGTGTGTGTGTGTCCCTGCTCTCTGAGTGTGTGAGTGTGTCCCTGCTCTCTGGGTGTGTGTGAGTGTGTGTCCCTGCTCTCTGAGTGTGAGTTTGTGTGTGTCCCCCAGCTCCCTGAGCGTGTGAGTGTGTGTGTATCCCCCTGCTCTCTGAGTGTGTGAGTGAGTGTGTGTGTGTGTCTCTGCTCTCTAAGTGTGTGAGTGAGTGTGCGTGTGTGTCCCTGCTCTCTGAGTGTGTGAGTGTGTGTGAGTGTGTGTCTCTGCTCTCTGAGTGTGAGTGTGTGTGTGTGTGTGTGTGTCCCTGCTCTCTGAGTGTGTGAGTGTGTGTCAGTGTGTGTCTCTGCTCTCTGAGTGTGTGAGTGTGTGTGTGTGTGTGTCCCTGCTCTCTGAGTGTGTGAGTGAGTGTGTGTGTGTGTCTCTGCTCTCTGAGTGTGTGAGTGAGTGTGTGTGTGTGTGTGTGTGTGTCTCTGCTCTCTGAGTGTGTGAGTGTGTGAGTGTGTGTGTCTCTGCTCTCTGAGTGTGTGAGTGTGTGTGTCTCTGCTCTCTGAGTGTGAGTGTGTGTGTGTCCCCCTGCTCTCTGAGTGTGTGAGTGTGTGTGTCTCTGCTCTCTGAGTGTGTGAGTGTGTGTGTGTGTCCCTGCTCTCTGAGTGTGTGAGTGTGTGTGTGTGTCCCTGCTCTCTGAGTGTGTGAGTGTGTGTGTGTGTGTCCCTGATCTCTGAGTGTGTGTGAGTGTGAGTCCCTGCACTCTGAGTGTGTGAGTGAGTGTGTGTGTCCCTGATCTCTGAGTGTGTGTGTGTGTGTGTCCCTGCTCTCTGAGTGTGTGAGTGTGTCCCTGATCTCTGAGTGTGTGTGAGTGCTAATGTGTGTCCGTGCACTCTGAGTGTGTGAGTGTGTGTGTGTGTGTCCCTGATCTCTGAGTGTGTGTGAGTGTGTGTGTGTGTGTCCCTGCACTCTGAGTGTGTGAGTGTGTCCCTGCTCTCTGAGTGTGTGAGTGAGTGTGAGTGTGTCCCTGATCTCTGAGTGTGTGTGAGTGTGAGTGTGTGTCCCTGCACTCTGAGTGTGTGAGTGTGTGTGTGTGTCCCTGATCTCTGAGTGTGTGTGAGTGTGAGTGTGTGTCCCTGCACTCTGAGTGTGTGAGTGTGTGTGTCCCTGATCTCTGAGCGTGTGTGTGTGTGTGTGTCTCTGCTCTCTGAGTGTGTGTGAGTGTGTGTGTGTGTGTGTCCCTGCACTCTGATTGTGTGAGTGTGTGTGTGTGTGTCCCTGCACTCTGAGTGTGTGAGTGTGTGTGTGTGTCCCTGCTCTCTGAGTGTGTGAGTGAGTGTGTGTGTGTCCCTGCACTCTGAGTGTGTGAGTGTGTGTGTGTGTCCCTGATCTCTGAGTGTGTGTGAGTGTGAGTGTGTGTCCCTGCTCTCTGAGTGTGAGTGTGTGTGTAAGCCTGCTCTCTGAGTGTGTGAATGTGTGTGTGTGAGTGTGTCCCTGCTCTCTGATTGTGTGAGTGTGTGTGTGTGTGTCCCTGCACTCTGAGTGTGTGAGTGTGTGTGTGTGTCCCTGCTCTCTGAGTGTGTGAGTGAGTGTGTGTGTGTCCCTGCACTCTGAGTGTGTGAGTGTGTGTGTGTGTCCCTGCTCTCTGAGTGTGTGTGTGAGTGTGTGTGTGTGTCCCTGCTCTCTGAGTGTGTGAGTGTGTGTGTGTGTCCCTGCTCTCTGAGTGTGTGAGTGTGTGTGTATGCCTGCTCTCTGAGTGTGTGAGTGTGTGTGTCCCTGCTCTCTGAGTGTGTGAGTGTGTGTGTCCCTGCTCTCTGAGTGTGTGAGTTTGTGTGTCCCTGCTCTCTGAGTGTGTGTGTGTGTGTGTCCCTGCTATCTGAGTGTGTGAGTGTGTGTGTCCCTGCTCTCTGAGTGTGTGAGTGTGTGTGTGTGTGTCCCTGCTCTCTGAGTGTGTGAGTGTGTGTGTGTGTCCCTGCTCTCTGAGTGTGTGAGTGTGTGTGTGTGTCCCTGCTCTCTGAGTGTGTGAGTGTGTGTGTCCCTGCTCTCTGAGTGTGTGAGTGTGTGTGTGTCCCTGCTATCTGAGTGTGTGAGTGTGTGTGTCCCTGCTCTCTGAGTGTGTGAGTGTGTGTGTGTGTGTCCCTGCTCTCTAAGTGTGTGAGTGAGTGTGTGTCCCTGCTCTCTGAGTGTGTGAGTGTGTGTGTCCCTGCTCTCTGAGTGTGTGAGTGTGTGTGTGTGTGTGTGTGTCCCTGCTCTCTGAGTGTGTGAGTGTGTGTGTGTCCCTGCTCTCTGAGTGTGTGAGTGTGTGTGTGTGTCCCTGCTCTCTGAGTGTGTGAGTGAGTGTGTGTGTCCCTGCTCTCTGAGTGTGTGAGCGAGTGTGTGTGTCCCTGATCTCTGAGTGTGTGAGTGTGTGTGTGTGTCCCTGCTCTCTGAGTGTGTGTGAGTGTGTGTCCCTGCTCTCTGAGTGTGAGTGTGTGTGTAAGCCTGCTCTCTGAGTGTGTGAATGTGTGTGTGTGTCTCTGCTCTCTGAGTGTGTGAGTGAGTGTGTCTCTGCTCTCTGAGTGTGTGAGTGTGTGTGGGTGTGTGTGTCCCTGCTCTCTGAGTGTGTGAGTGAGTGTGTCTCTGCTCTCTGAGTGTGTGTGTGTGTGTGTCACTGCTCTCTGAGTGTGAGTGAGTGTGTGTGTGAGTCTCTGCTCTCTGAGTGTGTGAGTGTGTGTGTGTGTGTGTCCCTGCTCACTGAGTGTGTGAGTGAGTGTGTCTCTGCTCTCTGAGTGTGTGTGTGTGAGTGTGTGTCCCTGCTCTCTGAGTGTGTGAGTGAGTGTGTCCCTGCTCTCTGAGTGTGTGTATGTGTGTGTGTCTCTGCTCTCTGAGTGTGTGAGTGAGTTTGTCTCTGCTCTCTGAGTGTGTGTGTGTGTCTCTGCTCTCTGAGTGTGTGAGTGTGTGTGTGTCCCTGATCTCTGAGTGTGTGTGAGTGCGAGTGTGTGTCCCTGCACTCTGAGTGTGTGAGTTTGTGTGTCTCTGCTCTCTGAGTGTGTGAGTGTGTGTGTGTGAGTGTGTCCCTGCTCTCTGAGTGTGTGAGTGTGTGTGTCCCTGCTCTCTGAGTGTGTGTGTGTGTGAGTGTGTCCCTGCTCTCTGAGTGTGTGAGTGTGTGTGTCCCTGCTCTCTGAGTGTGTGAGTGAGTGTGTGTCCCTGCTCTCTGAGTGTGTGAGTCCGTGTGTCCCTGATCTCTGAGTGTGTGAGTGTGTGTGTGTGGCCCTGCTCTCTGAGTGTGTGAGTGTGTGTGTCCCTGCTCTCTGAGTGTGTGAGTGTGTGTGTCCCTACTCTCTGGGTTTGTGAGTGTGTGAGTGTGTGTCCCTGCCCTCTGAGTGTGTGAATGAGTGTGTGCGTCCCTGCTCTCTGAGTGTGTGAGTGTGTGTCCCTGCTCTCTGAGTGTGTGAGTGTGTGTGTGTCCCTGCTCTCTGAGTGTGTGAGTGTGTGTGTGTGTGTGTCCCTGCTCTCTGAGTGTGTGAGTGAGTGTGTGTCCCTGCTCTCTGAGTGTGTGAGTGTGTGTGTGTGTGTGTCCCTGCTCTCTGAGTGTGTGTGAGTGTGTGTCCCTGCTCTCTGAGTGTGTGAGTGTGTGTGTGTGTGTGTCCCTGCTCTCTGAGTGTGTGAGTGAGTGTGTGTGTGTGTCCCTGCTCTCTGAGTGTGTGTGTGTGTGTGTGTGTCCCTGCTCTCTGGGTGTGTGTGCGTGTGTGTGTGTGTGCCTGCTCTCTGAGTGTGTGAGTGTGTGTGTGTCCCCCTGCTCTCTGAGTGTGTGAGTGAGTGTGTGTGTGTGTCCCTGCTCTCTGAGTGTGTGTGTGTGTGTGTGTGTGTGTCCCTGCTCTCTGAGTGTGTGAGTGTGTGTGTGCCCCTGCTCTCTGAGTGTGTGAGTGTGCGTGAGTGTGTGTCCCTGCTCTCTGATGGTGTGTGTGTGTGAGTGTGTCCCCCTGCTCTCTGAGTGTGTGTGTGTGTTCCTACTCTCTGAGTGTGAGTGTGTGTCCCTGCTCTCTGAGTGTATGAGTGTGTCCCTGCTCTCTGAGTGTGCGTGTGTGTCCCTGCTCTCTGAGTGTGTGTGTGTGTGTGTGAGTGTGTGTCCCTGCTCTGTGTGTGTGTGTGTCCCTGCTCTCTGAGTGTGAGTGTGTGTGTAAGCCTGCTCTCTGAGTGTGTGTGTGTCCCTGCTCTCTGAGTGTGTGAGTGTGTCCCTGCTCTCTGAGTGTGAGTGTGTGTGTAAGCCTGCTCTCTGAGTGTGTGTGTGTCCCTGCTCTCTGAGTGAGTGTGCGTCCCTGCTCTCTGAGTGCGTGTGTGTGTGTCCCTGCTCTCTGAGTGTGAGTGTGTGTGTAAGCCTGCTCTCTGAGTGTCTGTGTGTCCCTGCTCTCTGAGTGTGTGTGTGTGTGTGTCCCTGCTCTCTGAGTGTGTGTGTGTGTGTGTCCCTGCTCTCTGAGTGTGAGTGTGTGTGTAAGCCTGCTCTCAGAGTCTGTGAGTGGGTGTCCCTGCTTTCTGAGTGTGAGTGTGTGTGTAAGCCTGCTCTCTGAGTGTGTGAGTGAGTGTGTGTGTCCCTGCTCTCTGAGTGTGTGAGTGAGTGTGTGTGTCCCTGCTCTCTGAGTGTGTGAGTGTTTCCCTGATCTCTGAGTGTGTGTGAGTGTGAGTGTGTGTCCCTGCACTCTGAGTGTGTGAGTGTGTGTCCCTGCTCTCTGAGTGTGTGAGTGAGTGTGAGTGTGTCCCTGATCTCTGAGTGTGTGTGAGTGTGAGTGTGTGTCCCTGCACTCTGAGCGTGTGAGTGTGTGTGTGTGTCTCTGCTCTCTGAGTGTGTGTGAGTGTGTGTCCCTGCACTCTGAGTGTGTGAGTTCTGTGTGTGTGTGTCCCTGCACTCTGAGTGTGTGAGTGTTTGTGTGTGTCCCTGCTCTCTGAGTGTGTGAGTGAGTGTGTGTGTGTCCCTGCACTCTGAGTGTGTGTGTGTGTGTGTGTGTGTCCCTGATCTCTGAGTGTGTGTGAGTGTGAGGGTGTGTCCCTGCTCTCTGAGTGTGAGTGTGTGTGTAAGCCTGCTCTCTGAGTGTGTGAATGTGTGTGTGTGAGTGTGTGTGTGTGTCCCTGCTCTCTGAGTGTGTGAGTGTGTGTGTGTGTCCCTGCTCTCTGAGTGTGTGAGTGTGTGTGTCCCTGCACTCTGAGTGTGTGAGTGTGTGTGTCCCTGCTCTCTGAGTGTGTGAGTGTGTGTGTCCCTGCTCTCTGAGTGTGTGAGTGTGTGTGTCCCTGCTCTCTGAGTGTGTGAGTGTGTGTGTATCCCTGCTCTCTGTGTGTGTGAGTGTGTGTGTCCCTGCTCTCTGAGTGTGTGTGTGTGTGTGTCACTGCTCTCTGAGTGTGAGTGAGTGTGTGTGTGTGTCTCTGCTCTCTGAGTGTGTGAGTGAGTGTGTCTCTGCTCTCTGAGTGTGTGTGTGTGAGTGTGTGTCCCTGCTCTCTGAGTGTGTGAGTGTTTGTGTCCCTGCTCTCTGAGTGTGTGTGTGTGTGTGTCCCTGCTCTCTCAGTGTGTGAGTGTGTGTGTGTGAGTGTGTCCATGCTCTCTGAGTGTGTGAGTGTGTGTGTCCCTGCTCTCTGAGTGTGTGTGTGTGAGTGTGTGTCCCTGCTCTCTGAGTGTGTGAGTGTGTGTGTGTCCCTGCTCTCTGAGTGTGTGAGTGTGTGTGTGTGAGTGTGTCCCTGCTCTCTGAGTGTGTGTGTGTGTCTCTGCTCTCTGAGTGTGTGAGTGAGTGTGTGTCCCTGCTCTCTGAGTGTGTGAGTCCGTGTGTCCCTGATCTCTGAGTGTGTGAGTGTGTGTGTGTGTCCCTGCTCTCTGAGTGTGTGAGTGTGTGTGTCCCTGCTCTCTGAGTGTGTGAGTGTGTGTGTCCCTACTCTCTGGGTGTGTGAGTGTGTGAGTGTGTGTCCCTGATCTCTGAGTGTGTGAGTGAGTGTGTGTGTCCCTGCTCTCTGAGTGTGTGAGTGTGTGTGTGTATCCCTGCTCTCTGAGTGTGTGTGAGTGTGTCCCTGCTCTCTGAGTGTGAGTGTGTGTGTAAGCCTGCTCTCTGAGTGTGTGAGTGTGTGTGTGTGTGTGTGTCTGCTCTCTGAGTGTGTGTGAGTGTGTGTCCCTGCTCTCTGAGTGTGTGAGTGTGTGTGTGTGTGTGTCCCTGCTCTCTGAGTGTGTGTGTGTGTGTGTGTGTGTGTGTCCCTGCTCTCTGAGTGTGTGAGTGTGTGTGTGTGTGTCCCTGCTCTCTGAGTGTCTGAGTGTGTGTGTCCCCCTGCTCTCTGAGTGTGTGAGTAAGTGTGTGTGTGTGTCCCTGCTCTCTGAGTGTGTGTGTGTGTGTGTGTCCCTGCTCTCTAAGTGTGTGAGTGTGTGTGTGTCCCTGCTCTCTGAGTGTGTGTGTGTGTGAGTGTGTGTGTCTCTGCTCTCTGAGCGTGTGAGTGTGTGTCCCTGCTCTCTGAGTGTGTGAGTGTGTGTGCGTATGTGTCCCTGCTCTCTGAGTGTGTGAGTGTGTGTGTGTGTCCCTGCTCTCTGAGTGTGTGAGTGTGCGTGAGTGTGTGTCCCTGCTCTCTGATGGTGTGTGTGTGTGAGTGTGTCCCCCAGCTCCCTGAGTGTGTGTGTGTGTCCCTACTCTCTGAGTGTGAGTGTGTGTCCCTGCTCTCTGAGTGTGTGAGTGTGTGTGTCCCTGCTCTCTGAGTGTGTGTGTGTGTCCCTGCTCTCTGAGTGTGAGTGTGTGTGTAAGCCTGCTCTCTGAGTGTGTGTGTGTCCCTGCTCTCTGAGAGTGTGAGTGTGTCCCTGCTCTCTGAGTGTGAGTGTGTGTGTAAGCCTGCTCTCTGAGTGTGTGTGTGTCCCTGCTCTCTGAGTGTGTGTGTGTCCCTGCTCTCTGAGTGTGTGTGCGTCCCTACTCTCTGAGTGCGTGTGTGTGTGTCCCTGCTCTCTGAGTGTGAGTGTGTGTGTAAGCCTGCTCTCTGAGTGTGTGTGTGTACCTGCTCTCTGAGTGCGTGTGTGTGTGTCCCTGCTCTCTGAGTGTCTAAGTGTGTGTGTAAGCCTGCTCTCTGAGTGTGAGTGTGTGTCCCTGCTCTCTGAGTGTGAGTGTGTGTGCAAGCCTGCTCTCAGAGTCTGTGAGTGTGTGTCCCTGCTTTCTGAGTGTGAGTGTGTGTGTAAGCCTGCTCTCTGAGTGTGCGAGTGAGTGTGTGTGTCCCTGCTCTCTGAGTGTGTGAGTGAGTGTGTGTGTCCCTGCTGTCTGAGTGTGTGAGTGTTTCCCTGATCTCTGAGTGTGTGTGAGTGTGAGTGTGTGTCCCTGCACTCTGAGTGTGTGAGTGTGTGTGTGTGTCCCTGCTCTCTGAGTGTGTGAGTGAGTGTGAGTGTGTCCCTGATCTCTGCGTGTGTGTGAGTGTGAGTGTGTGTCCCTGCACTCTGAGTGTGTGAGTGTGTGTGTGTGTCCCTGATCTCTGAGTGTATGTGAGTGTGAGTGTGTGTCCCTGCACTCTGAGTGTGTGAGTGTGTGTGTCCCTGATCTCTGAGCGTGTGAGTGTGTGTGTGTGTCTCTGCTCTCTGAGTGTGTGAGTGTGTGTGTATGTGTGTCCCTGCACTCTGAGTGTGTGAGTGTGTGTGTGTCCCTGATCTCTGAGTGTGTGAGTTCTGTGTGTGTGTGTCCCTGCACTCTGAGTGTGTGAGTTCTGTGTGTGTGTGTCCCTGCACTCTGAGTGTGTGAGTGTGTGTGTGTGTCCCTGCTCTCTGAGTGTGTGAGTGAGTGTGTGTGTGTCCCTGCACTCTGAGTGTGTGAGTGTGTGTGTGTGTCCCCCTGCTCTCTGAGTGTGAGTGTGTGTGTAAGCCTGCTCTCTGAGTGTGTGAATGTGTGTGTGTGAGTGTGTGTGTGTGTGTGTCCCTGCTCTCTGAGTGTGTGAGTGTGTGTGTCCCTGCTC
The DNA here is from genome assembly GCF_047496885.1 of Scyliorhinus torazame. Classification (NCBI taxonomy): domain Eukaryota; kingdom Metazoa; phylum Chordata; class Chondrichthyes; order Carcharhiniformes; family Scyliorhinidae; genus Scyliorhinus; species Scyliorhinus torazame. The sequence continues at coordinate 22,890,832 of NC_092733.1, read as the reverse complement.
TCTGAGTGTGTGTGTGAGTGTGTGTGTGTGTCCCTGCTCCCTGAGTGTGTAAGTGTGTGTGTGTGTCCCTGCTCTCTGAGTGTGTGAGTGTGTGTGTGTCCCTGCTCTCTGAGTGTGTGAGTGTGTGTGTCCCTGCTCTCTGAGTGTGTGAGTGTGTGTGTCCCTGCTCTCTGAGTGTGTGTGTGAGTGTGTGTGTGTGTCCCTGCTCCCTGAGTGTGTAAGTGTGTGTGTGTGTCCCTGCTCTCTGAGTGTGTGAGTGTGTGTGTGTCCCTTCTCTCTGAGTGTGTGAGTGTGTGTGTCCCTGCTCTCTGAGTGTGTGAGTGTGTGTGTGTGTCCCTGCTCTCTGAGTGTGTGAGTGAGTGTGTGTCCCTGCTCTCTGAGTGTGTGAGTGTGTGTGTCCCTGCTCTCTGAGTGTGTGAGTGTGTGTGTGTCCCTGCTCTCTGAGTGTGTGAGTGTGTGTGTGTGTCCCTGCTCTCTGAGTGTGTGAGTGTGTGTGTGTCCCTGCTCTCTGAGTGTGTGAGTGAGTGTGTGTCCCTGCTCTCTGAGTGTGTGAGCGAGTGTGTGTGTCCCTGATCTCTGAGTGTGTGAGTGTGTGTGTGTGTCCCTGCTCTCTGAGTGTGTGTGAGTGTGCGTTCCTGCTCTCTGAGTGTGAGTGTGTGTGTAAGCCTGCTCTCTGAGTATGTGAATGTGTGTGTGTGTCTCTGCTCTCTGAGTGTGTGAGTGAGTGTGTATCTGCTCTCTGAGTGTGTGAGTGTGTGTGTGTGTGTCCCTGCTCTCTGAGTGTGTGAGTGAGTGTGTCTCTGCTCTCTGAGTGTGTGTGTGTGTGTGTCACTGCTCTCTGAGTGTGAGTGTGTGTGTGTGTGTGTCTCTGCTCTCTGAGTGTGTGAGTGTGTGTGTGTGTGTGTCCCTGCTCTCTGAGTGTGTGAGTGAGTGTGTCTCTGCTCTCTGAGTGTGTGTGTGTGAGTGTGTGTCCCTGCTCTCTGAGTGTGTGAGTGTGTGTGTCCCTGCTCTCTGAGTGTGTGAGTGTGTGTGTCCCTGCTCTCTGAGTGTGTGTGTGTGTGTATGTCCCTGCTCTCTGAGTGTGTGAGTGTGTGTGTGTGAGTGTGTCCCTGCTCTCTGAGTGTGTGAGTATGTGTGTCCCTGCTCTCTGAGTGTGTGTGTGTGAGTGTGTGTCCCTGCTCTCTGAGTGTGTGAGTGTGTGTGTCCCTGCTCTCTGAGTGTGTGAGTGTGTGTGTGTGAGTGTGTCCCTGCTCTCTGAGTGTGTGAGTGTGTGTCTCTGCTCTCTGAGTGTGTGAGTGTGTGTGTGTGTCCCTGCTCTCTGAGTGTGTGAGTGTGTGTGTCCCTGCTCTCTGAGTGTGTGAGTGTGTGTGTCCCTACTCTCTGGGTGTGTGAGTGTGTGTGTCCCTGCTCTCTGAGTGTGTGAGTGTGTGTGTCCCTACTCTCTGGGTGTGTGAGTGTGTGTCCCTGCTCTCTGAATGTGTGAGTGAGTGTGTGTCCCTGCTCTCTGAGTGTGTGAGTGTGTGTGTGTGTCCCTGCTCTCTGAGTGTGTGTGAGTGTGTGTGTGTGTGTCCCTGCTCTCTGAGTGTGAGTGTGTGTGTAAGCCTGCTCTCTGAGTGTGTCAATGTGTGTGTGTGTCTCTGCTCTCTGAGTGTGTGAGTGAGTGTGTGTCCCTGCTCTCTGAGTGTGTGAGTGTGTGTGTCCCTGCTCTCTGAGTGTGTGTCCCTGATCTCTGAGTGTGTGAGTGTGTGTGTGTGTGTGTCCCTGCTCTCTGAGTGTGTGTGTGTGTCTCTGCTCTCTGAGTGTGTGAGTGAGTGTGTGTGTGTGTCCCTGCTCTCTGAGTGTGTGTGTGTGTGTGTGTGTGTCCCTGCTCTCTGGGTGTGTGTGAGTGTGTGTGTGTGTCCCTGCTCTCTGAGTGTGTGAGTGTGTGTGTGTCCCCCTGCTCTCTGAGTGTGTGAGTGTGTGTGTGTGTCCCTGCTCTCTGAGTGTGTGTGTGTGTGTGTGTCCCTGCTCTGTGTGTGTGTGTGTGTGTGTGTGTCCCTGCTCTCTGAGTGTGTGTGTGTGTGAGTGTGTGTGTCTCTGCTCTCTGAGCGTGTGAGTGTGTGTCCCTGCTCTCTGAGTGTGTGAGTGTGTGTGCGTGTGTGTACCTGCTCTCTGAGTGTGTGAGTGTGTGTGTGTGTCCCTGCTCTCTGAGTGTGTGAGTGTGCGTGAGTGTGTGTCCCTGCTCTCTGATGGTGTGTGTGTGTGTGAGTGTGTCCCCCTGCTCTCTGAGTGTGAGTGTGTGTCCCTGCTCTCTGAGTGTGTGAGTGTGTCCCTGCTCTCTGAGTGTGAGTGTGTGTCCCTGCTCTCTGAGTGTGTGTGTGTGTGTGAGTGTGTGTCCCTGCTCTCTGAGTGTGTGAGTGTGTGTGTCCCTGCTCTCTGAGTGTCTGAGTGAGTGTGTGTGTCCCTGCTCTCTGAGTGTGTGAGTGAGTGTCTGTCTCTGATCTCTGAGTGTGTGTCCCTGCTCTCTGAGCGTGTGTGTGAGTGTCTGTCTCTGATCTCTGAGTGTGTGTCCCTGCTCTCTGAGTGTGAGTGTGTGTGTCTCTGCTCTCTGAGCGTGTGAGTGAGTGTGTGTCCCTGCTCTCTGAGTGTGTGAGTGAGTGTGTGTCCCTGCTCTCTGAGTGTGTCTGTGAGTGTGTGTCCCTGTTCTCTGAACGTGTGAGTGTGTGTCCCTGCTCTGAGTGTGTGAGTGTGTGTGTGTCCCTGCTCTCTGAGTTTGTGAGTGTGTGTGTGTGTGTGTCCCTGCTCTCTGAGTGTGTGTGTCCCTGCTCTCTGAGTGTGTGTGAGAGTGTGTGTCCCTGCTCTCTGAGTGTGTCTGTGAGTGTGTGTCCCTGCTCTCTGAACGTGTGAGTGTGTGTCCCTGCTCTCTGAGTGTGTGAGTGTGTGTGTGTGTCCCTGCTTTCTGAGTTTGTGAGTGTGTGTGTGTGTGTCCCTGCTCTCTGAGTGTGTGTGAGTGTGTGTGTGTGTGTGTCCCTGCTCTCTGAGTGTGTGAGTGTGTGTGTGTGTCCCTGCTCTCTGAGTGTGTGAGTGTGTCCCTGCTCTCTGAGTGTGAGTGTGTGTGTAAGCCTGCTCTCTGAGTGTGTGTGTGTCCCTGCTCTCTGAGTGTGTGTGCGTCCCTGCTCTCTGAGTGTGAGTGTGTGTGTAAGCCTGCTCTCTGAGTGTGTGTGTGTCCCTGCTCTCTGAGAGTGTGTGTGTGTGTCCCTGCTCTCTGAGTGTGTAAGTGTGTGTGTAAGCCTGCTCTCTGAGTGTGTGAGTGTGTGTCCCTGCTCTCTGAGTGTGAGTGTGTGTGTAAGCCTGCTCTCAGAGTCTGTGAGTGTGTGTCCCTGCTTTCTGAGTGTGAGTGTGTGTGTAAGCCTGCTCTCTGAGTGTGTGAGTGAGTGTGTGTGTCCCTGAACTCTGAGTGTGTGAGTGAGTGTGTGTGTCTCTGCTCTCTGAGTGCGTGAATGTGTGTCCCTTCTCTCTGAGTGTGTGTGTGTGTGTGTGTGTGTGTGTCCCTGCTCTCTGAGTGTGTGTCCCTGCTCTCTGAGTGTGTGAGTGTGTGTCCCTGCTCTCTGAGTGTGTGAGTGTGTGTGTGTGTCCCTGCTCTCTGAGTGTGTGAGTGTGTGTCCCTGCTCTCTGAGTGTGTGAGTGAGTGTGTGTGTCCCTGCTCTCTGAGTGCGTGAGTGTGTGTCCCTGCTCTCTGAGTGTGTGTGTGTGTCTCTGCTCTGTGTGTGTGTGTGTGTCTGCTCTCTGAGTGTGTGAGTGTGTGTCCCTGCTCTCTGAGTTTGTGAGTGAGTGTGTGTATCCCTGCTCTCTGAGTGCGTGAGTGAGTGTGTGTCTCTGCTCTCTGAGTGTGTGTGTGTGTCTCTGCTCTCTGAGTGTGTGTGTGAGTGTGTGTCCCTGATCTCTGAGTGTGTGTCCCTGCTCTCTGAGCGTGTGAGTGAGTGTGTGTCCCTGCTCTCTGAGTGTGTGAGTGAGTGTGTGTCCCTGCTCTCTGAGTGTGTCTGTGAGTGTGTGTCCCTGCTCTCTGAACGTGTGAGTGTGTGTCCCTGCTCTGAGTGTGTGAGTGTGTGTGTGTCCCTGCTCTCTGAGTTTGTGAGTGTGTGTGTGTGTGTCCCTGCTCTCTGAGTGTGTATGTCCCTACTCTGAGTGTGCGAGTGAGTGTGTGTCCCTGCTCTCTGAGTGTGTCTGTGAGTGTGTGTCCCTGCTCTCTGAACGTGTGAGTGTGTGTCCCTGCTCTCTGAGTGTGTGAGTGTGTGTGTGTCCCTGCTCTCTGAGTTTGTGTGTGTGTGTGTGTGTGTCCCTGCTCTCTGAGTGTGTGTGAGTGTGTGTGTGTGTGTGTGTCCCTGCTCTCTGAGTGTGTGAGTGTGTGTGTGTGTGTCCCTGCTCTCTGAGTGTGTGAGTGTGTCCCTGCTCTCTGAGTGTGAGTGTGTGTGTAAGCCTGCTCTCTGAGTGTGTGTGTGTCCCTGCTCTCTGAGTGTGTGTGCGTCCCTGCTCTCTGAGTGCGTGTGTGTGTGTCCCTGCTCTCTGAGTGTGAGTGTGTGTGTAAGCCTGCTCTCTGAGTGTGTGTGTGTCCCTGCTCTCTGAGAGTGTGTGTGTGTGTCCCTGCTCTCTGAGTGTGTAAGTGTGTGTGTAAGCCTGCTCTCTGAGTGTGTGAGTGTGTGTCCCTGCTCTCTGAGTGTGAGTGTGTGTGTAAGCCTGCTCTCAGAGTCTGTGAGTGCGTGTCCCTGCTTTCTGAGTGTGAGTGTGTGTGTAAGCCTGCTCTCTGAGTGTGTGAGTGAGTGTGTGTGTCCCTGCTCTCTGAGTGTGTGAGTGAGTGTGTGTGTCTCTGCTCTCTGAGTGCGTGAATGTGTGTCCCTGCTCTCTGAGTGTGTGAGTGTGTGTCCCTGCTCTCTGAGTGTGTGAGTGTGTGTCCCTGCTCTCTGAGTGTGTGAGTGTGTGTGTCCCTGCTCTCTGAGTGTGTGAGTGTGTGTGTCCCTGCTCTCTGAGTGTGTGTGTGTGTGTATGTCCCTGCTCTCTGAGTGTGTGAGTGTGTGTGTGTGAGTGTGTCCCTGCTCTCTGAGTGTGTGAGTATGTGTGTCCCTGCTCTCTGAGTGTGTGTGTGTGAGTGTGTGTCCCTGCTCTCTGAGTGTGTGAGTGTGTGTGTCCCTGCTCTCTGAGTGTGTGAGTGTGTGTGTGTGAGTGTGTCCCTGCTCTCTGAGTGTGTGAGTGTGTGTCTCTGCTCTCTGAGTGTGTGAGTGTGTGTGTGTGTCCCTGCTCTCTGAGTGTGTGAGTGTGTGTGTCCCTGCTCTCTGAGTGTGTGAGTGTGTGTGTCCCTACTCTCTGGGTGTGTGAGTGTGTGTGTCCCTGCTCTCTGAGTGTGTGAGTGTGTGTGTCCCTACTCTCTGGGTGTGTGAGTGTGTGTCCCTGCTCTCTGAATGTGTGAGTGAGTGTGTGTCCCTGCTCTCTGAGTGTGTGAGTGTGTGTGTGTGTCCCTGCTCTCTGAGTGTGTGTGAGTGTGTGTGTGTGTGTCCCTGCTCTCTGAGTGTGAGTGTGTGTGTAAGCCTGCTCTCTGAGTGTGTGAATGTGTGTGTGTGTCTCTGCTCTCTGAGTGTGTGAGTGAGTGTGTGTCCCTGCTCTCTGAGTGTGTGAGTGTGTGTGTCCCTGCTCTCTGAGTGTGTGTCCCTGATCTCTGAGTGTGTGAGTGTGTGTGTGTGTGTGTCCCTGCTCTCTGAGTGTGTGTGTGTGTCTCTGCTCTCTGAGTGTGTGAGTGAGTGTGTGTGTGTGTCCCTGCTCTCTGAGTGTGTGTGTGTGTGTCCCTGCTCTCTGGGTGTGTGTGAGTGTGTGTGTGTGTCCCTGCTCTCTGAGTGTGTGAGTGTGTGTGTGTCCCCCTGCTCTCTGAGTGTGTGAGTGTGTGTGTGTGTCCCTGCTCTCTGAGTGTGTGTGTGTGTGTGTGTCCCTGCTCTGTGTGTGTGTGTGTGTGTGTGTGTCCCTGCTCTCTGAGTGTGTGTGTGTGTGAGTGTGTGTGTCTCTGCTCTCTGAGCGTGTGAGTGTGTGTCCCTGCTCTCTGAGTGTGTGAGTGTGTGTGCGTGTGTGTACCTGCTCTCTGAGTGTGTGAGTGTGTGTGTGTGTCCCTGCTCTCTGAGTGTGTGAGTGTGCGTGAGTGTGTGTCCCTGCTCTCTGATGGTGTGTGTGTGTGTGAGTGTGTCCCCCTGCTCTCTGAGTGCGAGTGTGTGTCCCTGCTCTCTGAGTGTGTGAGTGTGTCCCTGCTCTCTGAGTGTGAGTGTGTGTCCCTGCTCTCTGAGTGTGTGTGTGTGTGAGTGTGTGTCCCTGCTCTCTGAGTGTGTGAGTGTGTGTGTCCCTGCTCTCTGAGTGTGTGAGTGAGTGTGTGTGTCCCTGCTCTCTGAGTGTGTGAGTGAGTGTGTGTGTCCCTGCTCTCTGAGTGCGTGAGTGTGTGTCCCTGCTCTCTGAGTGTGTGTGTGTGTTTCTCTGCTCTCTGAGTGTGTGTGTGTGTCTCTGCTCTGTGTGTGTGTGAGTGAGTGTGTGTCCCTGCTCTCTGAGTGTGTGAGTGAGTGTGTGTCCCTTCTCTCTGAGTGTGTCTGTGAGTGTGTGTCCCTGCTCTCTGAACGTGTGAGTGTGTGTCCCTGCTCTGAGTGTGTGAGTGTGTGTGTGTCCCTGCTCTCTGAGTTTGTGAGTGTGTGTGTGTGTGTCCCTGCTCTCTGAGTGTGTATGTCCCTACTCTGAGTGTGCGAGTGAGTGTGTGTCCCTGCTCTCTGAGTGTGTCTGTGAGTGTGTGTCCCTGCTCTCTGAGTGTGTGAGTGTGTGTGTGTCCCTGCTCTCTGAGTTTGTGTGTGTGTGTGTGTGTGTCCCTGCTCTCTGAGTGTGTGTGAGTGTGTGTGTGTGTGTGTCCCTGCTCTCTGAGTGTGTGAGTGTGTGTGTGTGTGTCCCTGCTCTCTGAGTGTGTGAGTGTGTCCCTGCTCTCTGAGTGTGAGTGTGTGTGTAAGCCTGCTCTCTGAGTGTGTGTGTGTCCCTGCTCTCTGAGTGTGTGTGCGTCCCTGCTCTCTGAGTGCGTGTGTGTGTGTCCCTGCTCTCTGAGTGTGAGTGTGTGTGTAAGCCTGCTCTCTGAGTGTGTGTGTGTCCCTGCTCTCTGAGAGTGTGTGTGTGTGTCCCTGCTCTCTGAGTGTGTAAGTGTGTGTGTAAGCCTGCTCTCTGAGTGTGTGAGTGTGTGTCCCTGCTCTCTGAGTGTGAGTGTGTGTGTAAGCCTGCTCTCAGAGTCTGTGAGTGCGTGTCCCTGCTTTCTGAGTGTGAGTGTGTGTGTAAGCCTGCTCTCTGAGTGTGTGAGTGAGTGTGTGTGTCCCTGCTCTCTGAGTGTGTGAGTGAGTGTGTGTGTCTCTGCTCTCTGAGTGCGTGAATGTGTGTCCCTGCTCGCTGAGTGTGTGAGTGTGTGTCCCTGCTCTCTGAGTGTGTGAGTGTGTGTCCCTGCTCTCTGAGTGTGTGAGTGTGTGTGTGTGTCCCTGCTCTCTGAGTGTGTGAGTGTGTGTCCCTGCTCTCTGAGTGTGTGAGTGAGTGTGTGTGTCCCTGCTCTCTGAGTGCGTGAGTGTGTATCCCTGCTCTCTGAGTGTGTGTGTGTGTGTCCCTGCTCTCGGAGTGTGTGAGTGAGTGTGCGTCCCTGCTCTCTGAGTGTGAGTGTGTGTGTCTCTGCTCTCTGAGTGTGTGAGTGAGTGTGTGTGTCTCTGCTCTCTGAGAGTGTGAGTGTGTGTGTCTCTGCTCTCTGAGTGTGTGAGTGAGTGTGTGTGTCTCTGCTCTCTGAGTGTGAGTGTGTGTGTCTCTGCTCTCTGAGTGTGTGAGTGAGTGTGTGTGTCTCTGCTCTCTGAGAGTGTGAGTGTGTGTGTCTCTGCTCTCTGAGTGTGTGAGTGAGTGTGTGTGTCTCTGCTCTCTGAGTGTGAGTGTGTGTGTCTCTGCTCTCTGAGTGTGTGAGTGAGTGTGTGTGTCTCTGCTCTCTGAGTGTGTGTGTCTCTGCTCTCTGAGTGTGTGAGTGAGTGTGTGTGTCTCTGCTCTCTGAGAGTGTGAGTGTGTGTGTGTGTCTCTGCTCTCTGAGTGTGTGTGTGTGTGTCTCTGCTCTCTGAGTGTGTGTGTGTGTCTCTGCTCTCTGTGTGTGTGTGTCTCTGCTCTCTGAGTGTGTGAGTGTGTGTCCCTGCTCTCTGAGTTTGTGAGTGAGTGTGTGTGTCCCTGCTCTCTGAGTGCGTGAGTGAGTGTGTGTCCCTGCTCTCTGAGTGCGTGAGTGAGTGTGTGTCTCTGCTCTCTGAGTGTGTGTGTGTGTCTCTGCTCTGTGTGTGTGTGTGTCTCTGCTCTCTGGGTGTGTGCGTGAGTGTGTGTCTCTGCTCTCTGTGTGAGTGTTTGTGTGTCTCTGCTCTCTCAGAATGTGAGTGAGTGTGTGTCTCTGCTCTCTGAGTGTGTGTGTGTGTCCCTGCTCTCTGAGTGAGTGTGTGTCTCTGCTCTCTGAGTGTGTGTGTGTGTCCCTGCTCTCTGAGTGTGTGTGTGTGTCCCTGCTCTCTGAGTGAGTGTGTGTCTCTGCTCTCTGAGTGTGTGTGTGTGTCCCTGCTCTCTGAGTGTGTGTGTGTGTCCCTGCTCTCTGAGTGTGTGTGTGTCCCTGCTCTCTGAGTTTGTGAGTGAGTGTGTGTCTCTGCTCTCTGAGTGTGTGTGTGTGTCTCTGCTCTCTGAGTGTGTGTGTGTGTCTCTGCTCTCTGTGTGAGTTAGTGTGTGTGTCCCTGCTCTCTGAGTGTGTGTGTGTCCCTGCTCTCTGAGTGTGAGAGTGTGTGTGCGTCTCTGCTCTTTGAGTGTGTGAGTGTGCGTGTGTCTCTGCTCTCTGAGTGTGTGACTGTGTGTGTGTGTCCCGGCTCTCTGAGTGTGTGAGTGTGTGTGTCTCTGCTCTTTGAGTGTGCAAGTGTGTGTGTATCTGCTCTCTGAGTGTGTGAGTGAGTGTGTATCCCTGCACTCTGAGTGTGTGAGTGTGTGTGTGTGTGTCCCTGCTCTCTGAGTGTGTGAGTGAGTGTGTGTGTCCCTGCTCTCTGAGTGTGTGTCCCTGATCTCTGAGTGTGTGAGTAAGTGTGTGTCCCTGCTCTCTGAGTGTGAGTGTGTGCCCCTGCTCTCTGAGTGTGAGTGTGTGTGCCCCTGCTCTCTGAGTGTGTGTGTGTGTGTACCTGCTCTCTGAGTGTGTGAATGAGTGTGTGTGTGTGTCCCTGCTCTCTGAGTGTGTGAGTGTGTGTGTGTCTCTGCTCTCTGAGTGTGTGAGTGTGTGTGTGTCTCTGCTCTCTGAGTGTGTGACTGTGTGTGTGTGTCCCGGCTCTCTGAGTGTGTGAGTGTGTGTGTCTCTGCTCTTTGAGTGTGCAAGTGTGTGTGTCCCTGCTCTCGGAGTGTGTGAGTGAGTGTGTATCCCTGCACTCTGAGTGTGTGAGTGTGTGTGTGTGTGTCCCTGCTCTCTGAGTGTGTGAGTGAGTGTGTGTGTCCCTGCTCTCTGAGTGTGTGTCCCTGATCTCTGAGTGTGTGAGTAAGTGTGTGTCCCTGCTCTCTGAGTGTGAGTGTGTGTGCCCCTGCTCTCTGAGTGTGAGTGTGTGTGCCCCTGCTCTCTGAGTGTGTGTGTGTGTGTACCTGCTCTCTGAGTGTGTGAATGAGTGTGTGTGTGTGTCCCTGCTCTCTGAGTGTGTGAGTGTGTGTGTGTCTCTGCTCTCTGAGTGTGTGAGTGTGTGTGTGTCTCTGCTCTCTGAGTGTGTGACTGTGTGTGTGTGTCCCGGCTCTCTGAGTGTGTGAGTGTGTGTGTCTCTGCTCTTTGAGTGTGCAAGTGTGTGTGTCCCTGCTCTCTGAGTGTGTGAGTGAGTGTGTATCCCTGCACTCTGAGTGTGTGAGTGTGTGTGTGTGTGTCCCTGCTCTCTGAGTGTGTGAGTGAGTGTGTGTGTCCCTGCTCTCTGAGTGTGTGTCCCTGATCTCTGAGTGTGTGAGTAAGTGTGTGTCCCTGCTCTCTGAGTGTGAGTGTGTGTGCCCCTGCTCTCTGAGTGTGAGTGTGTGTGCCCCTGCTCTCTGAGTGTGTGAGTGTGAGTGTGTGTGTCCCTGCTCTCTGAGTGTGTGAATGAGTGTGTGTGTGTGTCCCTGCTCTCTGAGTGTGTGAGTGAGTGCGTGTGTCCCTGCTCTCTGAGTGTGTGTCCCTGATCTCTGAGTGTGTGAGTACGTGTGTGTCCCTGCTCTCTGAGTGTGTGTGTGAGTGTGTATCTTTGCTCTTTGAGTGTGTGAGTGAGCGTGTGTCCCTGCTCTCTGAGTGTGTGTGTGAGTGTGTGTCCCTGCTCTTTGAGTTTGTGAGTGGGTGTGTGTCCCTGATCTCTGAGTGTGTGTGTGAGTGTGTGTCCCTGCTCCCTGAGCGTGTGAGTGTGTGTGTGTGTGTGTGTCCCTGCTCTCTGAGTGTGTGAGTGAGTGTGTGTGTGTGTCCCTGCTCTCTGAGTGTGTGAGTGAGTGTGTGTCCCTGCTCTCTGAGTGTGTGAGTGTGTGAATGTGTGTCCCTGCTCTTTTAGTGTGTGAGTTTGTGTCCCTGCTCTCTGAGTGTGTGAGTGAGTGTGTGTCTCTGCTCTCTGAGTGTGTGTGTCTCTGCTCTCTGTGTGAGTGAGTGTGTGTGTCCCTGCTCTCTGAGTGTGTGAGTGTGTGTATGTCCCTGCTCTCTGAGTGTGTGAGTGTGTGTGTGTCTCTGCTCTCTGAGTGTGTGAGTGTGTGTGTGTCTCTGCTCTCTGAGTGTGTGACTGTGTGTGTGTGTCCCGGCTCTCTGAGTGTGTGAGTGTGTGTGTCTCTGCTCTTTGAGTGTGCAAGTGTGTGTGTCCCTGCTCTCTGAGTGTGTGAGTGAGTGTGTATCCCTGCACTCTGAGTGTGTGAGTGTGTGTGTGTGTGTCCCTGCTCTCTGAGTGTGTGAGTGAGTGTGTGTGTCCCTGCTCTCTGAGTGTGTGTCCCTGATCTCTGAGTGTGTGAGTAAGTGTGTGTCCCTGCTCTCTGAGTGTGAGTGTGTGTGCCCCTGCTCTCTGAGTGTGAGTGTGTGTGCCCCTGCTCTCTGAGTGTGTGAGTGTGAGTGTGTGTGTCCCTGCTCTCTGAGTGTGTGAATGAGTGTGTGTGTGTGTCCCTGCTCTCTGAGTGTGTGAGTGAGTGCGTGTGTCCCTGCTCTCTGAGTGTGTGTCACTGATCTCTGAGTGTGTGAGTAAGTGTGTGTCCCTGCTCTCTGAGTGTGTGTGTGAGTGTGTGTCCCTGCTCTTTGAGTGTGTGAGTGGGTGTGTGTCCCTGATCTCTGAGTGTGTGTGAGTGTGTGTCCCTGCTCCCTGAGCGTGTGAGTGTGTGTGTGTGTGTGTCCCTGCTCTCTGAGTGTTTGAGTGAGTGTGTGTGTGTGTCCCTGCTCTCTGAGTGTGTGAGTGAGTGTGTGTCCCTGCTCTCTGAGTGTGTGAGTGTGTGAATGTGTGTCCCTGCTCTCTTAGTGTGTGAGTTTGTGTCCCTGCTCTCTGAGTGTGTGAGTGAGTGTGTGTGTTCCTGCTCTCTGAGTGTGTGAGTGAGTTTGTGTCCCGTCTCTCTGAGTGTGTGTGTGAGTGTGTGTCCTTGCTCTTTGAGTGTGTGAGTGGGTGTGTGTCCCTGATCTCTGAGTGTGTGTGAGTGTGTGTCCCTGCTCCCTGAGCGTGTGAGTGTGTGTGTGTGTGTGTCCCTGCTCTCTGAGTGTGTGAGTGAGTGTGTGTGTGTGTCCCTGCTCTCTGAGTGTGTGAGTGAGTGTGTGTCCCTGCTCTCTGAGTGTGTGAGTGTGTGAATGTGTGTCCCTGCTCTCTTAGTGTGTGAGTTTGTGTCCCTGCTCTCTGAGTGTGTGAGTGAGTGTGTGTGTTCCTGCTCTCTGAGTGTGTGAGTGAGTGTGTGTCCCGTCTCTCTGAGTGTGTGAGTTTGTGTCCCTGCTCTCTGAGAGTGTGAGTGTGTGTGTCTCTTCTCTCTGTGTGAGTGTGTGTGTCCCTGCTCTCTGAGTGAGTGTGTGTGTCCCTGCTCTCTGAGTGAGTGTGTGTGTCTCTGCTCTCTGAGTGTGTGTGTCTCTGCTCTCTGGGTGTGTGCGTGAGTGTGTGTCTCTGCTCTCTGTGTGAGTGTTTGTGTGTCCCTGCTCTCTCAGAATGTGAGTGAGTGTGTGTCTCTGCTCCCTGTGTGAGTGTGAGTGTGTGTCCCTGCTCTCTCAGAATGTGAGTGAGTGTGTGTCTCTGCTCTCTGAGTGTGTGAGTGTGTGTGTGTCTCTTCTCTCTGAGTGTGTGAGTGTGTGTGTGTCCCTGCTCTCTGAGTGTGTGACTGAGTGTGTGTGTCTCTGCTCTCTGAGTGTGTGAGTGTGTGTGTCTCTGCTCTTTGAGTGTGCGAGTGTGTGTGTCCCTGCTCTCTGAGTGTGTGTGAGTGTGTATCCCTGCACTCTGAGTGTGTGAGTGTGTGTGTGTGTCTCTGCTCTCTGAGTGTGTGAGTGTGTGTGTGTGTCCCTGCTCTCTGAGTGTGTGTCCCTGATCTCTGAGTGTGTGAGTGAGTGTGTGTCCCTGCTCTCTGAGTGTGAGTGTGTGTGTCCCTGCTCTCTGAGCGTGTGAGTGTGTGTGTGTGTGTCCCTGCTCTCTGAGTGTGTGAGTGAGTGTGTGTGTGTGTCCCTGCTCTCTGAGTGTGTGAGTGTTTGTGTCCCTGCTCTCTGAGTGTGTGTGTGAGTGTGTGCCCCTGCTGTCTGAGTGTGTGAGTGAGTGTGTGTCCCTGATCTCTGAGTGTGTGTGTGAGTGTGTGTCCCTGCTCTCTGAGCGTGTGAGTGTGTGTGTGTGTGTCCCTGCTCTCTGAGTGTGTGAGTGAGTGTGTGTCCCTGCTCTCTGAGTGTGTGAGTGAGTGTGTGTGTCCCTGCTCTCGGAGTGCGTGAGTGTGTGAATGTGTGTCCCTGCTCTCTGAGTGTGTGAGTTTGTGTCCCTGCTCTCTGAGAGTGTGAGTGTGTGTGTCTCTGCTCTCTGTGTGAGTGTGTGTGTGTCCCTGCTCTCTGAGTGAGTGTGTGTGTGTCCCTGCTCTCTGAGTGAGTGTGTGTGTGTCCCTGCTCTCTGAGTGAGTGTGTGTGTGTCCCTGCTCTCTGAGTTTGTGAGTGTGTGTGTGTCCCTGCTCTCTGAGTGAGTGTGTGTGTCTCTGCTCTCCGAGTGTGTGTGTGTGTGTGCCCCTGCTCTCTGAGTGTGTGAGTGTGTGTGTGTGGTAGTATGCAGTAGGGGTCATGTGGGACTGTGAAGCCGTAATGCCATTGGCTGACAGATCCCGGGTCCTGGTTGGCTGTTGATCTCTAGCTCCGCCCTGAAGGCGGAGTATAAGAACCAGGGGTTCTCCCCGCAGCTCCAGTCTGTTGCTGAAGTGCGGGGAACAAGTCACGCTTAATAAAGCCTCATCGACTTCATCTCTATTCGTCTCGCGTAAGTCATTGTGCGCTACAATTCATTAAGCGTGCTTAAAGGACTATGGAGCTCAGGATCGTCCCGGAATGCCTGCGGATCAGCCCCCACGCAGTGAACTCAGCAGCAGTTTTTAAACACTGGCAAGCTTGTTTCGAGGCCTACCTCCGAACGGCCCCCGGCCGGATCACAGAAGACCAGAAACTGCAGGTCCTGCACTCGAGGGTAAGCCCGGAAATTTACCCTCTCATAGAAGACGCAGAGGATTTCCAGACGGCGTTCGCAGCACTAAAGAGCGTCTACGTTCGCCCAGTGAACCAGGTCTACGCACGTTACCAACTCGCAACGAGACGGCAAAGTCCCGGAGAATCGCTAGACGAATTCTACGCCGCGCTGCTAATTTTGGGACGGGCCTGCAGCTGCCCGCCGGTAAACACGGCTGAACACACGGACATGTTAATTCGCGATGCGTTTGTGGCAGGTATGAACTCTCCCCAAATCCACCAAAGACTGTTAGAAAAAGAGTCGCTGGGACTCTCAGAGGCACGGGCCCTTGCAGCTTCCCTAGATGTGGCCGTGCAAAACGCCCGCGCGTACGGCCCCGACCGCGCGGCAGCCCCTTGGGCTCCGTGGACCCCCGTCGCGACAAACCCCCCCCCCCTCACAGGCTTGCGCGGTTCAGACGCCAGGTCATCCCGGGGGTGCCCGCTGCTATTTCTGCGGGCAGGCGAAACACCCCCGGCAGCGCTGCCCGGCCCGCGCAGCGATTTGCAAGAGCTGCGGCAAAAAGGGCCATTTCGCGGCTGTGTGCCGGTCCCGGGGGGTCGCCGCTGTCCCCGGAGAAGAAAGAGTCCAGCGCATCCCAAACGCTCCCCAAACCCCCCAGCGCCCCATGTGCGGCCCGCAGGCGCCACCATTTTGGGTCCCGGCCACCACGAGGGGAGGATGGGCGCCGCCATCTTGGGACCCCCCAGCCATGTGCGACGCATGGGGGTGGCCATTTTGTCCACCCCCGCCGCCATCTTGGGACCCCCCAGCCATGTGCGATGCATGGGGGCGGCCATTTTGTCCACCCCCGCCGCCATCTTGTGACCCCCCCAGCCATGTGCGATGCATGGGGGCGGCCATTTTGTCCACCCCCGCCGCCATCTTGTGACCCCCCCAGCCATGTGCGATGCATGGGGGTGGCCATTTTGTCCACCCCGCCGCCATCTTGGACGACAACAAAGGACCCCAGCATCGACGGCTCAACGGGGTTCGAAGAAGACGCTGAGACACTGCGACCACATCTGGCCTCGGTGACGCTGGACCAAGCACGGCCCTGGACGCTCCAGACGACGACAACAACTGTGCTGATGAACGGACACGAGACACCATGCCTGATCGACTCCGGGAGCACCGAAAGTTTCATCCACCCCGACACGGTAAGACGCTGTTTCTTGACCATCCGCCCAAGTATGTAAAAGATTTCCCTAGCTGCAGGATCCCACTCCGTACAGATCAAAGGCTTCTGCATAGTGACCCTAACGGTGCAAGGGAGGGAGTTTAAAAACTACAGGCTCTACGTCCTTCCCCAACTCTGTGCGCCCACATTACTGGGATTAGATTTCCAGTGCAACCTGCAGAGCCTAACATTCCAATTCGGCGGCCCAATACCCCCACTCACTATCTGCGGCCTCGCAAACCTCAAAGTTGAACCCCATCCTTGTTTGCAAACCTCACCCCGGATTGCAAACCCGTCGCCACTAGGAGCAGAAGGTACAGCGCCCAGGACCGGACATTTATTCGGTCCGAAGTCCAGCGGTTGCTGAAGGAAGGCATAATCCAGGCCAGCAATAGTCCCTGGAGAGCACAGGTGGTAGTAGTAAAGACAGGGGAGAAGCAAAGGATGGTCATAGACTATAGCCAGACCATCAACAGGTACACACAACTAGACGCGTACCCTCTCCCCCGCATATCCGACATGGTCAACCGGATTGCCCAATATAAAGTCTTCTCCACCGTGGACCTCAAGTCCGCCTACCATCAGCTCCCCATCCGCCCAAGTGACCGCAAGTACACAGCCTTCGAGGGAGACGGGCGACTATACCACTTCCTAAGGGTCCCATTTGGCGTCACAAACGGGGTCTCGGTCTTCCAACGGGAGATGGACCGAATGGTTGATCAACACGGGTTGCAGACCACGTTCCCGTATCTCGACAACGTAACCATCTGCGGCCACGATCAGCAGGACCACGACGCCAACCTCCAAAAATTCCTCCAGACCGCTAAAGCCTTGAACCTCACCTACAACGAGGACAAGTGCGTTTTCAGCACAAACCGGCTAGCCATCTTGGGATATGTAGTGCGCAATGGGATAATAGGCCCCGACCCCGAACGCATGCGCCCCCTCATGGAATTTCCCCTCCCTCACTGCTCAAAAGCCCTGAAACGCTGCCTGGAGTTCTTTTCATATTACGCCCAGTGGGTCCCCCAGTACGCAGACAAGGCCCGCCCCCTAATACAGACCACTACCTTCCCCCTGTCGACAGAGGCTCGCCAGGCCTTCAGCCGCATCAAAGCGGATATCGCAAAGGCCACAATGCGCGCCATCGACGAGTCTCTCCCCTTCCAAGTCGAGAGCGATGCCTCCGACGTAGCTCTGGCGGCCACCCTTAACCAAGCGGGCAGACCCGTGGCCTTTTTCTCCCGAACCCTCCACGCCTCAGAAATCCGCCACTCCTCAGTGGAAAAGGAAGCCCAAGCCATAGTGGAAGCTGTGTGACATTGGAGGCATTACCTGGCCGGCAGGAGATTCACTCTCCTCACTGACCAACGGTCGGTAGCTTTCATGTTCGATAATGCACAGCGGGGCAAAATTAAAAATGACAAGATCTTAAGGTGGAGGATCGAGCTCTCCACCTTCAACTACGAGATCTTGTACCGTCCCGGAAAGCTGAACGAGCCGTCCGATGCCCTATCCGCGGCACATGTGCCAACGCACAAATAGACCGTCTCCAAGCCCTCCACGAGGACCTCTGCCACCCGGGGGTCACTCGGTTCTACCATTTTATAAAGTCCCGCAACCTCCCCTACTCCGTGGAGGAGGTCCGTACAGCCACCAGGAACTGCCACATCTGCGCAGAGTGCAAACCGCACTTTTTCAGGCCGGATAGAGCGCACCTGATCAAGGCTTCCCGTCCCTTTGAACGCCTCAGTCTGGATTTCAAAGGGCCCCTCCCCTCCACCGACCGCAACACATACTTCCTGAACGTGGTGGACGAGTACTCTCGTTTCTCTTTCGCCATCCCCTGCCCCGACATGACAGCGGCCACAGTTATTAAACCCCTTAGCACCATATTCACACTGTTCGGTTGCCCCGCATATATCCATAGCGACAGGGGGTCCTCCTTCATGAGTGACGAGCTGCGCAAGTTCCTGCTCAGCAAGGGTATAGCCTCGAGCAGGACGACCAGCTACAACCCCCGGGGGAACGGGCAAGTAGAGAGGGAGAACGGCACGGTCTGGAAGACCGTCCTACTGGCCCTACGGTCCAGGGATCTCCCAGTTTCACGGTGGCAGGAGGTCCTCCCGGACGCTCTCCACTCCATCCGGTCGCTGCTGTGTACCACCACTAATCAAACGCCCCATGAGCGCCTCCTTGTCTTCCCCAGGAAGTCCTCCTCCGGAACGTCGCTGCCGACCTGGCTGGCGGCCCCAGGACCCATCTTGCTCCGGAAACATGTGCGGGCGCACAAGTCGGACCCGTTGGTCGAGAGGGTTCACCTCCTCCACGCGAACCCGCAGTACGCCTACGTGGCGTACCCCGACGGCCGACAGGACACGGTCTCCCTGCGAGACCTGGCACCCGCCGGCAACACGCACACCCCCCCGACACCGATCACCCCCTCCCTGCCACCGGCGCACCCCACGACCGCCCCCTTCCCGGGAGGATCGGTCCTCCTCCCATGTCCGACCAGGAGTGAAGCAGAAGCAGACACCGTAAAGCTCCCGGAGACTTGGCTGACAGATCCCGGGTCCTGGTTGGCTGTTGATCTCTAGCTCCGCCCTGAAGGCGGAGTATAAGAACCAGGAGTTCTCCCCGCAGCTCCAGTCTGTTGCTGAACTGCGGGGAACAAGTCACGCTTAATAAAGCCTCATCGACTTCATCTCTATTCGTCTCTCGTAAGTCATTGTCCGCTACAGTGTGTCTCTGCTCTCTGAGTGTGTGTGTGTGTCTCTGCTCTCTGAGTGTGTGTGTCTCTCTGCTCTCTGAGTGTGCGAGTGTGTGTGTCCCTGCTCTCTGAGTGTGTGAGTGTGAGTGTGTGTCCCTGCTCTCTGAGTGTGTGAGTGAGTGGCTGTGTCCCTGCTCACTGAGTGTGTGAGTGTGAGTGTGTGTCCCTGCTCTCTGAGTGTGTGAGTGTGTGTGTGTGTCCCTGCCTTCTGAGTGTGTGTGAGTGTGTGTGTCCCTGCTCTCTGAGTGTGTGAGTGTGTGTCCCTGCTCTCTGAGTGTGTGTGTGTGTGTGTCCCTGCTCTCTGAGTGTGTGAGTGTGTGTCCCTGCTCTCTGAGTGTGTGAGTAAGTGTGTGTGTCTCTGCTCTGAGTGTGTGAGTGTGAGTGTGTGTCTCTGCTCTCTGTGTGAGTGTTTGTGTGTCCCTGCTCTCTGAGTGTGTGTGACCCGGCTCTCTGAGTGTGTGTGAGTGTGTGTCCCTGCTCTCTGAGTGTGTGAGTGAGTGTGTGTGTCCCTGCTCTCTGAGTGTGTGTGTGAGTGTGTGTCCCTGATCTCTGAGTGTGTGTCCCTGCTCTCTGAGCGTGTGAGTGTGTGTGTGTCCCTGCTCTCTGAGTGTGTGTGTGTCCCTGCTCTCTGAGTGTGTGTGTGTGAGTGTGTGTGTCTCAGCTCTCTGAGTGTATGAGTGAATGTGTGTGTCCCTGCTCTCTGAGTGTGTGAGTGTGTGTGTGTGTCCCTGCTCTCTGAGTGTCTGAGTGTGTGAGTGTGTGTGTGTGTCCCTGCTCTCTGAGTGTGTGTGTGTGTCTCAGCTCTCTGAGTGTATGAGTGAGTGTGTGTGTCCCTGCTCTCTGAGTGTCTGTCACACACTCTCTCAGGCACACTAAACACACTCACTCTCTCACACCCCCCCCTCAGACATACTCACTATCTCACATACATTTGCTCACACACATTCATTCACTCCCTCACACACACTCATTCTTTCACACCTATTTACGTGGGCTGGATTCTCTGTGGGAGAGATCCTCCGCTTCGCTGGCAGCGCAATCCCGCCTCCGGATTTCCCGATGGGAAACCCCATTGGTCGGCTGCCGGGACGGAGAATCCCGCTGGGACGGAGAATCCCGCTGGGGCGGAAAATCCCGCTGCTGGGGGGGTGGAGAATCCCGCTGCTGGCGGGACGGGAATCCCGCTGGGACGGAGAATCCCGCTGGGACGGAGAATCCCGCTGAGACGGAGAATCCCGCTGCTGCCGGGACGGAGAATCCCGCTGCTGCCGGGACGGAGAATCCCGCCGGGACGGAGAATCCCGCTGGGACGGAGAATCCCGCCGGGACGGAGAATCCCGCCGGGACGGAGAATCCTGCCCATCACAAACATATTGAACCACATTCACTCGCTCCCTAACACACACACACTCTCTCGCACACTTATTCACTCTCTTACACACACACTCACACACATCACATACACACTCTCTCTTATATGCTCACTCATTCACTCACACACACTCACTCACACACACTCACTCACACTCACTCACTCACACACACTCACTCACACAGACTCACTCACACACACTCACACACTCACTTACACACACTCTCTCACACACACACTCATACCCACTCACTCACGCTCACTCACTCACACACACTCAGTCACTCACTCACACACACTCACACACACTCACACACTGTCACTCACACGTTACTCACTCACACACATCACTCACACACACTCACTCACACACACTCACACACACACGCTCACTCACACACACGTCACTCACTCACACACCACTCACTCACTCATCCCTTGCTCACACACACTCACTCACATGGTAGCGTTGTGGATAGCACAATTGCTTCACAGCTCCAGGGTCCCAGGTTCGATTCCGGCTTGGGTCACTGCCTGTGCGGAGTCTGCACATCCTCCCCGTGTGTGCGTGGGTTTCCTCCGGGTGCTCCGGTTTCCTCCCACAGTCCAAAGATGTGCGGGTTAGGTGGATTGGCCGTGATAAATTGCCCTTAGTGTCCAAAATTGCCCTTAGTATTGGGTGGGGTTACTGGGTTATGGGGATAGGGTGGGGGTATGGGCTTGGGTAGGGTGCTCTTTCCAAGAGCCGGTGCAGACTCGATGGGCCGAATGGCCTCCTTCTGCACTGTAAATTCTATGATTCTATGCTCCCACTCTCACACATCACTCACTCACACACTCATCACACACACTCACTCACACACTTATACTCACTCACACACTCACTCACTCACTCAAACAACTCTCACTCACACTCACTCTCACACACACTCACTCTCACACACTCACTCACTCACTCACATCACTCACATCACTCACATCACTCACATCACTCACACACTCACTCTCACACACACTCACACTCACTCACTGACACACTGTCATTCACACATCACTCACTGGGGGGGAGAATCCCGTTGCTGCCGGGATGGAGAATCCCGCTGCTGCCGGGACGGAGAATCCCGCCGGGACGGAGAATCCCGCTGCTGCTGGGACGGAGAATCCCGCTGGGACGGAGAATCCCGCTGGGACGGAGAATCCCGCCGGGACGGAGAATCCCGCTGCTGCTGGGACGGAGAATCCCGCTGGGACGGAGAATCCCGCTGGGACGGAGAATCCCGCTGCTGCTGGGACGGAGAATCCCGCTGGGACGGAGAATCCCGCCGGGACGGAGAATCCCGCCGGGACGGAGAATCCCGCTGCTGCTGGGACGGAGAATCCCGCTGGGACGGAGAATCCCGCTGGGACGGAGAATCCCGCCGGGACGGAGAATCCCGCTGGGACGGAGAATCCCGCTGCTGCCGGGACGGAGAATCCCGCTGGGACGGAGAATCCCGCTGGGACGGAGAATCCCCCTGCTGCCGGGACGGAGAATCCCGCTGGGAAGGAGAATCCCGCTGGGACGGGGAATCCCGCTGGGACGGAGAATCCCCCTGCTGCCGGGACGGAGAATCCCGCTGGGACGGAGAATCCCGCTGGGAAGGAGAATCCTGCTGGGACGGAGAATCCCGCTGGGAAGGAGAATCCCGCTGGGACGGAGAATCCCGCTGCTGCCGGGACGGAGAATCCCGCCGGGACGGAGAATCCCGCTGGGACGGAGAATCCCACTGCTGGCGGGACGGGAATCCCGCTGGGACGGAGAATCCCGCTGCTGCCGGGACGGAGAATCCCGCTGGGACGGAGAATCCCGCTGGGACGGAGAATCCCGCTGGGACGGAGAATCCCGCTGCTGCCGGGACGGAGAATCCCGCCGGGACGGAGAATCCCGCCGGGACGGAGAATCCCGCTGGGACGGAGAATCCCGCTGGGACGGAGAATCCCGCCGGGACGGAGAATCCCGCTGAGACGGAGAATCCCGCTGGGACGGAGAATCCCGCTGCTGCCGGGACGGAGAATCCCGCTGGGACGGAGAATCCCGCTGAGACGGAGAATCCCGCTGAGACGGAGAATCCCGCTGGGACGGAGAATCACGCTGGGACGGAGAATCCCGCTGCTGCCGGGACGGAGAATCCCGCCGGGACGGAGAATCCCGCCGGGACGGAGAATCCCGCTGAGACGGAGAATCCCGCTGGGACGGAGAATCCCGCTGGGACGGAGAATCCCGCTGCTGCCGGGACGGAGAATCCCGCTGGGACGGAGAATCCCGCTGCTGCCGGGACGGAGAATCCCGCCGGGACGGAGAATCCCGCTGGGACGGAGAATCCCGCTGGGACGGAGAATCCCGCTGCTGCTGGGACGGAGAATCCCGCTGGGACGGAGAATCCCGCTGGGAAGGAGAATCCCGCTGCTGCTGAGACGGAGAATCCCGCTGGGACGGAGAATCCCGCTGGGACGGAGAATCCCGCTGCTGCTGGGACGGAGAATCCCGCCGGGACGGAGAATCCCGCTGCTGCTGGGACGGAGAATCCCGCTGGGACGGAGAATCCCGCTGGGAAGGAGAATCCCGCTGGGAAGGAGAATCCCGCTGCTGCTGGGACGGAGAATCCCGCTGGGACGGAGAATCCCGCTGGGAAGGAGAATCCCGCTGGGAAGGAGAATCCCGCTGCTGCTGGGACGGAGAATCCCGCTGGGACGGAGAATCCCGCTGCTGCTGGGACGGAGAATCCCGCTGGGACGGAGAATCCCGCTGGGACGGAGAATCCCGCTGGGACGGAGAATCCCGCTGCTGCCGGGACGGAGAATCCCGCTGGGACGGAGAAAACCGCTGGGAAGGAGAATCCCGCTGGGAAGGAGAATCCCGCTGGGAAGGAGAATCCCGCTGCTGCTGGGACGGAGAATCCCGCTGGGACGGAGAATCCTGCTGGGAAGGAGAATCCCGCTGGGACGGGGAATCCCCCTGCTGCCGGGACGGAGAATCCCGCTGGGACGGAGAATCCCGCTGCTGCCGGGACGGAGAATCCCGCTGGGACGGAGAATCCCGCTGGGACGGAGAATCCCGCTGCTGCCGGGACGGAGAATCCCGCTGGGACGGAGAATCCCGCTGGGACGGAGAATCCCGCTGCTGCCGGGACGGAGAATCCCGCTGGGACGGAGAATCCCGCCGGGACAGATAATCCCGCCGGGACGGAGAATCCCGCCGGGACGGAGAATCCCGCCGGGACGGAGAATCCCGCTGGGACGGAGAATCCCGCTGGGACGGAGAATCCTGCCGGGACGGAGAATCCCGCTGGGACGGAGAATCCTGCCAGGACGGAGAATCCCGCTGGGACGGAGAATCCCGCTGGGACGGAGAATCCTGCCCATCACAAACATATTGAACCACATTCACACGCTCCCTAACACACACACACACTCTCGCACACTTATTCACTCTCTTACACACACACTCACACTCTTGCACACATCACATACACACTCTCTCTTACATGCTCACTCATTCATTCACATACACTCACTGACACACACACTCACTCACACACATCACTCCCTCACTCACTCACTCACTCTCACTCACTCACTCACACACACATCACTCCCTCACACACACTCACTCGCTCACACACACATCACTCACTCACACTCACTCACACTCACTCACTCACTCACACAAGCTCACTCACACACATGTCACTCACTCACTCACTCACTCACTCACACACGCTCACTCACACACACTCACTCGCTCACACTCACTCACTCACTCACTCACACACACTCACACACTCACTCACTCACACACATCACTCCCTCACTCACTCACTCTCACTCACTCACTCACTCACACACACATCACTCCCTCACACACACTCACTCGCTCACACACACATCACTCACTCACACTCACTCACACTCACTCACTCACTCACACAAGCTCACTCACACACATGTCACTCACTCACTCACTCACTCACACACGCTCACTCACACACACTCACTCGCTCACACACACTCACTCACTCACTCACACACGCTCACTCACACACACAAGCTCACTCACTCACACACGCTCACTAACACACACAAGCTCACTCACACACACTCACTCGCTCACACACATCACTCACTCACTCTCACTCACACACACACGCTCACTCACACACACAAGCTCACTCACACACACAAGCTCACTCACACACACGTCACTCCCTCACACACATCACTCACTCACACTCACTCACTCGCTCACACACACAAGCTCGCTCATACACACGTCACTCACTCACACACGCTCACTCATACACACACACATCACTCATTTACACACATCACTCACAAACACACTCACTCACTCACTGACACACTGTCATTCACACATCACTCACTCACACCCTGCCACTCACACACACACACTCACTCACACACACACTCTCACACACACTCACTCACACACTCACTCACTCACTCACTCACACACACACTCTCACACACACTCTCACACACACTCACTCACACACTTACTCACTCACTCACTCACTCACACAAACTCATTCACACACTCACTCACACACTGTCACTCACACATACTCTCACTCTCACACACATCACTCACTCACACATCACTCACTCACACATCACTCACTCACTCTCACACACTCACTCACACACTGTCATTCACACACCACTCACTCACACTCACTCACTGACACACTGTCATTCACACATCACTCACTCACACACTGCCACTCACACACACACACACTCGTTCACACACACTCACATACACTCACTCACACTCACTGACACACTGTCACTCACACACACACACTCGTTCACACACACTCACACACTCACTCACTAACACACATCACTCACACTCACTCACTCACTCACACACACACACATCACTCACTCACACTCACTCTCACATACACTCACTCTCACACACTCACATACACTCACTCTCACACACACTCATCACACACACTCATCACACACTCACTCACTCACTCACTCACTCACTCACTCACACACACTCACTCACACACACAAGCTCACTCACACACACGTCACTCACTCACACATCACTCCCTCACAAACACACACTCACACTCACTCTCACATACACTCACTCACTCACTCACTCACACACACTCACACTCACTCACTGACACACTGGGCGTCATTCTCCGACCCCCCAGAGGGTCGGAGAATGCCCGTTGGCCGCCGTGAATCCCGCCCCCGCCGGTTGCCGAAGTCTCCGAAGGGAGAAAAGTCGGCGGGGCGTTAATGTCGCCGCTGCCGCGGAGAATGTCACGGGCCTGCGCAAGGCAGCCGATTTTCGGCCTGCCGATATTCTCCCTTCCGGATGGGCCGAAGTCCCGTCGACGTGATGACCGTTCACGTCGACGTCAATCAAACCTCCTTTTCAACGGCGTGACCCGGTGCTCCAGGCTCACGCCGACCAGCGTGGAGGTGAGTGACGGCCTGGGAGGTTGGCTCTGGGCAGGCAATGGCGTGGCCGCAGTCTGAATGCGTGAGGAGAGGCGTGTCTCGGGATGTGTGTGTGTGTGTGGCTGGGCTCCGGGGGAGTGCCGGGAGGGGGTCCGTGCCGGGGTGGAGGTTGGGGGGGGGGTCCGTGCTGGGGTGGAGGTTGGGGGTTGGGGTGGGTCCGTGCTGGGGTGGAGGTTGGGGGTTGGGGGTTGGGGGGGGTCCGTGCTGGCGTGGAGGTTGTGGGGGGGGGGGTCCGTGCCGGGGTGGAGGTTGGGGGTTGGGGGGGGGTCCGTGCTGGGGTGGAGGTTGGGGGGGGGGTCCGTGCCGGGGTGGAGGTTGGGAGTTGGGGGGGGTCCGTGCTGGCGTGGAGGTTGGGGAGGGGGTCCGTGCCGGGGTGGAGGTTGGGGGGGGGGGGGGTCCGTGCTGGGGTGGAGGTTGGGGGGGGGTCCGTGCCGGGGTGGAGGTTGGGGCGGGGGGTCCGTGCCGGGGTGGAGGTTGGGGGTTGGGGGGGGTCCGTGCTGGGGTGGAGGTTGGGGGGGGGGTCCGTGCCGGGGTGGAGGTTGGGAGTTGGGGGGGGTCCGTGCTGGCGTGGAGGTTGTGGGGGGGGGGTCCGTGCCGGGGTGGAGGTTGGGGGTTGGGGGGGGTCCGTGCTGGGGTGGAGGTTGGGGGGGGTCCGTGCCGGGGTGGAGGTTGGGGCGGGGGGTCCGTGCCGGGGTGGAGGTTGGGGGTTGGGGGGGGTCCGTGCTGGGGTGGAGGTTGGGGGTTGGGGTGGGGTCCGTGCTGGGGTGGAGGTTGGGGGGGGGGGTCCGTGCCGGGGTGGAGGTTGGGAGTTGGGGGGGGTCCGTGCTGGCGTGGAGGTTGGGGAGGGGGTCCGTGCCGGGGTGGAGGTTGGGGGGGGGGGGGGGTCCGTGCTGGGGTGGAGGTTGGGGGGGGTGGGGTCCGTGCTGGGGTGGAGGTTGGGGGGGGTCCGTGCCGGGGTGGAGGTTGGGGCGGGGGGTCCGTGCCGGGGTGGAGGTTGGGGGTTGGGGGGGGGGTCCGTGCTGGGGTGGAGGTTGGGGGGGGGGTCCGTGCCGGGGTGGAGGTTGGGAGTTGGGGGGGGTCCGTGCTGGCGTGGAGGTTGTGGGGGGGGGTCCGTGCCGGGGTGGAGGTTGGGGGTTGGGGGGGGTCCGTGCTGGGGTGGAGGTTGGGGGGGGTCCGTGCCGGGGTGGAGGTTGGGGCGGGGGGTCCGTGCCGGGGTGGAGGTTGGGGGTTGGGGGGGGGGTCCGTGCTGGGGTGGAGGTTGGGGGGGGGGGTCCGTGCCGGGGTGGAGGTTGGGAGTTGGGGGGGGTCCGTGCTGGCGTGGAGGTTGTGGGGGGGGGTCCGTGCCGGGGTGGAGGTTGGGGGTTGGGGGGGGTCCGTTCTGGGGTGGAGGTTGGGGGGGGTCCGTGCCGGGGTGGAGGTTGGGGCGGGGGGTCCGTGCCGGGGTGGAGGTTGGGGGTTGGGGGGGGGTCCGTGCTGGGGTGGAGGTTGGGGGTTGGGAGGGGTCCGTGCTGGGGTGGAGGTTGGGGGGGGGGTCCGTGCCGGGGTGGAGGTTGGGAGTTGGGGGGGGTCCGTGCTGGCGTGGAGGTTGGGGAGGGGGTCCGTGCCGGGGTGGAGGTTGGGGGGGGGGGTCCGTGCTGGGGTGGAGGTTGGGGGGGGGGTCCGTGCCGGGGTGGAGGTTGGGGCGGGGGGTCCGTGCCGGGGTGGAGGTTGGGGGTTGGGGGGGGGTCCGTGCTGGGGTGGAGGTTGGGGGGGGGGTCCGTGCCGGGGTGGAGGTTGGGAGTTGGGGGGGGTCCGTGCTGGCGTGGAGGTTGGGGGTTGGGGGGGGTCCGTGCTGGGGTGGAGGTTGGGGGGGTCTGTGCTGGGGTGGAGGTTGGGGAGGGGGTCCGTGCCGGGGTGGAGGTTGGGGGGGGTCCGTGCTGGGGTGGAGGTTGGGGAGGGGGTCCGTGCTGGGGTGGAGGTTGGGGGTTGGGGGGGGGGTCCGTGCTGGGGTGGAGGTTGGGGGTTGGGGGGGGGTCAGTGCTGGGGTGGAGGTTGGGGAGGGGGTCCGTGCCGGGGTGGAGGTTGGGGGGGGGCTCCGTGCCGGGGTGGAGGTTGGGGGTTGGGGGGGGGGGTCCGTGCTGGGGTGGAGGTTGGGGGGGGGGGTCCGTGCCGGGGTGGAGGTTGGGGGTTGGGGGGGTCCGTGCCGGGGTGGAGGTTGGGGGTTGGGGGGGGTCCGTGCTGGTGTGGAGGTTGGGGGTTGGGGGGGGTCCGTGCTGGGGTGGAGGTTGGGGGGGGGGGGAGGTCCGTGCCGGGGTGGAGGTTGGGGGGGGGTCCGTGCCGAGGAGGGTGATGGGAGGGCAAGTGAGTTGGTCCACCTGGCCAGGTGCCAGCCTCCAACAGTTGGACCCATGCGGTCCATGCCACCTGGCTGGGGGGAGGAGGGGATATGGGCAATGATGACATGTCGTCATTCCCCTCCCCCCCCACCAGGCAGTCATGTTTTCAGATCATCC
The DNA here is from genome assembly GCF_047496885.1 of Scyliorhinus torazame. NCBI lineage: Eukaryota > Metazoa > Chordata > Chondrichthyes > Carcharhiniformes > Scyliorhinidae > Scyliorhinus > Scyliorhinus torazame. The sequence goes on along the minus strand of NC_092733.1, from coordinate 22,863,777 downwards.
AGCGATATTGGCCGCCGTGGTGGCAGCCGCTCATGTCTATGTTGCCCTGGGTGAGGAGGAGGAGGAGGAGGAGGAGCGTGCCAGAGAGGCGGCGCAGGCTGCCGCAGAGGGGCAGGCGGCAGCCGCCCAGGCTGGAGGGACACCTGACCGACAGGACGAGGAGGGGGAGGAGGACGTCGCGGCCCCACGGCAACGGAGGCACCCGAGGGCGCCCCGTGTGTACCGGCCCCGGCAGTCATACCAGGACCTCACGGACCGGGAATGCAGGAGGAGACTCCGGATGAGCCGGGAAACCGTGGCACACATCTGCCACCTGCTGGCACACCTGTCACCGCGTGGCACTGGCGGGGGACACCCTCTCCCCATGTCTGTCAAGGTTACGGTGGCCCTGAACATTTATGCAACGGGGTCATTCCAGGCACCGAGTGGGGACCTGTCCGGCATATCGCAGACATCGGTGCACCGGTGCATCCGGGCAGTGACAGATGCCCTATATGCCATGGCGCACCGCTACATCCGCTTCCCCGTGGACCGGGCCAGCCAAGATGCCCGGGCCGTGGGCTTCTCTGCCGTGGCCGGGTTCCCCATGGTCCAGGGCGCGATCGATGGGATGCACGTCGCCGTGCGGCCACCTGCAGATAACAGGGCCGTGTTCACTAATAGGAAGGGGACCTATTCGATGAACGTACAGGTGGTCTGCGACCACCGCATGATGATCCTGCACGTCTGCGCCCGTCACCCAGGCAGTGTACACGACTCATTCGTGTTGTCGCGGTCATTCATCCCCGGCATGTACGAGGGACGCCATCCCCGGCTGAGGGGCTGGTTGCTGGGCGACAGGGGCTACCCATTGCGATCGTGGCTGATGACGCCTATACGGAGGCCACGCAATGAGGCGGAGAACCGCTACAATGATGCCCATGTAGCGACAAGGGGAGTGATCGAGAGGTGCTTTGGCGTGCTGAAGATGCGTTTCAGGTGCCTGGACCTCTCTGGGGGCGCCCTCCAGTATCGGTCAGATAGGGTCGGCCGCATCATTGTGGTGTGCTGCGTCCTGCACAACATAGCCCAGCAGAGGGGCGATGTGCCGCAGGCAGAGGAGGGCGGAGTGGAGGAGCAGCAGGAAGAGGCACAGTCCTCCCCAGATGAGGGGGATGGGGGCAATGGTCAGGGCAGACGGGGTAGACACAGGCGGGTGGCTGTCCACCGTTACCGGCTGGCCCAGCGGGCACGGGACAGACTGATAGACGCCCGCTTCACCGACTAGATGGGCGTGGGAATCGGGTAGTATGGCCACAGACCGCACACCATGGCAACAGCCGACCACCCACACCCCCCACCCATCCACCCACCCAGCACCCTCACCCCCCTCCCCAACCCCACCCACCCCACCCGCATGCACACCACCCCCCCCCATTGCCGATCCACCGGCGGCACAACGGGCTGGGCTCACACAGTTGCGGGTGGACGCGTGTCTATCGCAGGCCATGGAGGATGATGACAACCCGCCCTGCGATGAGCTCCTGGCTCTACATCGTTGGACTATGTCTGACCCATGGCCACAGTACCACCATCCACCCGGACCATCCCTGCATGCGGCTGTGACACTGCAGCGCACGGTCCCGTCCTCTGCCCGGGGGATGTTGATGGCGGCCCAGGGGGAAGGGGGCAGACTCACCTGGGGCTGAGGTAAGACCACCCCTCACACACACACTTGCGCTCAACGTACATGACACCCCCGCACACTTTGGACAGAGCACAAAGGCAGCTTCGGTAGGTGTAACATTGACTTTAATAACCAAAGGAGTTCATGCACGTGCCCTAGCCCCTAAAACTCATCTGTGCCCTGCACCCGTGCCAACTGACTCAGTGTCTAATTGTTTGGCCTTACGGGCCCTTTGACTACGTCTACGTGGTTCCCCAGACGGTACAGCAGAACTGGAGGTGGACTCCTGTGATTCCTGCCCTTTGACACTGGATCCCTTTGGCGGCCGTTTCCTGGGGCGTCCTGGCCTAGATGGGCCAGGCTGCGGCCCGGGCGACTGGGATGGCGAGCTGCCAGCCTGTCCTGTCCGTTGCCCACCCGATGCACCTGGGACGGAAGGGGGGGGAGTCCGAGGTGTCGCGGTGTACCGGGACCTCCCCTACAGAGGGAGCCGGGACGGACCACACCACCTCCTCCTCCCTCGGGGTGCCCGATGGCCCCCAGGCCTCTACATGGGTGGGGGATGCGAACGGACTGGCCATCCGACGCCCCCCCGACATCTGGCGCTGCCAGTCCTGGAGGCCCGTGCTGGTATCGACAGGGGTCTGCAGGTTTCCAGCCATGGAGCCCAGGGGGTTGTCGAACCCTGTCTGTGACAATGCAACGCCGGCTCGCACATGGCCACTGGCGCCGATGCCCTCAGCGATGGCCTGCTGAGACTGGGCCATGGCCTGCAGAGACTGGGCCATGGCATGCAGAGACTGGGCTATGGCCTGCTGAGACTGGGCCATGGCCTGCTGAGACTGGGCTATGGCGTTGAGCGCCTCTGCCATCTGGCGCTGGCACTGGCTCATGGCCTCCTGTGAGAGGGCAGCCATTTCCTAGGCCACAGACGCCGCCTGCACAGAAGGCCCCAGGCCTCGCAAACCGTTCCCCATGTCTGACACCGTCGCAACCATTGCCTCCACCGCGGACGCCACCCGTGCGGTGTCAGCCTGGGTGGCACGCATGACCGGGACCACTCCCAGCTCCTGGACGCGGGTGGACTCCTCCACCTGCGACCGCAGCCGCCGCAAGCCGCCCGTCACCCTCTTCGCTCGTCTCCGGGTCGGTGGTTGCATCAGATCTATGTGTGGGTGTGGTAACTGCAGGAACCCGGGATCCATCTGGGCGGCAGATGTTCACTTGGCCTGGGCTGCCCTCCGACCGCCCGGTCCCTCTGCTGCTTCTACCTCCACCTGCTGTACCGGGACGGCTGTGTTGTGCGCACCAGTGAGTGTACCAGATGCCTCATCACTAAAGTGCCCAACCGTGATGAGTGTTTCTGCGATGGTGGAGGGTGTTGGTGACAGCAGTGGCGTTGTGTCGTGCTCTTCGTCCCACTCTGAGTCCATGGCACTTTGGGGTGGGGGTTCGTCTCCACCCATCCACTCTGAGTCACTGTCCGGTATTTCATCTTCCTGGGTAGTGCTGTCTCGGGTAGTGGTGTCCCGGGTAGTGGTGTCCCGGGTAGTGGTGTCCCGGGTAGTGCTGTCCCGGGTAGTGCTGTCCCGGGTAGTGGTGTCCCGGGTAGTGGTGTCCTGGGTAGTGGTGTCCTGGCTCGGATGTGACGGGGGCCTGTGGCTGCCCCCCTCGTCGCTGGGTGGTCGCTCCCGCACGTGACGGGGGTGTCGTCTCACTGTTGCTCCAGGTCTCTCCGTCTCCCGTGGTGTGCGAGGGGCATCCTGCGGGCGTCGCATGCTGGAGGGTCCGGGTCTCTCCGTCTCCCGTGGTCTCCAAGGGGCATCCTGCGGGCGTCGCATGCTGGAGGGTCCGGGTCTCTCCGTCTCCCGTGGTCTCCGAGGGGCATCCTGCGGGCGTCGCATGCTGGAGGGTGCGGGTCTCTCCGTCTCCTGTGGTCTCCGAGGGGCATCCTGCGGGCGTCGCATGCTGGAGGGTCCGGGTCTCTCCGTCTCCCGTGGTCTCCGAGGGGCATCCTGCGGGCGTCACATGCTGGAGGGTCCGGGTCTCTCCGTCTCCTGTGGTCTCCGAGGGGCATCCTGCGGGCGGTCTGAATCTGCGGGGATGGGTGCCTTGACGTTTGGTCCTGCGATACACAATGAAGCATGCATGGTTAGACATCAGGCAGTGATCAGGTGATACGGGGGAGGGGGATATAGGGGAGGTGGGATATGGGGACGGGCTGTCGGTGGCTCACTTGCTGGTGGGCCCCCGACCTCTGCATCAGCAACCTCCCGGTCCTCAGGTCCGCCAGCCAGTTCCAGGGCCCTTTCCTCGTGTACGGTCAGTGGCCTCTCATCAGCGGGCCCTCCTCCAGTCCTCACATGCTCCCTATTGTTGTGTGCGCGCTTCTCCTGTGGGGGGAGTGAGTGGGGGGGGGTGGAGAGGGGGGGGGGAAGAGGGGGGAGTGGGGGGGGGAGAGGGGGGAGGGGGGGGTGGTGGTGGTGGCAGGGGCAGGGGTAAAAGGCAACAGTGTTCGGCAGGTATATGAATGCACGCCATCGGTTGCGCGTGCATTGCAGAGGTTAAGGCTGGATTCACTTGGGGATATGGGGGAGGGGGGGATATGGGGGAGGGGGGGATATGGGGGAGGGGGGGATATGGGGGAGGGGGGGATATGGGGGAGGGGGGGATATGGGGGAGGGGGGGGATATGGGGGAGGGGGGGATATGGGGGAGGGGGGGATATGGGGGATATGGGGGAGGGGGGGATATGGGGGAGGGGGGGGATATGGGGGAGGGGGGGGATATGATGGGGGAGGGGGGATATGGGGGAGGGGGGGATATGGGGGAGGGGGGATATGGGGAGGGGGGGGATATGGGGGAGGGGGGGGATATGGGGGAGGGGGGGGGATATGGGGGAGGGGGGGATATGGGGGGGGGAGGGATATGGGGGGGAGATATGGGGGAGGGGGGGAGATATGGGGGAGGGGGGGGAGATATGGGGGAGGGGGGGGGAGATATGGGGGGGGGAGAGATATGGGGGAGGGGGGGTAGATATGGGGAGGGTGGGGAGATATGGGGGAGGGGGCGGTGATATGGGGGAGGGGGCGGTGATATGGGGGAGGGGGCGGTGATATGGGGGAGGGGGCGGTGATATGGGGAGGGGGCGGAGATATGGGGGAGGGGGGGAGATATGGGGGAGGGGGCGGAGATATGGGGGAGGGGGGATGTGGGGGATATGGGAGAGGGGGGGATGTGGGGGATATGGGGGAGGGGGGATATGGGGGAGGGGGGATATGGGGGAGGGGGGATATGGGGGAGGGGGGATATGGGGAGGAGGGATATGGGGGAGGGGGGACATGGGGGAGGGGGGATATGGGGGATATGGGGGAGGGGGGATATGGGGGAGGGGGGATATGGGGAGGGGGGATATGGGGGAGGGGTGATATGGGGAGGGGGGATGTGGGGGATATGGGGAGGGGGGATATGGGGGATATGGGGGAGGGGGGATATGGGGAGGGGTGATATGGGGGAGGGGGGGATGTGGGGGATATGGGGGAGGGGGGATGTGGGGGATATGGGGGAGGGGGGATATGGGGGAGGGGGGATATGGGGGAGGGGGGATATGGGGGAGGGGGGATATGGGGGAGGGGGGATATGGGGGAGGGGTGATATGGGGGAGGGGGGGATGTGGGGGATATGGGGGAGGGGGGATATGGGGGATATGGGGGAGGGGGGATATGGGGGAGGGGGGATATGGGGAGGGGGGATATGGGGGAGGGGTGATATGGGGAGGGGGGATGTGGGGGATATGGGGAGGGGGGATATGGGGGATATGGGGGAGGGGGGATATGGGGAGGGGTGATATGGGGGAGGGGGGGATGTGGGGGATATGGGGGAGGGGGGATGTGGGGGATATGGGGGAGGGGGGATATGGGGGAGGGGGGTATGGGGGATATGGGGGAGGGGGGATATGGGGGAGGGGGGATATGGGGGAGGGGGGATATGGGGGAGGGGTGATATGGGGGAGGGGGGATGTGGGGGATATGGGGGAGGGGGATATGGGGGATATGGGGGAGGGGGGATATGGGGGAGGGGTGATATGGGGGAGGGGGGGATGTGGGGGATATGGGGGAGGGGGGATGTGGGGGATGGTGGGGGGGGAGGTGGGGGATGTGGGGGATGGGGGAGGGGGGGATATGGGGGATGGGGGGATATGGGGAGGGGGGATATGGGGGAGGGGGGATATGGGGAGGGGGGATATGGGGAGGGGTGATATGGGGGAGGGGGGGATGTGGGGGATATGGGGGAGGGGGGATATGGGGGATATGGGGGAGGGGGGATATGGGGGAGGGGTGATATGGGGGAGGGGGGGATGTGGGGGATAGGGGAGGGGTGATATGGGGGGAGGGGGGGATGTGGGGGATATGGGGGAGGGGGGATGTGGGGGATATGGGGGATATGGGGGGGGGGATGTGGGGGATGGGGGGAGGGGGGATATGGGGAGGGCGGGATATGGGGAGGGGGGATATGGGGGAGGGGGATATGGGGAGGGGGGATATGGGGGAGGGGGGATATGGGGGAGGGGGGATATGGGGGAGGGGGGATATGGGGGAGGGGGGATATGGGGGAGGGGGGATATGGGGGAGGGGGGATATGGGGGAGGGGGGATATGGGGGAGGTGGGATATGGGGAGGGGGGATATGGGGGAGGGGGATATGGGGAGCGGGATAGGGGGGATATGGGGGAGGGGGGATATGGGGAGGGGGGAATATGGGGGAGGGGGGAATATGGGGGAGGGGGGAATATGGGGGAGGGGGGATATGGGGGAGGGGGGTATGGGGAGGGGGGATATGGGGGAGGGGGGACATGGGGGAGAAATGGGGGAGGGGGGATATGGGGAGGGGGGAATATGGGGGAGGGGGGAATATGGGGGAGGGGGGGATATGGGGGAGGGGGGGATATGGGGGAGGGGGGATATGGGGGAGGGGGGATATGGGGAGGGGGGATATGGGGAGGCTCACCCTGCCTGCTCTGACGAGGTCGTTCACCTTCTTGTGGCACTGGGTGCCTGTCCGTGGTGTCAGGGCCACAGCGGTGACGGCCTCTGCCACTTCCCTCCACAGACGCCGGCTGTGGCGTGGGGCAACTCTGCGGCCGTGCCCGGGATACAGGGCATCCCTCCTCTGCTCCACCGTGTCCAGTAGCGCCTCCACATCGCGTGACTCGAACCTCGGGGCTGAGCGACGGCCAGCCATCCAGTCGGGTGTTGCGGTCGGGTGTTCCGGTCGGGTGGGGGGGAGCAGCGCGGCCTTATGAGCCGTCACGCCGTGCAGCGCGTATGACGCTGCACGGCGTGAACCACTGCGCAAGCGCGGATCCCGTTACGTCGCTGCTAGCCCATTTCGGGCCGGAGACTATCGACCCATTTTTCTGACGCGACGCAAGTGGGATTTGCGCCGTTTTTTGCGCCGATCGGCGGACTTTCCGCCGATAACGGAGAATTTCACCCACTGTCATTCACACATCACTCACTGGGGCGGAGAATCCCGCTGCTGGCGGGACGGCAATCCCGCTGGGATGGAGAATCCAGCTGGGACGGAGAATCCCGCTGGGACGGAGAATCCCGCTGGGACGGAGAATCCCGCTGCTGCCGGGACGGAGAATCCCGCTGGGACGGAGAATCCCGCTGCTGCCGGGACGGAGAATCCCGCTGCTGGCGGGACGGAGAATCCCGCTGGGACGGAGAATCCCGCTGCTGCCGGGACGGAGAATCCCGCCGGGACGGAGAATCCCGCTGGGACGGAGAATCCCGCTGGGACGGAGAATCCCGCCGGGACGGAGAATCCCGCTGGGACGGAGAATCCCGCTGGGACGGAGAATCCTGCCCATCACAAACATATTGAACCACATTCACTCGCTCCCTAACACACACACACTCTCTCGCACACTTATTCACTCTCTTACACACACACTCACACACATCACATACACACTCTCTCTTATATGCTCACTCATTCACTCACTCACACACACACACGCTCACTCACACACACTCACTCACACACACTCACACACACTCACTCACACACACTCACTGACACACACTCACTCACACACTCACACACACTCACTCACACACTCACTCACACACATGTCACTCACTGACACACACTCACTCACACACTCACTCACACTCTCACTCACTCACACACACACATACACTCACTCACACACTCACTGACACACACTCACTGACACACTGTCACTCACACTCACTCACTGACACGCACATCACTCACTCACACACATCACTCACTCACACTCACTCACTCACACACATCACTCACTCACACTCACTCACTCACACAGATCACTCCCTCACACACACTCACTCACACTCACTCACACACATCACTCCCTCACACACACTCACTCACTCACACTCACTCACTGACACACAAGCTCACTCACACACACGTCACTCACTCACACACATCACTCACTCACACTCCCTCACACACACTCACTCTCACTCACTCACTGACACACACACTCACTCACACACACTCACTCACACACACAAGCTCACTCACACACACGTCACTCACTCACACACACCACTCACTCACACTCACTGACACACATCACTCCCTCACACACACTCACTCACTCACACTCACTCACTGACACACACAAGTTCGCTCACACACACATCACTCACTCACACACATCACTCCCTCACACACACTCACTCACTCACACTCACTCACTGACACACACAAGCTCACTCACACATCACTCACTGACACTCACTCACACACACTCACTCACACTCACTCACTGACACACACAAGCTCACTCACACATCACTCACTGACACTCACTCACACACACTCACTCACACTCACTCACTGACACACACAAGCTCACTCACACACACTCACTCACTCACACTCACTCACTGACACACACAAGCTCACTCACACACACATCACTCACTCACACTTACGCACACACACTCACTCACACTCACTCACTGACACACACACTCACTCACACACACTCACTCACACACACAAGCTCACTCACACACACGTCACTCACACACACATCACTCACTCACACTCACTGACACACATCACTCCCTCACACACACTCACTCACTCACACTCACTCACTGACACACAAGCTCGCTCACACACACATCACTCACTCACACACATCACTCACTCACACTCACTCACTGACACACACAAGCTCACTCACACACACATCACTCACTCACACTCACACACACTCACTCACACTCACTCACTGACACACACAAGCTCACTCACACACACTCACTCACTCACACTCACTCACTGACACACACAAGCTCACTCACACACACATCACTCACTCACTCACACTCACTCACACACACTCACTCACACTCACTCACTGACACACACAAGCTCACTCACACACACACACTCACTCACACACATCACTCACTCACACTCACTCACACACACTCACTCACACTCACTCGCTCACACACACAAGCTCACTCACACACACATCACTCACTCACTCACACTCACTCACTCATTCACTCACTCACTCACTCACACACGCTCACTCACACACACAGGCTCACACACACACGTGACTCACTCACACTCACTCCCTCACACACACTCACTCACTCACACTCACTCACTGACACACTGTCACTCACACACACATCACTCACTCACACTCACTCACACACTGCCACTCACACACACACACTCACTCACTCACACACACTCACTCACTCACACTCACTCACTGACACACTGTCACTCACACACACATCACTCACTCACACTCACTCACACACTGCCACTCACACACACACACATCACTCATTTACACACATCACTCACTCACTCACAGTCACTCACTCATTCACTCACTCACTCACACACACAGGCTCACACACACACGTGACTCACTCACACTCACTCCCTCACACACACTCACTCACTCACACTCACTCACTGACACACTGTCACTCACACACACATCACTCACTCACACACTGCCACTCACACACACACACATCACTCATTTACGCACATCACTCACACACTCACTCACTCACTCACTCACACACACACACTCACTCACACTCACTCACTGACACACTGTCACTCACACACACATCACTCACTCACACTCACTCACACACTGCCACTCACACACACACACATCACTCATTTACACACATCACTCACTCACTCACACTCACTCACTCATTCACTCACTCACTCACTCACTCACTCACTCACACACGCTCACTCACACACACAGGCTCACACACACACGTGACTCACTCACACTCACTCCCTCACACACACTCACTCACTCACACTCACTCACTGACACACTGTCACTCACACACACATCACTCACTCACACACTGCCACTCACACACACACACATCACTCATTTACACACATCACTCACACACACACTCACTCACTCACACACACTCACTCACACTCACTCACTGACACACTGTCACTCACACACACATCACTCACTCACACACTGCCACTCACACACACACACATCACTCATTTACACACATCACTCACACACACACTCACTCACTCACACTCACTCACTGACACACTGTCATTCACACATCACTTACACACACACTCACTCACACTCTCACTCTCACACACACTCACACATCACTCACTCTCACACTGTCATTCACTCATCACTCACTCACACACACTCACTCACACGGTAGCGTTGTGGATAGCACAATTGCTTCACAGCTCCAGGGACCCGGGTTCGATTCCCGGCTTGGGTCACTGTCTGTGCGGAGTCTGCACATCCTCCCTGTGTCTGCGTGGGTTTCCTCCGGGCGCTCCGGTTTCCTCCCACAGTCCAAAGACGTGCAAGTTAGGTGGATTGGCCATGCTAAATTGCCCATAGTGTCCAAAATTGCCCTTAGTGTTGGGTGGGGTTACTGGGTTATGGGGATAGGGTGGAGGTGTTGACCTTGAGTATGGTGCTCTTTCCAAGAGCCGGTGCCTACTCGATGGGCCGAATGGCCTCCTTCTGCACTGTAAATTCTATGATTCTATGCTCCCACTCTCACACATCACTCACTCACACACTCATCACACACACTCACTCACACACTTATACTCACTCACACATCACTCACTCACACACATCACTCACACTCACTGGGCGAAATTCTCCCGAAACGGCGCGATGTCCGCCGACTGGCGCCCAAAACTGCGCCAATCAGACGGGCATCGCGCCGCCCCAAAGGTGCGGAATGCTCCGCATCTTTGGGGGCTGAGCCCCAACATTGAGGGGCTAGGCCGGCGCCGGAGGAATTTCCGCCCCACCAGCTGGAGGAAACGGCCTTTGTTGCCCCGCCAGCTGGCGCGGAAATGACATCCCCGGGCGGCGCATGCGCGGGAGCGTCAGCGGCCGCTGACGGCATTCCCGCGCATGCGCAGTGGAGGGAGTCTCTTCCGCCTCCGCCATGGTGGAGGCCGTGGCGGAGGCGGAAGGGAAAGAGTGCCCCCGCGGCACAGGCCCGCCCGCGGATCGGTGGGCCCCGATCGCGGGCCAGGCCACCGTGGGGGCAGCCCCCGGGGTCAGATTGCCCCGCGTCCCCCCCCAGGACCCCGGAACCCGCCCGCGCCGCCTTGTCCCGCCGTTCAAAATGTGGTTTAATCCACGCCGGTGGGACAGGCAATTTATCGGCGGGACTTCGGCCCATCCGGGCCGGAGAATCCAGCGGGGGGGGGGGCCCGCCAACCGGCGCGGCCCGATTCCCGCCCCCGCCGAATATCCGGTGCCGGAGACTTCGGCAACCGGCGGGGGCGGGATTCACGCCAGCCCCCGGCGATTCTCCAACTCGGCGGGGGGTCGGAGAATGACGCCCACTCTCACACACACTCATCACACACTCACTCACACACACTCACTCACTCACACGCACTCACTCACACGCACTCACATCACCCACACACACACACTCACTTACACACTGTCACTGACACACACACACACAGGCACTCACACATCACTCACTCACACACACTCACTCACACACTCACACATCACACACTCCCACTATCACACACACTCACTCACACACACACTCACTCACACACACTCACTCACACACACACTGTCACTCCCAGGACAGGTACAGCACAGGGTTAGATACAGAGTAAAGCTCCCTCTACACTGTCCCCATCAAACACTCCCAGGACAGGTACAGCACGGGGTTAGATACAGAGTAAAGCTCCCTCTACACTGTCCCCATCAAACACTCCCAGGACAGGTACAGCACGGGGTTAGATACAGAGTAAAGCTCCCTCTACACTGTCCCCATCAAACACTCCCAGGACAGGCACAGCACGGGGTTAGATACAGAGTAAAGCTCCCTCTACACTGTCCCCATCAAACACTCCCAGGACAGGTACAGCACGGGGTTAGATACAGAGTAAAGTTCCCTCTACACTGTCCCCATCAAACACTCCCAGGACAGGCACAGCACGGGGTTAGACACAGAGTAAAGCTCCCTCTACACTGTCCCCATCAAACACTCCCAGGACAGGCACAGCATGGGGTTGGATACAGAGGAAAGCTCCCTCTACACTGTCCCCATCAAACATTCCCAGGCCAGGTACAGCACGGTGTTAGATACAGAGTAAAGCTCCCTCTACACTGTCCCCATCAAACATTCCCAGGCCAGGTACAGCACGGTGTTAGATACAGAGTAAAGCTCCCTCTACACTGTCCCATCAAACACTCCCAGGACAGGTACAGCACGGGGTTAGATACAGAGTAAAGCTCCCTCCACACTGTCCCCATCAAACACTCCCAGGACAGGTACAGCACGGGATTAGATACAGAGTAAAGCTCCCTCTACACTTGATGTCGACAAGGATTACACTTCTCCCTGTACCCCCCTCCCTCTCACCCCCCACCCTGGCCCACTCAGCCATTCGACTCTTGCAGTCCTTTAGCGAGCTGGAGCTTGCCTGGTAGGACGGGAGCGCAGCCCTGGGCAGTCTCCTTCACCCTGCAGGCACTCCAACGTCAAAGAAAGTGGGCCCGCGAACTCAGGCACTTGCTCTAGTTACCATTTATGCTATCGAACTCTGTCCCCACCGTGCGCTGTTTGCCGCACGCACGTTGAAGCATGAGGCGGCCGCGATGGCGAGCCTGAACCCGTCAATGGCATGGGCCCCGGTGATTATCGCGGTGCGCGGCCTGCTGTCCCTGGGGGAGGGGGGTGCGCTGGCAAAGAGGACGGGGAGAAAGGAGAAGTGGGGGACGAGAGAGGGAGGGAGGGAGGAGTGGGGGGTGGGAGGAGAGACGGGGGGGGGGGGGGGGATACTCAATAAATGCATTTTACCCAGAAATGGAAAGTAGCTGATGATTCTCATGATGGCAAGAAGCATTCTCCTTTGGAATCTCCTGGTCTCCCGGCGTGGCGAGGCAGGTTAACCACTCTCTGCATCATTTTAAATTTGCATTGATTTAATCAGCAGGAACAGGAAGTAAAACATTTTCCTGTGGGTTCTGAGCAAGTCCAGCGCAACCCAACTTGAAATTGTTGTTGTGTAGGTGTGGTCACTTCAAACGGGGCCTTGTATACCAACAGGGCCTGGTCTCCTGGTCTGGGAACAATAACAACCGTGTTATTGGGCCTTTAAGGGTAACATTAGTCAATCCTGCAGCCAATTAATGCTTTGCTTGTGACAGGATGAAGTGGACTGACATCCTTGTCAACATCAAACTCAGAATATGCTGAATTAACCCAATTTCACAAACTCAGGAAGACAAGATAATTCTGCAAGTTCTTACATTTCCTAAACAGTTAAAATGTCAAGAGTTTAATATTGTGTGGAGGGAACATTACTCTGTATCTAACCCCATGCTGAACCTGTCCTGGGAGTGTTTGCTGGGGACACTGTAGAGGGAGCTTTACTCTCTATCTAACCCCATGCTGAACCTGTCCTGGGAGTGTTTGATGGGGACAGTGTAGAGGGAGCCTTACTCTGTATCTAACCCCGTGCTGTACCTGTCCTGGGACTGTTTGATGGGGACAGTGTAGAGGGAGCTTAACTCTGTATCTAACCCCGTGCTGTGCCTGTCCTGGGAGTGTTTGATGGGGACAGTGAAGAGGGAGCTTTACTCTGTATCTAACCCCGTACTGTACCTGTCCAGGGGGTGTTTGAATGTTTGATGGGGACAGTGTAGCGGGAGCTTTACTCTGTATCTAACCCCGTGCTGTACCTGTCCTGGGAGTGTTTGATGGGGACAGTGTCGCGGGAGCTTTATTCTGTATCTAACCCCGTGCTGTACCTGTCCTGGGAGTGTTTGACGGGGACAGTGTAGCGGGAGCTTTACTCTGTATCTAACCCCATGCTGAACCTGTCCTTGGAATGTTTGATGGGGACAGTGTAGAGGGAGCTTTACTCTGTATCTAACTCCTTTCTGCACTTGTTCTGGCAGTGTTTGATGGGGACAGTGCAGAGGGAGCTTTACCCTGTATCTAACCCCATGCTGTACCTGTCCTGGCAGTGTTTGATGGGGACAGTGTAGAGGGAGCTTTACCCTGTATCTAACCCCGTGCTGTACCTGTCCTGGGAGTGTTTGATGGGGACAGTGTAGAGGGAGCTTTACCCTGTATCTAACCCCGTGTTGTACCTGTCCTGGGAGTGTTTGCTGGGGACACTGTAGAGGGAGCTTTACTCTGTATCTAACCCCATGCTTTACCTGTCCTGGGAGTGTTTGATGGGGACAGTATAGAGAGAGCTTTACTCTGTATCTAACCACTTGCTGTACCTGTCCTGGGAGTGTTTGATGGGGACAGTGTAGAGGGAGCTTTACTCTGTATCTAACCCCATGGTGTACCTGTCCTGGGAGTGTTTGATGGGGACAGTGTAATGGGAGCTTTACTCTGTATCTAACCCCGTGCTGTGCCTGTCCTGGGAATGTTTGATGGGTCAGTATAGAAGGAGCTTTACTCTGTAACTAACCCCGTGCTGTGCCTGCCCTGGGAGTGTTTGATGGGTCTGTACAGAGGGAGCTTTACTCTGTAACTAACCACGTGCTGTGCCTGTCCTGGGAGTGTATGATGGGTCAGTATAGAGGGAGCTTTACTCTGTATCTGACCCCGTGCTGTACCTGTCCTGGGAGTGTTTGATGGGTCAGTACAGAGGGAGCTTTACTCTGTATCTAACCCCGTGCTGTGCCTGCCCTGGGAGTGTTTGATGGGTCTGTACAGAGGGAGCTTTACTCTGTAATTAACCACGTGCTGTACCTGTCCTGGGAGTGTTTGATGGGTCAATACAGAGGGAGCTTTACTCTGTATCTAACCCCGTGCTGTATCTGTCCTGGATCAGTACAGAGGGACCTTTACACTATCTAGCCCTGTAATCTCTCTGCCCCGTGAAGGTGCTGAAATAAATTTACTCTGCAGGTTAAGGGGGCACCTTGCCCTCATTAACCTAATCCTGATGTACAGGTGTTACAGGTAATAGGAATGGTGATGACCTTTATTGAAGATCAGATGTACCATCCGTGTGATGAGATGTGAAGCCATGACATGGTCCCCCTATTTATCATCCCATTGCCCTAAAGAAAGAGAAGAAATATTCCCCTCAGTCTTGTCAGAGTCCAAGGAGATCGCTATGTTTCTGATTTAAAAAACCTGTTGAAGGGATACGGGGAACAGGTGGGGGTCAGAGACCAGGAATAGATCAGCAATGAAATGATTGAATGGTGGAGAAGGTTCGAAAGACTGAATTGCCCACTTCTGCTCCTAATTCCTATGTTTCTGTTGATTCGATGGATGGTGGCGAAGGAATTGGTCAAAGGCCATATTGTGCCCGGCGACTGGCGGTGATTGAGTCTTAGCCAAGCGGAATGCTTGTCAGAGGATGCAGGAAATGGCGGGGGGTCGGAGAATGACGCCCCTGAACTCTTGTTTCCTTTATAAAAGCAAATTAATGTGGATGCTGGAATCTGAAACCAAAGAGAAAATGCTGGAAAATCTCAGCAGGCCTGGCAGCATCTGGAGGGAGAGAAAAGAGACAACGTTTCGAGTCCAGGTGACCCTTTGTCAAAGCTAACAGACAGAGAAAGTGGGAAATATTTACACTGTGGAGTGAGAATGAAAGATGAGTCATAGCCACAGAAACCCAGAGAAACCGGGTGCTAATGGCCACAGAAACCAAGGGGACAGAGTGCTAATGGCAGTCCCCAGAGAGAACAAAAGATGTGAAAGGCCAAACAGCAGAGAAACTAACATCTGAGGGTAAACTGTGACAGATGGAGATGTGGGGGGAGGGGTAAGCAAAGGGGAGAAAGGGTAAGGAAAGGTGGATAAGATGGGGGGTAAATATATATAGATATATAGAAATGGTAAAAGACAGTTAAAATGAAACGGGTTGACAACAAATGGGGTCGAGGTGGATTAGAGCTAATCATCTGAAGTTGTTGAATTTGATGTTGAGACCGGAAGGCTGTAGCCTAACCGGAAGATGAGATGTTGTTCCTCCAGTTTGCGTTGAGCTTCACTGGAACATTGCAGCAGGCCAAGGACAGACATGTGGGCATGGGAGCAGGGTCTTTGGTTAAAATGGTAAGCAATGGGAAGGTCAGGGTCCTGAATGCGCACAGACCGAAGACGCTCAGCAAAGCGGTCACCCAGTCTGCGTTTGGTCTCTCTGATATAGTGGAGACCACACTGGGAGCAGCGAATGCAGTCGACCAAATTGGAAGAGATGCAAGTGAAACGCTGCTTCACCTGGAATGAGTGTTTTGGGCCTGGGATGTTCAGCATGGAAGAGGTAAAGGGGCAGGTGTTACACCTTCTGCGATTGCATGGGAAGGTGCCATGGGTGCTGGGAGAGGGACTGGGTATGGCGGGGGAGTGGGCTAGATTGTCTCAGAGTGAACGGTCTCTGCGGAATGCTGACAGGGGGAGTGAAGGGAAGAGTTTAATGTGGCAGGGGGATGGGAACCGATGCAGGAAGTTGGAAGGTAGTAAAACAGGGACAGAAACAAAAGGCAGTAAGGGGGAAAGTGTAAGGCAGAGAAGCCATAGTCAAAAATCAAAAAGGGCGACAGTACAAGGTACAGTGACTGAGGGGAGCTCAGTAAATAGGACCAGGAATACTAAAAGGTATAAAACGGGAAGTGAAAACATTAATGGTAAGCGACGCGACAGGTTGTTACAGGAAGATATGGGTTCAACGACAAGGAAAATTAGGAGAAAGGTTAAGAGGAAATATAACTTAGGAGAGGTTACTGATCGAGGTGTTAAGATTCAGAACAGAGGTAAAAAAGCCAACATAAGTGTACTTTACCTGAATGCTCGTAGTATTCGGAATAAGGTAAATGAGTTGATGGCGCAAATCATCGTGAATGACTATGATTTAGTGGCCATTACTGAAACATGGTTAAAGGATGGTCACGACTGGGAGTTAAATATCCGAGGGTATCAAACCTTTCGGAAGGACAGAGTGGATGGTAAGGGAGGTGGTGTAGCTCTGTTATTTATGGATGACATCCGGGCAACAGTAAGGGATGACATTGGTGCTATGGAGGATAAGGTTGAATCCATTTGGGTGGAAATCAGGAATAGTAAGGCGAAAAAGTCACTGATAGGAGTAGCCTGTTGGCCACCAAATAGTAACATTATGGTGGGGCAGGCAATAAACAAAGAAATAACAGATGCATGTAGAAATGGTACAGCAGTTATCATAGGGGATTTTAATCTACATGTTGATTGGTTTAACCAGGTCGGTCAAGGCAGCCTTGAGGAGGAGTTTATAGAATGTATCCGCGATAGTTTCCTAGAACAGTATGTAATGGAACCTACGAGGGAACAAGCGGTCCTAGATCTGGTCCTGTGTAATGAGACAGGATTGATTCAGGATCTCATAGTTAGGGATCCTCTCGGAAGGAGAGAACACAATATGGTGGAATTTAAAATACAGATGGAGGGTGAGAAGGTAAAATCAAGCACCAGTGTTTTGTGCTTAAACAAAGGAGATTACAATGGGATGAGAGAAGAACTAGCTAAGGTAGACTGGGAGCAAAGACTTTATAGTGAAACAGTGGAGAACCTTCCAAGCGATTTTTCACAGTGCTCAGCAAAGGTTTATACCAACGAAAAGGAAGGACGGTAAAAAGAGGGAAAATCGACCGTGGTTTTCTAAGGAAATAAGGGAGAGTATCAAATTGAAGGAAAAAACATACAAAGTAGCAAAGATCAGTGGGAGACTAGAGGACTAGGAAATCTTTAGGGGGCAACAGAAAGCTACTAAAAAAGCTATAAAGAAGAGTAAGATAGATTATGAGAGTAAACTTGCTCAGAATATAAAAACAGATAGTAAAAGTTTCTACCAATACATAAAACAAAAAAGAGTGGCTAAGGTAAATATTGGTCCTTTAGAGGATGAGAAGGGAGATTTAGTAATGGGAGATGAGGAAATGGCTAAGGAACTGAACAGGTTTTTTGGGTCGGTCTTCACAGTGGAAGACACAAATAACATGCCAGTGACTGATGGAAATGAGGCTATGACAGGTGACGACCTTGAGAGGATTGTTATCACCAAGGAGGTAGTGATGGGCAAGCTAATGGGGCTAAAGGTAGACAAGTCTCCTGGACCTGATGGACTGCATCCCATAGTGCGAAAAGAGATGGCTAGGGAAATTGCAAATGCACTAGTGATAATTTACCAAAATTCACTAGACTCTGGGGTGATCCCGGCGGATTGGAAATTAGCAAACGTGACACCACTGTTTAAAAAAAGGAGGTAGGCAGAAAGCGGGTAATTATAGGCCAGTGAGCTTAACTTCGGTAGTAGGGAAGATGCTGGAATCTATCATCAAGGAAGAAATAGCGAGGCATCTGGATGAAAATTGTCCCATTGGACAGACGCAGCATGGGTTCATAAAGGGCAGGTCATGCCTAACTAATTTAGTGGAATTATTTGAGGACATTAACAGTGCGGTAGATAACGGGGAGCCAATGGATGTGGTATATCTGGATTTCCAGAAAGCCTTTGACAAGGTGCCACACAAAAGGTTACTGCATAAGATAACGATGCATGGCATTAAGGGGAAAGTAGTAGCATGGATAGAGGATTGGTTAATTAATAGAAAGCAAAGAGTGGGGATTAATGGGTGTTTCTCTGGTTGGCAATCAGTAGCTAGTGGTGTCCCTCGGGGATCAGTGTTGGGCCCACAACTATTCACAATTTACATAGATGATTTGGAGTTGGGATGTGTCCAAGTTTGCAGACGACACTAAGATGAGTGGTAAAGCAAAAAGTGCAGGGGATACTGGAAGTCTGCAGAGGGATTTGGATAGGCTAAGTGAATGGGCTAGGGTCTGGCAGATGGAATACAATGTTGACAAATGTGAGGTTATCCATTTTGGTAGGAATAACAGCCAAAGGGATTATTATTTAAATGATAAAATATTAAAACATGCTGCAGAGAGACCTGGGTGTGCTAGTGCATGAGT
Organism: Scyliorhinus torazame; assembly: GCF_047496885.1. Classification (NCBI taxonomy): domain Eukaryota; kingdom Metazoa; phylum Chordata; class Chondrichthyes; order Carcharhiniformes; family Scyliorhinidae; genus Scyliorhinus; species Scyliorhinus torazame. The sequence continues at coordinate 22,844,561 of NC_092733.1, read as the reverse complement.
CGCAAAAAGTTGGTTTTCAGGTGCAACAGGTGATTAAGAAGGCAAATGGAATTTTGTCCTTCATTGCTAGAGGGATGGAGTTTAAGACGAGGGAGGTTCTGCTGCAATTGTATAAGGTGTTAGTGAGGCCACACCTGGAGTATTGTGTTCAGTTTTGGTCTCCTTACTTGAGAAAGGACGTACTGGCACTGGAGGGTGTGCAGAGGAGATTCACTAGGTTAATCCCAGAGCTGAAGGGGTTGGATTACGAGGAGAGGTTGAGTAGACTGGGACTGTTCTCGTTGGAATTTAGAAGGATGAGGGGGGGATCTTATAGAAACATATAAGATTATGAAGGGAATAGATAGGATAGATGCGGGCAGGTTGTTTCCACTGGCGGGTGAAAGCAGAACTAGGGGGCAGAGCCTCAAAATAAGGGGAAGTAGATTTAGGACTGAGTTTAGGAGGAACTTCTTCACCCATAGGGTTGTGAATCTATGGAATTCCTTGCCCAGTGAAGCAGTAGAGGCTCCTTCATTAAATGTTTTTAAGATAAAGATAGATAGTTTTTTGAAGAATAAAGGGATTAAGGGTTATGGTGTTCGTGCCGGAAAATGGAGCTGAGTCCACAAAAGATCAGCCATGATCTCATTGAATGGTGGAGCAGGCTCGAGGGGCCAGATGGCCTGCTCTTAGTTCTTATGTTCTTATGTTATGTTCTTGTATGTTTGGCGGTGGCATCACGCTGGAGTTGGCGAAAATGGCGGAGGATTAAGCTTTGCATATGGAGGCTGGTGGGATGAAATGTGAGAACGAGGGGGACTCTGTCCTTGTTCCGGGAGGGAGTGGAGGGGGCGAGGGTAGTGGCGCGGGAGATGGACCGCACACTGTTGAGGGCCCTGTCCACAACTGTAGGTGGGAAATCACGGTGGTGGAAGAAGGAACACATTTTCGAAGCGCCATTTTGGAAAGTGGCATCTTTGGAACAAATGCGACGGAGGCGAAAGAGCTGAGAGAAAGGGACGGAGTCCTTACAGGGTGTAGGATGCAAAGAGCTGTAGTCCAGGTAGCTGTGGGAATCAGTGGGCTTGTAGTGGATATTAATAGATAGTCTATTGCAGGAAATGGAGACACAAAGATCAAGGAAGGGAAGTGTCTGAGATGGACCAGGTGAAAGTGATGGAGGGATGGAAACTGGAAGCGAAGTTGATGAATTTTTCCAGGTCCGGGCGAGAGCATGGAGCGGCACCAAAATAATCATCAATGTATCGGTAAAGGAGTTGTGGGAGGGGACCCGGATAGGCCTGGAACAAGGAATGTTCCACATCCCCCATAAAAAGGCAAGCGTAGCTAGGACCCATGCAGGTACCCATTGCTACACCTTGATTTGGAGAAAATAGGATGAGTTAAAGGAGAAATTGTTGAGAGATAGAACGAGTTCAGCCAGGCGGAGGAGAGTGGTGGTGGATGGGAATTGTCCGGGTCTCTTTGCGAGCAAGAAGCCAAGAGTTCTCAGGCCACCCTGGTGTGGGATGGAGGTGTGGAGAGACTGCACATCCATGGTGAACAGAATGCGGTTAGGGCCCGCGAACTGGACGCTGTTAATATGATGCAGGACAAAAGAGGCTCTTGTCTCCTTTACTCTACAGCAACCCAGAAACTTAAACAATCAGGAGAGTGGGAAATCCACTGTCTCTTCATGTCTGTGTGGAGCTTGTACGTTCTCCCCGTGTCTGTGTGAGTTTCCACCCAGAGTCCAAATATGTACGGGCTAGTTGGACTGGCTGTGCTAAATTGCCAATTAGCGTCCAGGGAAGTGCAGGTTAGGTTATGGGTGGTAGGGCAGAGTGCTCGCTCAAAGGGTCGGTGCAGACTCGATGGGCCGAATGGCCTCCTTCAGCACTGTAGGGGTCTATGATAATTCTATGATATCAAAAGGAGAAATTTTCTTCCCTCCACAAAATGGAGTCTGTCTGAGTTCGGCAGAACATTTCGGAATATCCTCCGCTGGGCCGCACCAAATAGCACTGATAACGGGGGTCTCCAGAGGCCAAACTAAACAGCACATCTGCCGGATGGAGGCAGTTTCAGTACTTGTTTTAAAAATTAATACTTTAGCCCATCCGAAAGGCATAAATCTCAGCAACTCTGCACATGGGGCCGGCTCCCTCGCTTTCGCTTCCCTAATCGCCCGCCGGCGAATCCCGCTCGGCTGGCGGTCAGCAGCACCACCCCCCGGCTGCAGACTGGCTGGCAGAACCGGTGGAATTTCTCCATCTGGAGAAGTTCCAGGTGCGCCACCCAGGGGTCGGAGGGAGGCTTCCACAAAGCGTGGGGGGGGGGCAATTCGTCGGTCTGCTCGAGGCCAACAGTGACTAGGGACAGAGCAGACAGAAACACACAGCACTGGGAGGGACAAAAGGGGAAGGGGGGGGGGGAAATGAGGAGGAAACCTAGGGGAGCCACAGGAAGAAGCTTGGAGGAGGGGGGGGGGTGGAGGGGGCAGGAAGTGCCCCCCCCCCCCCACCCCCCCCCACAACCCCGAACCCACAAGGCCTGCAACAAAAACCACAGAAGGAAGGGGGGGGGGGGAAGAGGAACTCAGTGATAGAACACCCAGGGTGAAAGAGGGGGATCCCAGGGGGGGGGAGGTTAGGGAGAGGGGAAGCGGGGGGGGGGAGAAGATATATCAAGAAAGTTGTATATATGTAAGAACTGTATAAGTTGTGAATATCGGACGCAAAGTTTCACTGTGTAAAATTGATAATGCCAATAAAAATATTTAAAATTTAAAAAATCTCACCAACAGTCCCGGCACAAAAGGTATAATAATAATAATCGCTTACATTCACAAGTAGGCTTCAATGACGTTACTATGAAAGGCCTCTAGTTGCCACATTCCGGCACCTGTTTGGGGAGGCCGGTACGGGAATTGAACCTCCTCCTCCCTCTCTGTCATTCACTGCCCCTGCTTCAGTCCCTGAGGTTCACCAGCAGAGGGCACAGGCGAGCTACAGAGACAAGCGGCAACGTCCCTCTTTTCGCCGTCAGTGGCCCCGCCCTCCATGGCTGAAGCAATTCCGAGGCAATGGGACTCCCACCCCCACCACCTCCTCAGACAGAGGTTCGAAACATTAGACAAAAGTTGCGTTTGCCCCCGCCCCCCCCCTCTCCTCTCACGGCAGAGTCAACCAATGTGTGTTTAACTCCAACCCTGGCGGTTTGGGAGCGCGAACGCAGCCCTTAAACTCCTAGAAATTAAAAGCTGGTAGACCACTCGGCCCATCGCCCCTGTGCTAGCCCATTTGAAAGAGCTGCCGATTTAGCCCTACTCCACCGCCCTCTCTACCCACACCGCCGACAATGTTTGCCTTCCAAGTGTTTCCCAATTCCCTTTTGGAAGTCGCACCGGGATTTGCCCCCATGAACCTTCCAGGCGGCGCATTCCCCACTAGACTGACGCCTGTAAGAATGTTTTTCTCCCAATCTCTTGTCTTCTTCTCTTGCCAGCCGTGATATTTGTATCCTGTGGCCGTGGCTCTCTGGCCAGTTTCTCCCCCAGTTTGCTCTCTCAAACCCCTTCATTATATTGGATGCCCCTCTTGAATTGCCCCATTTTGCTCAAGACCCTCTTCCCGGCTCCGGTGAAGTAAATCCCTTCAGTACCTTCTCCCAGGACCGGACACCTTTCCAGAAGTGTGATCGCAGAACCACAGAACTGTTACGGTGCAGGAGGTCTTTCGGCCCATCGTGTCAGAACCCAGGGCGGGATTCTCCGACCCCCCCCCGCCCCCGGGCCGGGTCGGAGAATAGCCAGGGGGGGGGCGGTGTGAATCCCGCGTGAATCTCCGGCGCCGGGAATTTGGCGGGGGCGGGAATCGCGCCGCGCCGGTCAGCGGCCCCCCCCGGCGATTCTCCGCCTCGCGATGGGCCGAGTGGCCGCCCGTTTTCGGCCAGTCCCGCCGGCGTAAATAAGAGTCGGTACTTACCGCCGGGACCTGGCAGCGCCGGCGGCCTCCGGGGTCCTCGGGGGGGGGGGCCACGGGGGGATCTGGCACCGGGGGGGTGCCCCCATGGTGGTCTGGCCCGCGATCGGAGCCCACCGATCTGCGGGCGGGCCTGTGCCGCGGGGGCACTCCATTCCTCCGCGTCGGCCGCTGTAACAGTCCGCCATGGCTGGCGCGGGGATGAACCTTTGGGGCGGCACAAACCACTCCGGCGCCGGCCTAGCCTCTGACGGTGCGGCCCGGCGCCGGCCGAGCCTCTGACGGTGCGGCCCGGCGCCGGCCTAGCCTCTGACGGTGCGGCCCGGCGCCGGCCTAGCCTCTGACGGTGCGGCCCGGCGCCGGCCTAGCCTCTGACGGTGCGGCCCGGCGCCGGGCGAGCCTCTGACGGTGCGGCCCGGCGCCGGCCGAGCCTCTGACGGTGCGGCCCGGCGCCGGAGTGGTTCACGCCGCTCCTTCCCGCGGAGTTGTCTGCCCCGCCGGTTTTCGCAGAATGCCGTCCCAGCTCGCCACACGCGCGTTGTGACTTGGTGCCCATTCCCCTGCCTTTCCCCCCCCCCCCCCCATACCCCTGCCCATTGTTTCCATTCAAATAATCATCCAATCCCCTTCTGAACGCCTCGATTGAACCAGCCTCCACCACGCTTGCAGACAGTGCATTCCAGACCTGAACCTCTCGCTGTTTGCTTTCAATCTCTGCCCCTCCTTCTCGATCCTTTTGAGAGCGGGAGCAGTTTCTCCCTGTCTACTCTCTCCAGATTCTGAACACTTCGATCAAACCTCCTTCGTCTCTCCCAGGACAACAATCCCCACCCTGACGTTTAAGAGGCATCGTGACCAATACATGACTAGGACGGGAATGTGGGGATACAGACGCCAGAATTGCAGAAGGTCATGGTTTAGACAGGCATCATGTTCAGCGCAGGCTTGGAGGGCCGGATTTCTGTTCCTGTGTCCTGTTCTATGTTCTCTCCAACCTACCCTCACAACTGAAGTTTCTCATCCCAGCAACCGTTCTTGTGAACCTCTTCTCCATTCTCTCCAACCCGTTCACATCCTTCCAACAGCGTGGCGTCCAGAACGGCACACAATATTCCAACTGAGGGCTAACTCGTGTCTTGTGTCAGTTCAGCATAACCTCTTTGCTCTAGTACTCTCTGCCCCTATTACTAAGGCTTTGGCTATTGTATGCTTCATTGATTGTTCAGACCCAGGCACTAACCAGTGATTTATAAAGGTTTAGCACAATTCCTTTGCTTCTATACTTGGTGCCATTATTTATTCTGTGCGAGGATGCCTTCATAGGTGCTCCTGACACCTCCATCGGTAAATCCTCTCACAGAACGTTTAATATTTCTCTCTCTCTTGCCAGGTCCACTGCTTCTCTGTGACTTGATACATTGAAAGGTCAATTATCCTTATCATTTAACCAGGGACCTGGGTTCCATTCCAGCATTACGTGACTGTCTGTGCAGTTTGTACGTCCTCCCCGTGTCTACATGGGTTTCCTCCGGGTGCTCCGGTTTCCTCCCACAGATCTGCAGGTTAGGTGGATTGACCACGCTAACATTGCCCCCTAGTGTCCAAAAACGTTATGTGCGGTTACGGGGATGGGGGCGGGGGATTGGGCCCAAGTAGGGTGGTCTTTCAGTGGGTCGGTGCAGACTCGACGGGCCAAACGGCCCCCATCTGCCCCGTGGGGATCCTATGATTCTATGAGCTGTGGAAAGTGTGTGTGACACTCACTGGCAAAAAAAAAAACCCAAGGAGAAGTGCTGCAGGTGCCCGAGAGAGCTCCAGGGGGAGCCCTTCTCCAGGCTTACCCAAACATTGGGGGATTGAGAAAAGGCATCAATAAATGGAGGAACTGAGGGGGAGGGAGGTGATGGAGTGATTCTAACGCAGGGTTGAGAATTTTGAAACTGAGATGTTGTTGGACGGGGACCTAACATTAGTCAATGGGTACCACGGCGGAATGGGGGAGGTGGTGGGGTAGTTTAATGACAATATAGTTATTCTAGGCCTAAGGCTCTGGGGGCACGGTTTCAACTCCGGTGGATCTCAAACGGTAGAACTCAGAGTCAATTAATAGAATCTGGAACTGAATTAATGCAGTGTGCCGCAGCGTTGGGGGAATTCGGCTTCCAAGCCGTTGGCCCCCAAGGGCGTCCCTTCTCTGCCCAATCATTAGAGACACCGAATAAAAATCCAAGCATTGAGCAGAACGCCATCAAGCTGACTGAGGCCGCCCCACAGAGCAGCTTAGTTTTCTGAAGATTGGGGTATCCCTTTTAACAGGCCGCCCCGATACAACAAAAAAGGAAAAATAGAACATGCCGGCGGGAAACGCGTTGTGGGCCTTTTGGGGGGATTTTCTGTTACTGCCTTCGATCCCGACCAACGAAAATGGGAGCGGGCAATCTCACCCGCCCTGACCGGTTGGGCCTACATGTGACCTGATCAGTGTACTGGGGGTGACCTTTCCTCGCCCTCTGCAGTGGCCTGGGTGGGCTGTCAATGCTGGCCTTGCCAACGACACCCACATGTCATGGAAGGAGAGAGAGAATAGGAGTGCCTCGGGCTAGGGTGAGCTTGGGTTTACGGAGTGGGAGCTCAGCCAGAAGAGCAATGGGTTGCGTCTCGTGATAGCTGACGAATGGATGAGCGTTTGGGCAGAAAGAGAAAGACTTGGATTTCTGTAACGCCTTTCATCGCTGCTGGAGAATCAAGATTGCTCTCTCGCCAAAGAGCTGTTTTCAATCTGTTATTGCTGTACTGTAGGAAACATGGTTCGAGAGGCAGGTACAACTCCCACCTGGGTGGGACCTTGGCACAGTGGTTAGCGCTGCTGCCTCACGGCGCCAGGGACCCAAGTTCGAATCCAACCTCGGGTGACTGTCTGCGCGGAGTCTGCACGTTCTCCCCGTGTCTGCGTGGGTTTCCTCCGGGTGCTCCGGTTTCCTCCCACAAGTCTCGAAAGACGTGCTTGTTAGGTGAATTGGACATTCTGAATTCTCCCTCTGTGTACCCGAACAGGCGCCGGAATGTGGTGACTAGGGGCTTTTCACAGTAACTTTGTGTAGCGCACAAAGACTCCGTGAGACGAATAGAGTGAAGTCGATGAGGCTTTATTAAGCGTGTCTGTTCCCCAACAGCCCGATAGTAAACTGGCCTGCGGGGGAAGACACCGGCTTCTTATACTTCGCCTTCAGGGCGGAGCTTGAGGTCAACGGCCAACCAGGACCCGGGATCTGTCAGCCAATGACATTAGGGCTTCCAGTCCCACATGACCCCCAATACATACTACCACACTTTGTTGTGGTTTTAATGTAAGCCTGTGACACTAATAAAGATTATTATATGTACATAAGTTATTGAGGATGACAGGGCAGGTTGGAAGAGCAGTTAATGAAGCAAATAGTATCTTAGGTTTTATTAACAGGGGCATTGAGTAGAAGAGCAAGGAGGTCACGATGAAAGTGCTTAAGACACGAGTTATACCTCAACTGGAGACTGCGTCCAGTTCTGGACGCCATACCTGAGGAAGGATGTGAAGACATTGGAGAGGAGATTCCCAAGAGTTATTCCAGGGATAAACAGCTGTCGTTATGAGTACAGATTGGAGAGGTTGGGACTGTTTTCCTTGAAGAAAAAGAGGCTGAGAGACGATTTTGACAGAGATATTCGAGGGGCGTGGACAGGGTAAACCGATCCCACTTTGAAAGAACATCAGGAACTATAGGGCACAGATTCAAAATAATTGTCAAAAGGAGTAAAAGTGATGTGAGGAAAATCTTCGTCCCCCCGAGGGCGGTTAGAGTTTGGGGTGAGCTCCCTGAGAGAGTGGTGGAGGCACGATCGATCGAGGTATCCGAAAGGGGATTGGATTGTTACCTGAAAGGAGAGAATATGCGAGGTTGCGGGGTTAAGGCAGGGGAGTGGGGGAGACTTCCGGTTGCGGCGATGACCAGCTAAGCCGCACGTTTCGGCAGCTCCAGCTCCAACGGACCTTTGGGCTCTTTTAAGAGCCCCAACGGGAAATTTTCTCACGACGAAACCCAGTGTGGGGTGAGTTAATAGGGAGTCCCCCCCAACGAAAGAGAAAAATATCAGCGGCGGCGGCTACATCGCGAGGAATCCTCGACGATAGGGACAGAAGGGATAAAGAAGCAAGATGGCGGCGGAGAAAGCCCAGGCGACATGGGGGCCCGATCAAGACGAATTTTTAAGACGGCGTGTGGAGCTACTTAAGAAGGAGGTGCTGACCCCGATGCTACAGGCAATTGAGGGGCTTAAGGAGGCATAAAGGACCCAGGAGACAGAGCTCCGCGTGGTGGAGCAGAAGGTGACGGATAATGAGGACGAGATTGCACGAGGCGCTCCACAAAAAGTGCATTGAAAGGATTGAGGCCCTTGAAAACAGAGCACGAAGGAAGAACCTTTGGATCCTGGGTCTCCCTGAGGGAGTGGAAGGAGCGGACTGTGGGGCTTACGTGAGCACGATGCTAAGCTCGCTGATGGGAGCTGAGGCCCCTTCCGGCCCCTTAGAAGTGGAGGGGGCTCATCGGGTCCCGGCGAGGAGACCAAAGGCAGGAGAACCACCTAGGGCGACAATCGTGCGATTTCACCGCTTTAATGATAGAGAAGTGGTTCTGAGATGGGCCAAAAAGGTACGAAGTAGTAGATGGGAGAACGCGGTGGTACGGGTGTACCAGGATTGGAGTGCGGAGGTGGCGAGAAGGAGGGCGAGTTTTAATCGAGCCAAGTAGGTGTTACACAAGAAGAAGGTGAAGTTCGGGATGCTGCAGCCGGCGCGACTATGGGTCACGTACCAGGAGAGACATCACTACTTCGAAACGGCGGAAGAAGCATGGACCTTTATTAAAGACGAGAAATTGGATCGGAACTGAGGGACTGATATTAGAGGGAAATGTCACTGTCGATGTATATAGAGATGTAAATTGGGAAGGGGGGGGACACTAAGAAATGTGGGCGCCGGTGGGGGGAAAGAAGAGACATAGGCGGAGGATGAGGAATGGGAGTGGGGTGGCAGAGGGAGGGGCGGGTCAGCTACAGAGATGTTCCCGCGCCAGAAAGGTGATGGCGGGAAGATAGGTGCAAGGTAGATGGGAGTTCCCCACACGGGGCGGGGGGGCAAGGAGTGAGCAGGAGAAGCTGGGGTCAGTTGAAGTCAGCTGCCTTTCGGAAGTAACATGGGGGGAGCAATCACGCTAGATGGGGATCTAGCGGGGGGGGGGGGGGGGTGGGGGGAGGATAACTGGGTTGCTGCTGCAGAGATCAAAGAGGAACTGGCTAAAGAAAGGGTGGTCGGGGCTGGAATGCGCCACCTGGGGAACGAGTGGGAGCGCGGAATCGGGACGTGGGACTGGCCTAGAGAGGGTGATGGCTAGTCGACACGGGAAGGGGGCAGGTAGCCCCCTAGTGAGGCTGATCACGTGGAACGTGAGAGGCCTAAATGGACCATTAAAAGGGCCCGAGTGTTCGCGCACTTGAAAGGACTGAGGGCAGACGTGGCTATGCTCCAGGAGACGCACCTGAAGGTGGCGGACCAAGTTAGGTTAAGGAAAGGATGGGTGGGACAGGTGTTCCACTCAGGGCTGGATGCAAAGAACAGAGGGGTGGCCATACTGGTGGGGAAACGGGTATCATTCGAAGCAAGGAGCATTGTAGCAGATAGTGGAGGCAGATATGTAATGGTGAGTGGCAGGCTGGAGGGAATGGAGGTTGTGTTGGTTAACGTATATGCCCGAATTGGGATGATGCGGGATTTATGAGGCGGATGCTGGGACGTATACCGGATCTGGAGGTAGGAAACTTGATAATGGGGGGAGACTTCAACACCGTGCTGGACCCAGGGTTAGATAGATCCAGATCTAAGACCGGAAGAAGGCCGGCAGCGACCAAGGTGCTTAAGGGGTTTATGGACCAAATGGGGGGAGTGGATCCATGGCGATTTCTTAGACCGAGGGCCAGGGAGTTCTCCTTCTTCTCCCATGTTCATAAGGTGTACTCCCGGATAGATTTTTTTGTTTTGGGAAGGTCGTTGATCTCGAGGGTGGAAGAAACTGAGTATTCAGCCATAGCTATTTCGGATCATGCCCCACACTGGGTGGACCTGGAACTAGGAGAGGAGAGGGAGCAGCGTGCACTCTGGTGATTAGATGTGGGATTGTTGGCGGATGAGGGAGTCTGTGGAAGAGTGCGGGGATGTATCTCGAGGTACCTGGAGGCCAATGACGACGGGGAGGTCCGAGTGGGAGTGGTATGGGAAGCACTAAAGGCGGTGGTCAGAGGAGAGCTGATCTCCATCAGGGCCCACAAAGGGAAAACAGAGGCCAAGGAAAGGGAAAGATTACTGGGGGAGATCTTAAGGGTGGACAGAGAATTTGCGGAGACCCCGGAGGAGGGACTGTACAGAGAGAGACGGCGACTCCAGACGGAGTTCGACCTTCTGACCACCAGGAGGGCGGAGGTGCTGTGGAGGAAGGCACAGGGGATGAGGTATGAATATGGGGAAAAGGCTAGTCGCCTGTTGGCCCATCAGCTGCGAAAGAGGACAGCGGCGAGGGAGATAGGGGGAATTAGAGACGAAAAGGGAGCTACGGTGCGGAGAGCAGGGAAGATAAACGGGGTGTTTAAGACCTTTTATGAAAGACTTTGTAGGTCCCAACCCCCGGAGGGAAAAGAGGAGATGCGGCAGTTTCTGGACCAATTAAGGTTCCCGAGGGTGGAGGAGCAGGAGGTGGAAGGCCTGGGGGCACCAATTGGGGTGGACGAGGTTACCAAGGGGCTGGGGAACATTGCAGGCAGGGAAGGCTCCAGGACCAGATGGGTTCCCGGTGGAATTTTATAGAAAATACGGGGACTTGTTGGCCCCGCTGTTGGTGAGGACTTTTAACGAGGCCAGGGAAGGAGGGACTCTACCCCCGACAATGTCGGAGGCGACAATATCGTTAATTTTGAAGCGGGATAAAGATCCGCTGCAGTGCGGGTCCTATAGGCCTATTTCACTATTGAACGTGGACGCCAAATTGCTAGCAAAGGTGCTGGCATCGAGGATAGAGGACTGTGTCCCGGGGGTGGTACACGAAGACCAGACAGGATTCGTAAAGGGGAGACAACTAAATGTCAACGTGCGACGGCTATTAGGGGTGATAATGATGCCCCCAGTGGAGGGGGAGGCAGAGATAGCGGCGGCAATGGATGCAGAGAAGGCATTTGACAGGGTGGAGTGGGAGTACTTATGGGAGGTGCTGAGGAGGTTCGGGTTTGGGAACGGGTTTATTAGCTGGGTCAAACTCCTCTATGGGGCCCCAACGGCAAGTGTGGTCACGGGTCGGCAAAGATCGGAGTATTTCCGACTATACAGGGGAAGAAGACAGGGATGCCCGCTGTCTCCATTACTGTTCGCGTTGGCAATTGAACCACTGGCCATGGCGCTGAGAGACTCCAGAAAATGGAGAGGGGTGATTAGAGGGGGAGAAGAACACCGAGTCTCGCTATACGCGGATGACCTACTGTTGTATGTGACGGACACAGTGGGGGGGATGACAGAGGTCATGCAGATATTAAGGGAGTTTGGAGATTTCTCGGGATATAGGCTTAACATGGGAAAGAGTGAGCTTTTCGTAATACACCCTGGGGACCAGAGTAGAGGGATAGATGGCCTGCCTTTAAGGAAAGTGGAAAGAAACTTTCGATACCTGGGGATTCAGATAGCCAGGAGCTGGGGAACCTTACACAGACTCAATCTGACATGACTGGTGGAACAAATGGAAGAGGACTTCAAGAGGTGGGACATGCAGCCACTGTCACTGGCGGGCAGAGTGCAGGCAATTAAGATGATGGTCCTCCCGAGGTTCCTATTTGTATTCCAATGTCTCCCTATACTGATCACTAAGGCCTTCTTTAAAAATATAGACAGGAGCATCACGAGCTTCGTGTGGGCAGGGAAAGTTCCGAGGGTAAGGAGGGGGTTCTTATAACGTAGCAGAGATAGAGGGGGACTGGCGCTGCCGAATTTGGGCGACTACTATTGGGCCGCCAATGTGGCGATGATCCGTAAATGGATGATAGAGGGAGAGGGAGCGGCGTGGAAAAGACTAGAGAGAAAGTCCTGTAAAGGGACGAGTCTAGAGGCGCTGGTGACGGCGCCACTACCGCTCTCACCAAAAAAATTTACCACAAACCCAGTGGTGGCGGCAACATTAAATATCTGGGGACAATGGAGGCGACAGAGGGGTGTGCTGGGAGCCTCGGTGTGGTCCCCGATCAGGAACAACCATAGGTTTGCCCCAGGGAGGATGGATGGAGGATTCCAGAGCTGGCACCAGTTGGGAGTTAGGAGGGTGGGAGATTTATTTATAGACGGGACGTTTGCGAGCTTGGGAGCGTTGGAGGAAAAGTATAAGCTGCCCCGGGGAAATTTCTTTAGGTATATGCAGGTGAGGGGGTTCACAAGACAACAGGTGAGGGAATTTCCATTTCTCCCGACACAGGGGATCCAGGATAGAATGCTCTCGGGGGTGTGGGTCGGGGAGGGCAAAGTGTCCGAAATATACCAGGAGATGAGAGAAGAGGGGGAGGAGCTGGTGGGCGAACTAAAAGGAAAATGGGAAGATGAGCTCGGGGAGGAGATAGAGGAGGGTCTGTGGGCTGATGCCCTAAGCAGGGTAAATTCCTCTTCCTCATGCGCCAGGCTTAGCCTGATTCAATTTAAGGTGCTACATAGAGCACACATAACGGGAGCAAGGTTGAGCAGGTTCTTCGGGGTGGAGGACAAGTGTGGGAGGTGCGGTGGAAGCCCGGCGAACCACACACATATGTTTTGGTTGTGTCCGGCACTGGAGGGGTATTGGAGGGGAGTGACGGGAGTGATCTCGAAGGTGGTGAAGGTCCGGGTCAAACCAAGCTGGGGGTTAGCTTTATTTGGAGTTGCAGATGAACCGGGAGTGCAAGAGGCGAAAGAGGCCGATGTCGTGGCCTTTGCGTCCCTAGTAGCCCGGCGCAGGATCCTACTCATGTGGAAGGAGGCGAAACCCCCCGGACTGGAGGCCTGGATAAACGATATGGCGGGGTTCATAAAACTGGAGCAGATTAAGTTTGCACTGAGAGGATCGGCTCAAGGGTTCACCAGGCGGTGGCAGCCATTCCTCGACTACCTAGCGGAACGTTAGAGGGAAGATAGATGACCAGCAGCAGCAACCCGGGGGGGGGGGGAGGGGGGGGGGGGGGGGGGGGAAGTTTCATTTTATGTTAATTGCTTAGTTTACCATGTTAGTTAGTTACTTTTTATTAGATTGTGATTATCATGTTGCATGTACTGTTAAATTTTCTTTATGTTTGATGTGTAAGGGGAAAAAATTGTGAACGAAAAATTTCAATAAAATATATTTTTAAAAATGGCAGCGTTGGCGAGATTGCGGCCCGTAGTCAACGGCACATCGGGCCAAAAATGAGCCCCCCCAAGATTCTCGCCGTCCGGTTCGCCCGTCTCGCGTCTCACCGCTAACAAGCGGGAGCTGCTATTCAACGGTCCCTCGCCTCTCACTCCCAGTCAACCCGCAAGCGCGGCAGCGCACAGACCTGCTCCTCGCTTCGGCGATGCCGACCTGACAAGATTCCTCGACGCTGTGGGTGAGAGGCTTCACGTTTTTGAACAGGAGTACTAAACGACTCCCGCGTGACTTCTCGCTGGGGAGCCGGATAATTCTCAGGAGGCGGCGCCATTTGACTTTGACCTCGTCGACGAAATTGAAATGAATGCAAATGAGGGTTAATGACCTCACCATTTCTGGGTGAGATCCGGAACTTTCCATCGGGGGCGGGGCAGGTGACTTACAAAATCGTTTGCTCCCGGCCCAAATCCCGATTTTGGTCGTACCCCCTATTCACCCTGTGCGCCCCCAGCAGCGCCGGCACACCGTGAGCGCTGAATGGCGCCATAGAGGTAATAAATTGGGCAGCACGGTAGCACAGTGGTTAGCACTGTGGCTTCACAGCGCCAGGGTCCCAGGTTCGATTCCCCGCTGGGCCACTGTCTGTGCGGAGTCTGCACGTTCTCCCCGTGTCTGCGTGAGTTTCCTCCGGGGGCACGGGATTAGATACAGAGTAAAGCTCCCTCTACACTTGATGTCGACAAGGATTACACTTCTCCCTGTACCCCCCTCCCTCTCACCCCCCACCCTGGCCCACTCAGCCATTCGACTCTTGCAGTCCTTTAGCGAGCTGGAGCTTGCCTGGTAGGACGGGAGCGCAGCCCTGGGCAGTCTCCTTCACCCTGCAGGCACTCCAACGTCAAAGAAAGTGGGCCCGCGAACTCAGGCACTTGCTCTAGTTACCATTTATGCTATCGAACTTTGTCCCCACCGTGCGCTGTTTGCCGCACGCACGTTGAAGCATGAGGCGGCCGCGATGGCGAGCCTGAACCCGTCAATGGCATGGGCCCCGGTGATTATCGCGGTGCGCGGCCTGCTGTCCCTGGGGGAGGGGGGTGCGCTGGCAAAGAGGACGGGGAGAAAGGAGAAGTGGGGGACGAGAGAGGGAGGGAGGGAGGAGTGGGGGGTGGGAGGAGAGACGGGGGGGGGGGGGGATACTCAATAAATGCATTTTACCCAGAAATGGAAAGTAGCTGATGATTCTCATGATGGCAAGAAGCATTCTCCTTTGGGAGCTCCTGGTCTCCCGGCGTGGCGAGGCAGGTTAACCACTCTCTGCATCATTTTAAATTTGCATTGATTTAATCAGCAGGAACAGGAAGTAAAACATTTTCCTGTGGGTTCTGAGCAAGTCCAGCGCAACCCAACTTGAAATTGTTGTTGTGTAGGTGTGGTCACTTCAAACGGGGCCTTGTATACCAACAGGGCCTGGTCTCCTGGTCTGGGAACAATAACAACCGTGTTATTGGGCCTTTAAGGGTAACATTAGTCAATCCTGCAGCCAATTAATGCTTTGCTTGTGACAGGATGAAGTGGACTGACATCCTTGTCAACATCAAACTCAGAATATGCTGAATTAACCCAATTTCACAAACTCAGGAAGACAAGATAATTCTGCAAGTTCTTACATTTCCTAAACAGTTAAAATGTCAAGAGTTTAATATTGTGTGGAGGGAACATTACTCTGTATCTAACCCCATGCTGAACCTGTCCTGGGAGTGTTTGCTGGGAACACTGTAGAGGGAGCTTTACTCTCTATCTAACCCCATGCTGAACCTGTCCTGGGAGTGTTTGATGGGGACAGTGTAGAGGGAGCCTTACTCTGTATCTAACCCCGTGCTGTACCTGTCCTGGGACTGTTTGATGGGGACAGTGTAGAGGGAGCTTAACTCTGTATCTAACCCCGTGCTGTGCCTGTCCTGGGAGTGTTTGATGGGGACAGTGTAGAGGGAGCTTTACTCTGTATCTAACCCCGTACTGTACCTGTCCAGGGGGTGTTTGAATGTTTGATGGGGACAGTGTAGCGGGAGCTTTACTCTGTATCTAACCCCGTGCTGTACCTGTCCTGGGAGTGTTTGATGGGGACAGTGTCGCGGGAGCTTTATTCTGTATCTAACCCCGTGCTGTACCTGTCCTGGGAGTGTTTGACGGGGACAGTGTAGCGGGAGCTTTACTCTGTATCTAACCCCATGCTGAACCTGTCCTTGGAATGTTTGATGGGGACAGTGTAGAGGGAGCTTTACTCTGTATCTAACTCCTTGCTGCACTTGTTCTGGCAGTGTTTGATGGGGACAGTGCAGAGGGAGCTTTACCCTGTATCTAACCCCATGCTGTACCTGTCCTGGCAGTGTTTGATGGGGACAGTGTAGAGGGAGCTTTACCCTGTATCTAACCCCGTGCTGTACCTGTCCTGGGAGTGTTTGATGGGGACAGTGTAGAGGGAGCTTTACCCTGTATCTAACCCCGTGTTGTACCTGTCCTGGGAGTGTTTGCTGGGGACACTGTAGAGGGAGCTTTACTCTGTATCTAACCCCATGCTTTACCTGTCCTGGGAGTGTTTGATGGGGACAGTGTAGAGAGAGCTTTACTCTGTATCTAACCACTTGCTGTACCTGTCCTGGGAGTGTTTGATGGGGACAGTGTAGAGGGAGCTTTACTCTGTATCTAACCCCATGGTGTACCTGTCCTGGGAGTGTTTGATGGGGACAGTGTAATGGGAGCTTTACTCTGTATCTAACCTCGTGCTGTGCCTGTCCTGGGAATGTTTGATGGGTCAGTATAGAAGGAGCTTTACTCTGTAACTAACCCCGTGCTGTGCCTGCCCTGGGAGTGTTTGATGGGTCTGTACAGAGGGAGCTTTACTCTGTAACTAACCACGTGCTGTGCCTGTCCTGGGAGTGTATGATGGGTCAGTATAGAGGGAGCTTTACTCTGTATCTAACCCCGTGCTGTACCTGTCCTGGGAGTGTTTGATGGGTCAGTACAGAGGGAGCTTTACTCTGTATCTAACCCCGTGCTGTGCCTGCCCTGGGAGTGTTTGATGGGTCAGTGTAGAGGGAGCTTTACTCTGTATCTAACCCCGTGCTGTGCCTGCCCTGGGAGTTTTTGATGGGTCTGTACAGAGGGAGCTTTACTCTGTAACTAACCACGTGCTGTGCCTGTCCTGGGAGTGTATGATGGGGCAGTATAGAGGGAGCTTTACTCTGTATCGAACCCCCTGCTGTACCTGTCCTGGGAGTGTTTGATGGGTCAATACAGAGGGAGCTTTACTCTGTATCTAACCCCGTGCTGTGCCTGCCCTGGATCAGTACAGAGGGAGCTTTACACTATCTAGCCCTGTAATCTCCCTGCCCCGTGAAGGTGCTGAAATAAATTTACTCTGCAGGTTAAGGGGGCAACAGGTGATTAAGAAGGCAAATGGAATTTTGTCTTTCATTGCTAGAGGGATGGAGTTTAAGACTAGGGAGGTTCTGCTGCAATTGTATAAGGTGTTAGTGAGGCCACACCTGGAGTATTGTGTTCAGTTTTGGTCTCCTTACTTGAGAAAGGACGTACTGGCACTGGAGTGTGCGCAGAGGAGATTCACTAGGTTAATCCCAGAGCTGAAGGGGTTGGATTACGAGGAGAGGTTGAGTAGACTGGGACTGTACTCGTTGGAATTTAGAAGGATGAGGGGGGGATCTTATAGAAACATATAAGATTATGAAGGGAATAGATAGCATAGATGCGGGCAGGTTGTTTCCACTGGCGGGTGAAAGCAGAACTAGGGGGCAGAGCCTCAAAATAAGGGGAAGTAGATTTAGGACTGAGTTTAGGAGGAACTTCTTCACCCATAGGGTTGTGAATCTATGGAATTCCTTGCCCAGTGAAGCAGTAGAGGCTCCTTCATTAAATGTTTTTAAGATAAAGATAGATAGTTTTTTGAAGAATAAAGGGATTAAGGGTTATGGTGTTCATGCCGGAAAATGGAGCTGAGTCCACAAAAGATCAGCCATGATCTCATTGAATGGTGGAGCAGGCTCGAGGGGCCAGATGGCCTGCTCCTAGTTCTTATGTTCTTATGTTATGTTCTTGTATGTTTGGCGGTGGCATCACGCTGGAGTTGGCGAAAATGGCGGAGGATTAAGCTTTGGATACGGAGGCTGGTGGGATGAAATGTGAGAACGAGGGGGACTCTGTCCTTGTTCCGGGAGGGAGTGGAGGGGGCGAGGGTAGTGGCGCGGGAGATGGATCGCACACTGTTGAGGGCCCTGTCCACAACTGTAGGTGGGAAATCACGGTGGTGGAAGAAGGAACACATTTTCGAAGCGCCATTTTGGAAAGTGGCATCTTTGGAACAAATGCGACGGAGGCGAAAGAGCTGAGAGAAAGGGACGGAGTCCTTACAGGGTGTAGGATGCAAAGAGCTGTAGTCCAGGTAGCTGTGGGAATCAGTGGGCTTGTAGTGGATATTAATAGATAGTCTATTGCAGGAAATGGAGACACAAAGATCAAGGAAGGGAAGTGTCTGAGATGGACCAGGTGAAAGTGATGGAGGGATGGAAACTGGAAGCGAAGTTGATGAATTTTTCCAGGTCCGGGCGAGAGCATGGAGCGGCACCAAAATAATCATCAATGTATCGGTAAAGGAGTTGTGGGAGGGGACCCGGATAGGCCTGGAACAAGGAATGTTCCACATCCCCCATAAAAAGGCAAGCGTAGCTAGGACCCATGCAGGTACCCATTGCTACACCTTTGATTTGGAGAAAATAGGATGAGTTAAAGGAGAAATTGTTGAGAGATAGAACGGGCTCAGCCAGGCGGAGGAGAGTGGTGGTGGATGGGAATTGTCCGGGTCTCTTTGCGAGCAAGAAGCGAAGAGTTCTCAGGCCATCCTGGTGTGGGATGGAGGTGTGGAGAGACTGCACATCCATGGTGAACAGAATGCGATTAGGGCCCGCGAACTGGACGCTGTCAATATGATGCAAGACAAAAGAGGCTCTTGTCTCCTTTACTCTACAGCAACCCAGAAACTTAAACAATCAGGAGAGTGGGAAATCCACTGTCTCTTCACGTCTGTGTGGAGCTTGTACGTTCTCCCCGTGTCTGTGTGAGTTTCCACCCAGAGTCCAAATATGTACGGGCTAGTTGGACTGGCTGTGCTAAATTGCCAATTAGCGTCCAGGGAAGTGCAGGTTAGGTTATGGGTGGTAGGGCAGAGTGCTCGCTCAAAGGATCGGTGCAGACTCGATGGGCCGAATGGCCTCCTTCAGCACTGTAGGGGTCTATGATAATTCTATGATATCAAAAGGAGAAATTTTCTTCCCTCCACAAAATGGAGTCTGTCTGAGTTCGGCAGAACATTTCGGAATATCCTCCGCTGGGCCGCACCAAATAGCACTGATAACGGGGGTCTCCAGAGGCCAAACTAAACAGCACATCTGCCGGATGGAGGCAGTTTCAGTACTTGTTTTAAAAATTAATACTTTAGCCCATCCGAAAGGCATAAATCTCAGCAACTCTGCACATGGGGCCGGCTCCCTCGCTTTCGCTTCCCTAATCGCCCGCCGGCGAATCCCACTCGGCTGGCGATCAGCAGCACCACCCCCCGGCTGCAGACTGGCTGGCAGAACCGGTGGAATTTCTCCATCTGGAGAAGTTCCAAGTGCGCCACCCAGGGGTCGGAGGGAGGCTTTCACAAAGCGTGGGGGGGGGGGGGCAATTCGTCGGTCTGCTCGAGGCCAACAGCGACTAGGGACAGAGCAGACAGAAACACACAGCACTGGGAGGGACAAAAGGGGAAGGGGGGGGAGGAAATGAGGAGGAAACCTAGGGGAGCCACAGGAAGAAGCTTGGAGGAGGGGGGGGGTGGAGGGGGCAGGAAGTGCCCCCCCCCCCCCCCCCCCACAACCCCGAACCCACACGGCCTGCAACAAAAACCACAGAAGGAAGGGGGGGGGGGGAGAGGAACTCAGTGATAGAACACCCAGGGTGAAAGAGGGGGATCCCAGGGGGGGGGGAGGTTAGGGAGAGGGGAAGCGGGGGGGGGGAGAAGATATATCAAGAAAGTTGTATATATGTAAGAACTGTATAAGTTGTGAATATCGGACGCAAAGTTTCACTGTGTAAAATTGATAATGCCAATAAAAATATTTAAAATTTAAAAAATCTCACCAACAGTCCCGGCACAAAAGGTATAATAATAATAATCGCTTACTGTCACAAGTATGCTTCAATGACGTTACTGTGAAAGGCCTCTAGTTGCCACATTCCGGCACCTGTTCGGGGAGGCCGGTACGGGAATTGAACCTCCTCCTCCCTCTCTGTCATTCATTGCCCCTGCTTCAGTCCCTGAGGTTCACCAGCAGAGGGCACAGGTGAGCTACAGACACAAGCGGCAACGTCCCTCTTTTCGCCGTCAGTGGCCCCGCCCTCCATGGCTGAAGCAATTCCGAGGCAATGGGACTCCCACCCCCACCACCTCCTCAGACAGAGGTTCGAAACATGAGACAAAAGTTGTGTTTGCCCCCGCCCCCCCCCTCTCCTCTCACGGCAGAGTCAACCAATGTGTGTTTAACTCCAACCCTGGCGGTTTGGGAGCGCGAACGCAGCCCTTAAACTCCTAGAAATGAAAAGCTGGTAGACCACTCGGCCCATCGCCCCTGTGCTAGCCCATTTGAAAGAGCTGCCGATTTAGCCCTACTCCACCGCCCTCTCTACCCACACCGCCGACAATGTTTGCCTTCCAAGTGTTTCCCAATTCCCTTTTGGAAGTCGCACCGGGATTTGCCCCCATGAACCTTCCAGGCGGCGCATTCCCCACGAGACTGACGCCTGTAAGAATGTTTTTCTCCCAATCTCTTGTCTTCTTCTCTTGCCAGCCGTGATATTTGTATCCTCTGGCCGTGTCTCTCTGGCCAGTTTCTCCCCCAGTTTGCTCTCTCAAACCCCTTCATTATATTGGATGCCCCTCTTGAATTGCCCCATTTTGCTCAAGACCCTCTTCCCGGCTCCGGTGAAGTAAATCCCTTCAGTACCTTCTCCCAGGACTGGACACCTTTCCAGAAGTGTGATCGCAGAACCACAGAACTGTTACGGTGCAGAAGGAGGTCTTTCGGCCCATCGTGTCAGAACCCAGGGCGGGATTCTCCGACTCCCCCCCCCCCCCCGCCCCTGGGCCGGGTCGGAGAATAGCCGGGGGGGGGGGGGGGGGGGGGGGGGCGGCGTGAATCCCGCGTAAATCTCCGGCGCCGGGAATTTGGCGGGGGCGGGAATCGCGCCACGCCGGTCAGCACCCCCCCCCCCCCGGCGATTCTCCGCCTCGCGATGGGCCGAGTGGCCGCCCGTTTTCGGCCAGTCCCGCCGGCGTAAATAAGAGTAGGTACTTACCGCCGGGACCTGGCAGCGCCGGGGGCCTCCGGTGTCCTCGGGGGGGGGGGGCCACGGGGGGATCTGGCACCGGGGGGGTGCCCCCATGGTGGTCTGGCCCGCG
Organism: Scyliorhinus torazame; assembly: GCF_047496885.1. Lineage (NCBI taxonomy): Eukaryota > Metazoa > Chordata > Chondrichthyes > Carcharhiniformes > Scyliorhinidae > Scyliorhinus > Scyliorhinus torazame. The sequence goes on along the minus strand of NC_092733.1, from coordinate 22,823,649 downwards.
ATCGGAGCCCACCGATCTGCGGGCGGGCCTGTGCCGCGGGGGCACTCTATTCCTCCGCGTCGGCCGCTGTAACAGTCCGCCGTGGCTGGCGCGGGGATGAACCTTTGGGGCGGCACAAACCACTCCGGCGCCGGCCGAGCCTCTGACGGTGCGGCCCGGCGCCGGCCTAGCCTCTGACGGTGCGGCCCGGCGCCGGCCTAGCCTCTGACGGTGCGGCCCGGCGCCGGAGTGGTTCACGCCGCTCCTTCCCGCGGAGTTGTCTGCCCCGCCGGTTTCCGCAGAATGCCGTCCCAGCTCGCCACACGCGCGTTGTGACTTGGTGCCCATTCCCCTGCCTCCCCTGTCAATAAATGGAGGAACTGAGGGGGAGGGAGGTGATGGAGTGATTCTAACGCAGGGTTGAGAATTTTGAAACTGAGATGTTGTTGGACGGGGACCTAACATTAGTCAATGGGTACCACGGCGGAATGGGGGAGGTGGTGGGGTAGTTTAATGACAATATAGTTATTCTAGGCCTAAGGCTCTGGGGGCACGGTTTCAACTCCTGTGGATCTCAAACGGTAGAACTCAGAGTCAATTAATAGAATCTGGAACTGAATTAATGCAGTGTGCCGCAGCGTTGGGGGAATTCAGCTTCCAAGCCGTTGGCCCCCAAGGGCGTCCCTTCTCTGCCCAATCATTAGAGACACTGAATAAAAATCCAAGCATTGAGCAGAACGCCATCAAGCTGACTGAGGCCGCCCCACAGAGCAGCTTAGTTTTCTGAAGATTGGGGTATCCCTTTTAACAGGCCGCCCCGATACAACAAAAAAGGAAAAATAGAATATGTCGGCGGGAAACGCGTTTTGGGCCTTTTGGGGGATTTTCTGTTACTGCCTTCGATCCCGACCAACGAAAATGGGAGCAGGCAATCTCACCCGCCCTGACCGGTTGGGCCTACATGTGACCTGATCAGTGTACTGGGGGTGACCTTTCCTCGCCCTCTGCAGTGGTCTGGGTGGGCTGTCAATGCTGGCCTTGCCAACGACACCCACATGTCATGGAAGGAGAGAGAGAATAGGAGTGCCTCGGGCTAGGGTGAGCTTGGGTTTACGGAGTGGGAGCTCAGCCAGAAGAGCAATGGGTTGCGTCTCGTGATAGCTGACGAATGGATGAGCGTTTGGGCAGAAAGAGAAAGACTTGGATTTCTGTAACGCCTTTCATCGCTGCTGGAGAATCAAGATTGCTCTCTCGCCAAAGAGCTGTTTTCAATCTGTTATTGCTGTACTGTAGGAAACATGGTTCGAGAGGCAGGTACAACTCCCACCTGGGTGGGACCTTGGCACAGTGGTTAGCGCTGCTGCCTCACGGCGCCAGGGACCCAAGTTCGAATCCAACCTCGGGTGACTGTCTGCGCGGAGTCTGCACATTCTCCCCGTGTCTGCGTGGGTTTCCTCCGGGTGCTCCGGTTTCCTCCCACAAGTCTCGAAAGACGTGCTTGTTAGGTGAATTGGACATTCTGAATTCTCCCTCTGTGTACCCGAACAGGCGCCGGAATGTGGTGACTAGGGGCTTTTCACAGTAACTTTGTGTAGCGCACAAAGACTCCGTGAGACGAATAGAGTGAAGTCGATGAGGCTTTATTAAGCGTGTCTGTTCCCCAGCAGCCCGATAGTAAACTGGCCTGCGGGGAAGACACCAGCTTCTTATACTTCGCCTTCAGGGCGGAGCTTGAGGTCAACGGCCCAACCAGGACCCGGGATCTGTCAGCCAATGACATTAGGGCTTCCAGTCCCACATGACCCCCAATACATACTACCACACTTTGTTGTGGTTTTAATGTAAGCCTGTGACACTAATAAAGATTATTATATGTACATAAGTTATTGAGGATGACAGGGCAGGTTGGAAGAGCAGTCAATGAAGCAAATAGTATCTTAGGTTTTATTAACAGGGGCATTGAGTAGAAGAGCAAGGAGGTCACGATGAAAGTGCTTAAGACACGAGTTATACCTCAACTGGAGACTGCGTCCAGTTCTGGACGCCATACCTGAGGAAGGATGTGAAGACATTGGAGAGGAGATTCCCAAGAGTTATTCCAGGGATAAACAGCTGTCGTTATGAGTACAGATTGGAGAGGTTGGGACTGTTTTCCTTGAAGAAAAAGAGGCTGAGAGACGATTTTGACAGAGATATTCGAGATCTTGAGGGGCGTGGACAGGGTAAACCGATCCCACTTTGAAAGAACATCAGGAACTATAGGGCACAGATTCAAAATAATTGTCAAAAGGAGTAAAAGTGATGTGAGGAAAATCTTCGTCCCCCCGAGGGCGGTTTGAGTTTGGGTGAGCTCCCTGAGAGAGTGGTGGAGGCAAGATCGATCGAGGTATCCGAAAGGGGATTGGATTGTTACCTGAAAGGAGAGAATATGCGAGGTTGCGGGGTTAAGGCAGGGGAGTGGGGGAGACTTCCGGTTGCGGCGATGACCAGCTAAGCCGCACGTTTCGGCAGCTCCAGCTCCAACAGACCTTTGGGCTCTTTTAAGAGCCCCATCGGGAAATTTTCTCACGACGAAACCCAGTGTGGGGTGAGTTAATAGGGAGTCCCCCCCAACGAAAGAGAAAAATATCAGCGGCGGCGGCTACATCGCGAGGAATCCTCGACGATAGGGACAGAAGGGATAAAGAAGCAAGATGGCGGCGGAGAAAGCCCAGGCGACATGGGGGCCCGATCAAGACGAATTTTTAAGACGGCGTGTGGAGCTACTTAAGAAGGAGGTGCTGACCCCGATGCTACAGGCAACTGAGGGGCTTAAGGAGGCATAAAGGACCCAGGAGACAGAGCTCCGCGTGGTGGAGCAGAAGGTGACGGATAATGAGGACGAGATCGCCCGAGGCGCTCCACAAAAAGTGCATTGAAAATATTGAGGCCCTAGAAAACAGAGCACGAAGGAAGAACCTTTGGATCCTGGGTCTCCCTGAGGGAGTGGAAGGAGCGGACTGTGGGGCTTACGTGAGCACGATGCTAAGCTCGCTGATGGGAGCTGAGGCCCCTTCCGGCCCCTTAGAAGTGGAGGGGGCTCATCGGGTCCCGGCGAGGAGACCAAAGGCGGGAGAACCACCTAGGGCGACAATCGTGCGATTTCACCGCTTTAATGACAGAGAGGTGGTTCTGAGATGGGCCAAAAAGGTACGAAGTAGTAGATGGGAGAACGCGGGTGGTACGGGTGTACCAGGATTGGAGTGCGGAGGTGGCGAGAAGGAGGGCGAGTTTTAATCGAGCCAAGGAGGTGTTACACAAGAAGAAGGTGAAGTTCGGGATGCTGCAGCCGGCGCGACTATGGGTCACGTACCAGGAGAGACATCACTACTTCGAAACGGCGGAAGAAGCATGGACCTTGATTAAAGACGAGAAATTGGATCGGAACTGAGGGACTGATATTAGAGGGAAATGTCACTGTCGATGTATATAGAGATGTAAATTGGGAAGGGGGGGGACACTAAGAAATGTGGGCGCCGGTGGGGGGGGAAAGAAGAGACATAGGCGGAGGATGAGGAATGGGAGTGGGGTGGCAGAGGGAGGGGCGGGTCAGCTACAGAGATGTTCCCGCGCCAGAAAGGTGATGGCGGGAAGATAGGTGCAAGGTAGATGGGAGTTCCCCACACGGGGCGGGGGGGCAAGGAGTGAGCAGGAGAAGCTGGGGTCAGTTGAAGTCAGCTGACTTTCGGAAGTAACATGGGGGGAGCAATCACGCTAGATGGGGATCTAGCGGGGGGGGGGGTGGGGGGAGGGGGGGAGGATAACTGGGTTGCTGCTGCAGAGATCAAAGAGGAACTGGCTAAAGAAAGGGTGGTCGGGGCTGGAATGCGACACCTGGGGAACGAGTGGGAGCGCGGAATCGGGACGTGGGACTGGCCTAGAGAGGGTGATGGCTAGTCGACACGGGAAGGGGGCAGGTAGCCCCCTAGTGAGGCTGATCACGTGGAACGTGAGAGGCCTAAATGGACCATTAAAAGGGCCCAAGTGCTCGCGCACTTGAAAGGACTGAGGGCAGACGTGGCTATGCTCCAGGAAACGCACCTGAAGGTGGCGGACAAAGTTAGGTTAAGGAAAGGATGGGTGGACAGGTGTTCCACTCAGGGCTGGATGCAAAGAACAGAGGGGTGGCCATACTGGTGGGGAAACGGGTATCATTCGAAGCAAGGAGTATTGTAGCAGATAGTGGAGGCAGATATGTAATGGTGAGTGGCAGGCTGGAGGGAATGGAGGTCATGTTGGTTAACGTATATGCCCCGAATTGAGATGATGCGGGATTTATGAGGCGGATGCTGGGACGTATACCGGATCTGGAGGTAGGAAACTTGATAATGGGGGGAGACTTCAACACCGTGCTGGACCCAGGGTTAGATAGATCCAGATCTAAGACCGGAAGAAGGCCGGCAGCGACCAAGGTGCTTAAGGGGTTTATGGACCAAATGGGGGGAGTGGATCCATGGCGATTTGTTAGACCGAGGGCCAGGGAGTTCTCCTTCTTCTCCCATGTTCATAAGGTGTACTCCCGGATAGATTTTTTGTTTTGGGAAGGTCGTTGATCTCGAGGGTGGAAGAAACTGAGTATTCAGCCATAGCTATTTCGGATCATGCCCCACACTGGGTGGACCTGGAACTAGGAGAGGAGAGGGAGCAGCGTGCACTCTGGTGATTAGATGTGGGATTGTTGGCGGATGAGGGAGTCTGTGGAAGAGTGCGGGGATGTATCGCGAGGTACCTGGAGGCCAATGACGACGGGGAGGTCCGAGTGGGAGTGGTATGGGAAGCACTAAAGGCGGTGGTCAGAGGAGAGCTTATCTCCATCAGGGCCCACAAAGGGAAAACAGAGGCCAAGGAAAGGGAAAGATTACTGGGGGAGATCTTAAGGGTGGACAGAGAATTTGCGGAGACCCCGGAGGAGGGACTGTACAGAGAGAGACGGCGACTCCAGACGGAGTTCGACCTTCTGACCACCAGGAGGGCGGAGGTGCTGTGGAGGAAGGCACAGGGGATGAGGTATGAATATGGGGAAAAGGCTAGTCGCCTGTTGGCCCATCAGCTGCGAAAGAGGACAGCGGCGAGGGAGATAGGGGGAATTAGAGACGAAAAGGGAGCTACGGTGCGGAGAGCAGGGAAGATAAACGGGGTGTTTAAGACCTTTTATGAAAGACTTTATAGGTCCCAACCCCCGGAGGGAAAAGAGGAGATGCGGCAGTTTCTGGACCAATTAAGGTTCCCGAGGGTGGAGGAGCAGGAGGTGGAAGGCCTGGGGGCACCATTTGGGGTGGACGAGGTTACCAAGGGGCTGGGGAACATTGCAGGCAGGGAAGGCTCCAGGACCAGATGGGTTCCCGGTGGAATTTTATAGAAAATACGGGGACTTGTTGGCCCCGCTGTTGGTGAGGACTTTTAACGAGGCCAGGGAAGGAGGGACTCTACCCCCGACAATGTCGGAGGCGACAATATCGTTAATTTTGAAGCGGGATAAAGATCCGCTGCAGTGCGGGTCCTATAGGCCTATTTCACTATTGAACGTGGACGCCAAATTGCTAGCAAAGGTGCTGGCATCGAGGATAGAGGACTGTGTCCCGGGGGTGGTACACGAAGACCAGACAGGATTCGTAAAGGGGAGACAACTAAATGTCAACGTGCGACGGCTATTAGGGGTGATAATGATGCCCCCAGTGGAGGGGGAGGCAGAGATAGTGGCGGCAATGGATGCAGAGAAGGCATTTGACAGGGTGGAGTGGGAGTATCTATGGGAGGTGCTGAGGAGGTTCGGGTTCGGGAACGGGTTTATTAGCTGGGTCAAACTCCTCTATGGGGCCCCAACGGCAAGTGTGGTCACGGGTCGGCAAAGATCGGAGTATTTCCGACTAAACAGGGGAACAAGACAGGGATGCCCGCTATCTCCATTACTGTTCGCGTTGGCAATTGAACCACTGGCCATGGCGCTGAGAGACTCCAGGAAATGGAGAGGGGTGATTAGAGGGGGAGAAGAACACCGAGTGTCACTCTATGCAGATGACCTACTGTTGTATGTGACGGACACAATGGGGGGGATGACAGAGGTCATGCAGATATTAAGGGAGTTCGGAGATTTCTCGGGAGAAAGGCTTAACATGGGAAAGAGTGAGCTTTTCGTAATACACCCTGGGGACCAGAGTAGAGGGATAGATGGCCTGCCTTTAAGGAAAGTGGAAAGAAACTTTCGATACCTGGGGATTCAGATAGCCAGGAGCTGGGGAACCTTACACAGACTCAATCTGACATGACTGGTGGAACAAATGGAAGAGGACTTCAAGAGGTGGGACATGCAGCCACTGTCACTGGCGGGCAGAGTGCAGGCAATTAAGATGATGGTCCTCCCGAGGTTCCTATTTGTATTCCAATGTCTCCCTATACTGATCACTAAGGCCTTCTTTAAAAATATAGACAGGAGCATCACGAGCTTCGTGTGGGCAGGGAAAGTTCCGAGGGTAAGGAGGGGGTTCTTACAACGTAGCAGAGATAGAGGGGGACTGGCGCTGCTGAATTTGGGCGACTACTATTGGGCCGCCAATGTGGCGATGATCCGTAAATGGATGATAGAGGGAGAGGGAGCGGCGTGGAAAAGACTAGAGAGAAAGTCCTGTAAAGGGACGAGTCTAGAGGCGCTGGTGACGGCGCCACTACCGCTCTCACCAAAAAAATTTACCACGAACCCAGTGGTGGCGGCAACATTAAATATCTGGGGACAATGGAGGCGACAGAGAGGTGTGCTGGGAGCCCTGGTGGGTCCCCAATCAGGAACAACCATAGGTTTGCCCCAGGGTGGCTGGATGGAGGATTCCAGAGCTGGCACCAGTTGGGAGTTAGGAGGGGGGAGGGGAGGGAGGGGGGAGGGGGGAGGGGAGGGAGGGGGAGGGGAAAGTTTCATTTTATGTTAATTGCTTAGTTTACCATGTTGGTTAGTTACTCTTTATTAGATTGTGATTATCATGTTGCATGTACTGTTAAATTTTCTTTATGTTTGATGTGTAAGGGGAAAAAATTGTGAACGAAAAATTTCAATAAAATATATTTTAAAAAAGGCAGCGTTGGCGAGATTGCGGCCCGTAGTCAACGGCACATCGGGCCAAAAATGAGCCCCCCCAAGATTCTCGCCGTCCGGTTCGCCCGTCTCGCGTCTCGCCGCTAACAAGCGGGAGCTGCTATTCAACGGTCCCTCGCCTCTCACTCCCAGTCAACCCGCAAGCGCGGCAGCGCACAGACCTGCTCCTCGCTTCGGCGATGCCGACCTGACAAGATTCCTCGACGCTGTGGGTGAGAGGCTTCACGTTTTTGAACAGGAGTACTAAACGACTCCCGCGTGACTTCTCGCTGGGGAGCCGGATAATTCTCATTTGACTTTGACCTCGTCGACGAAATTGAAATGAATGCAAATGAGGGTTAATGACCTCACCATTTCTGGGTGAGATCCGGAACTTTCCATCGGGGGCGGGGCAGGTGACTTACAAAATCGTTTGCTCCCGGCCAAATCCCGATTTTGGTCGTACCCCCTATTCACCCTGTGCGCCCCCAGCAGCGCCGGCACACCGTGAGCGCTGAATGGCGCCATAGAGGTAATAAATTGGGCAGCACGGTAGCACAGTGGTTAGCACTGTGGCTTCACAGCGCCAGGGTCCCAGGTT